>NW_027362767.1:9959281-10289899 GCF_046119375.1 Phyllobates terribilis
GTGTATATCCCCCAACTACCTGACCGCTCACATCCAGCACTGACTCACCAGTGTAATAATGTGAGTGTAGATGTCAGAGCCAGGGTGGTGTATATCCCCCCAACTACCTGACCGCACACATCCAGCACTGAATCACCAGTGTAATAATGTGAGTGTAGATGTCAGAGCCAGGGTGGTGTATATCCCTACAACTACCTGACCGCACACATCCAGCACTGACTCACCAGTGTAATAATGTGAGTGTAGATGTCAGAGCCAGGGTGTGTATATCCCCCAACTACCTGACCGCTCACATCCAGCACTGACTCACCAGTGTAATAATGTGAGTGTAGATGTCAGAGCCAGGGTGGTGTATATCCCCCCAACTACCTGACCGCACACATCCAGCACTGAATCACCAGTGTAATAATGTGAGTGTAGATGTCAGAGCCAGGGTGGTGTATATCCCTACAACTACCTGACCGCACACATCCAGCACTGACTCACCAGTGTAATAATGTGAGTGTAGATGTCAGAGCCAGGGTGGTGTATATCCCTACAACTACCTGACCGCACACATCCAGCACTGACTCACCAGTGTAATAATGTGAGTGTAGATGTCAGAGCCAGGGTGGTGTATATCCCTACAACTACCTGACCGCACACATCCAGCACTGACTCACCAGTGTAATAATGTGAGTGTAGATGTCAGAGCCAGGGTGGTGTATATCCCACAACTACCTGACCGCACACATCCAGCACTGACTCACCAGTGTAATAATGTGAGTGTAGATGTCAGAGCCAGGGTGGTGTATATCCCCCAACTACCTGACCGCACACATCCAACACTGACTCACCAGTGTAATAATGTGAGTGTAGATGTCAGAGCCAGGGTGGTGTATATCCCCCAACTACCTGACCGCACACATCCAGCACTGACTCACCAGTGTAATAATGTGAGTGTAGATGTCAGAGCCAGGGTGGTGTATATCCCCCTAACTACCTGACCGCACACATCCAGCACTGACTCACCAGTGTAATAATGTGAGTGTAGATGTCAGAGCCAGGGTGGTGTATATCCCCTAACTACCTGACCGCACACATCCAGCACTGACTCACCAGTGTTATAATGTGAGTGTAGATGTCAGAGCCAGGGTGGTGTATATCCCTACAACTACCTGACCGCTCACATCCAGCACTGACTCACCAGTGTAATAATGTGAGTGTAGATGTCAGAGCCAGGGTGGTGTATATCCTTACAACTACCTGACCGCACACATCCAGCACTGACTCACCAGTGTAATAATGTGAGTGTAGATGTCAGAGCCAGGGTGGTGTATATCCCTACAACTACCTGACCGCTCACATCCAGCACTGACTCACCAGTGTAATAATGTGAGTGTAGATGTCAGAGCCAGGGTGGTGTATATCCCCAACTACCTGACCGGACACATCCAGCACTGACTCACCAGTGTAATAATGTGAGTGTAGATGTCAGAGCCAGGGTGGTGTATATCCCTACAACTTCCTGACCGGACACATCCTGCACTGACTCACCAGTGTAATAATGTGAGTGTAGATGTCAGAGCCAGGGTGGTGTATATCCCCCAACTACCTGACCGCACACATCCAGCACTGACTCACCAGTGTAATAATGTGAGTGTAGATGTCAGAGCCAGGGTGGTGTATATCCCTACAACTACCTGACCGCACACATCCAGCACTGACTCACCAGTGTAATAATGTGAGTGTAGATGTCAGAGCCAGGGTGGTGTATATCCCCCAACTACCTGACCGCACACATCCTGCACTGACTCACCAGTGTAATAATGTGAGTGTAGATGTCAGAGCCAGGGTGGTGTATATCCCCCAACTACCTGACCGCACACATCCAGCACTGACTCACCAGTGTAATAATATGAGTGTAGATGTCAGAGCCAGGGTGGTGTATATCCCTACAACTACCTGACCGCTCACATCCAGCACTGACTCACCAGTGTAATAATGTGAGTGTAGACGTCAGAGCCAGGGTGGTGTATATCCCTACAACTACCTGACCGCACACATCCAGCACTGACTCACCAGTGTAATAATGTGAGTGTAGATGTCAGAGCCAGGGTGGTGTATATCCCTACAACTCCCTGACCGGACACATCCTGCACTGACTCACCAGTGTAATAATGTGAGTGTAGATGTCAGAGCCAGGGTGGTGTATATCCCTACAACTACCTGACCGCTCACATCCAGCACTGACTCACCAGTGTAATAATGTGAGTGTAGATGTCAGAGCCAGGGTGGTGTATATCCCTACAACTACCTGACCGCACACATCCAGCACTGACTCACCTGTGTAATAATGTGAGTGTAGATGTCAGAGCCAGGGTGGTGTATATCCCTACAACTCCCTGACCGGACACATCCTGCACTGACTCACCAGTGTAATAATGTGAGTGTAGATGTCAGAGCCAGGGTGGTGTATATCCCTACAACTACCTGACCGCTCACATCCTGCACTGACTCACCAGTGTAATAATGTGAGTGTAGATGTCAGAGCCAGGGTGGTGTATATCCCCCAACTACCTGACCGCACACATCCAGCACTGACTCACCAGTGTAATAATGTGAGTGTAGATGTCAGAGCCAGGGTGGTGTATATCCCTACAACTACCTGACCGCACACATCCAGCACTGACTCACCAGTGTAATAATGTGAGTGTAGATGTCAGAGCCAGGGTGGTGTATATCCCCCAACTACCTGACCGCACACATCCAGCACTGACTCACCAGTGTAATAATGTGAGTGTAGATGTCAGAGCCAGGGTGGTGTATATCCCCTAACTACCTGACCGCACACATCCAGCACTGACTCACCAGTGTAATAATGTGAGTGTAGATGTCAGAGCCAGGGTGGTGTATATCCCCCAACTACCTGACCGCACACATCCAGCACTGACTCACCAGTGTAATAATGTGAGTGTAGATGTCAGAGCCAGGGTGGTGTATATCCCTACAACTACCTGACCGCACACATCCAGCACTGACTCACCAGTGTAATAATGTGAGTGTAGATGTCAGAGCCAGGGTGGTGTATATCCCTACAACTACCTGACCGCTCACATCCAGCACTGACTCACCAGTGTAATAATGTGAGTGTAGATGTCAGAGCCAGGGTGGTGTATATCCCTACAACTCCCTGACCGGACACATCCTGCACTGACTCACCAGTGTAATAATGTGAGTGTAGATGTCAGAGCCAGGGTGGTGTATATCCCTACAACTACCTGACCGCTCACATCCTGCACTGACTCACCAGTGTAATAATGTGAGTGTAGATGTCAGAGCCAGGGTGGTGTATATCCCTACAACTACCTGACCGCACACATCCAGCACTGACTCACCAGTGTAATAATGTGAGTGTAGATGTCAGAGCCAGGGTGGTGTATATCCCCCAACTACCTGACCGCACACATCCAGCACTGACTCACCAGTGTAATAATGTGAGTGTAGATGTCAGAGCCAGGGTGGTGTATATCCCCTAACTACCTGACCGCACACATCCAGCACTGACTCACCAGTGTAATAATGTGAGTGTAGATGTCAGAGCCAGGGTGGTGTATATCCCTACAACTACCTGACCGCTCACATCCAGCACTGACTCACCAGTGTAATAATGTGAGTGTAGATGTCAGAGCCAGGGTGGTGTATATCCCTACAACTACCTGACCGCACACATCCAGCACTGACTCACCAGTGTAATAATGTGAGTGTAGATGTCAGACCCAGGGTGGTGTATATCCTTACAACTACCTGACCGCACACATCCAGCACTGACTCACCAGTGTAATAATGTGAGTGTAGATGTCAGACCAGGGTGGTGTATATCCCCCAAATACCTGACCGCACACATCCAGCACTGACTCACCAGTGTAATAATGTGAGTGTAGATGTCAGAGCCAGGGTGGTGTATATCCCTACAACTACCTGACCGCACACATCCAGCACTGACTCACCAGTGTAATAATGTGAGTGTAGATGTCAGAGCCAGGGTGGTGTATATCCCCCAACTACCTGACCGCACACATCCAGCACTGACTCACCAGTGTAATAATGTGAGTGTAGATGTCAGAGCCAGGGTGGTGTATATCCCCCAACTACCTGACCGCACACATCCTGCACTGACTCACCAGTGTAATAATGTGAGTGTAGATGTCAGAGCCAGGGTGGTGTATATCCCCCAACTACCTGACCGCACACATCCTGCACTGACTCACCAGTGTAATAATGTGAGTGTAGATGTCAGAGCCAGGGTGGTGTATATCCCCCAACTACCTGACCGCACACATCCTGCACTGACTCACCAGTGTAATAATGTGAGTGTAGATGTCAGAGCCAGGGTGGTGTATATCCCCCAACTACCTGACCGCACACATCCAGCACTGACTCACCAGTGTAATAATGTGAGTGTAGATGTCAGAGCCAGGGTGGTGTATATCCCCCAACTACCTGACCGCACACATCCTGCACTGACTCACCAGTGTAATAATGTGAGTGTAGATGTCAGAGCCAGGGTGGTGTATATCCCCCAACTACCTGACCGCACACATCCAGCACTGACTCACCAGTGTAATAATATGAGTGTAGATGTCAGAGCCAGGGTGGTGTATATCCCTACAACTACCTGACCGTACACATCCAGCACTGACTCACCAGTGTAATAATGTGAGTGTAGACGTCAGAGCCAGGGTGGTGTATATCCCCCAACTACCTGACCGCACACATCCAGCACTGACTCACCAGTGTAATAATGTGAGTGTAGATGTCAGAGCCAGGGTGGTGTATATCCCTACAACTACCTGACCGCACACATCCAGCACTGACTCACCAGTGTAATAATGTGAGTGTAGATGTCAGAGCCAGGGTGGTGTATATCCCCCAACTACCTGACCGCTCACATCCAGCACTGACTCACCAGTGTAATAATGTGAGTGTAGATGTCAGAGCCAGGGTGGTGTATATCCCTACAACTCCCTGACCGGACACATCCTGCACTGACTCACCAGTGTAATAATGTGAGTGTAGATGTCAGAGCCAGGGTGGTGTATATCCCCCCAACTACCTGACCGCACACATCCAGCACTGACTCACCAGTGTAATAATGTGAGTGTAGATGTCAGAGCCAGGGTGGTGTATATCCCTACAACTACCTGACCGCACACATCTAGCACTGACTCACCAGTGTAATAATGTGAGTGTAGATGTCAGAGCCAGGGTGGTGTATATCCCTACAACTACCTGACCGCTCACATCCAGCACTGACTCACCAGTGTAATAATGTGAGTGTAGATGTCAGAGCCAGGGTGGTGTATATCCCTACAACTACCTGACCGCTCACATCCAGCACTGACTCACCAGTGTAATAATGTGAGTGTAGATGTCAGAGCCAGGGTGGTGTATATCCCTACAACTACCTGACCGCTCACATCCAGCACTGACTCACCAGTGTAATAATGTGAGTGTAGATGTCAGAGCCAGGGTGGTGTATATCCCTACAACTACCTGACCGCACACATCCAGCACTGACTCACCAGTGTAATAATGTGAGTGTAGATGTCAGAGCCAGGGTGGTGTATATCCCTACAACTCCCTGACCGGACACATCCTGCACTGACTCACCAGTGTAATAATGTGAGTGTAGATGTCAGAGCCAGGGTGGTGTATATCCCCCAACTACCTGACCGCACACATCCAGCACTGACTCACCAGTGTAATAATGTGAGTGTAGATGTCAGAGCCAGGGTGGTGTATATCCCCCAACTACCTGACCGCACACATCCAGCACTGACTCACCAGTGTAATAATGTGAGTGTAGATGTCAGAGCCAGGGTGGTGTATATCCCTACAACTACCTGACCGCACACATCCAGCACTGACTCACCAGTGTAATAATGTGAGTGTAGATGTCAGAGCCAGGGTGGTGTATATCCCTACAACTACCTGACCGCTCACATCCAGCACTGACTCACCAGTGTAATAATGTGAGTGTAGATGTCAGAGCCAGGGTGGTGTATATCCCCCAACTACCTGACCGCTCACATCCAGCACTGACTCACCAGTGTAATAATGTGAGTGTAGATGTCAGAGCCAGGGTGGTGTATATCCCCCAACTACCTGACCGCACACATCCTGCACTGACTCACCAGTGTAATAATGTGAGTGTAGATGTCAGAGCCAGGGTGGTGTATATCCCCCAACTACCTGACCGCTCACATCCTGCACTGACTCACCAGTGTAATAATGTGAGTGTAGATGTCAGAGCCAGGGTGGTGTATATCCCCCAACTACCTGACCGCACACATCCAGCACTGACTCACCAGTGTAATAATGTGAGTGTAGATGTCAGAGCCAGGGTGGTGTATATCCCCCAACTACCTGACCGCACACATCCAGCACTGACTCACCAGTGTAATAATGTGAGTGTAGATGTCAGAGCCAGGGTGGTGTATATCCCCCAACTACCTGACCGCACACATCCTGCACTGACTCACCAGTGTAATAATGTTAGTGTAGATGTCAGAGCCAGGGTGGTGTATATCCCTACAACTACCTGACCGCACACATCCAGCACTGACTCACCAGTGTAATAATGTGAGTGTAGATGTCAGAGCCAGGGTGGTGTATATCCCCCAACTACCTGACCGCACACATCCAGCACTGACTCACCAGTGTAATAATGTGAGTGTAGATGTCAGAGCCAGGGTGGTGTATATCCCCCAACTACCTGACCGCACACATCCAGCACTGACTCACCAGTGTAATAATGTGAGTGTAGATGTCAGAGCCAGGGTGTTGTATATCCCTACAACTACCTGACCGTACACATCCAGCACTGACTCACCAGTGTAATAATGTGAGTGTAGATGTCAGAGCCAGGGTGGTGTATATCCCCCAACTACCTGACCGCACACATCCAGCACTGACTCACCAGTGTAATAATGTGAGTGTAGATGTCAGAGCCAGGGTGGTGTATATCCCCCAACTACCTGACCGCACACATCCAGCACTGACTCACCAGTGTAATAATGTGAGTGTAGATGTCAGAGCCAGGGTGGTGTATATCCCTACAACTACCTGACCGCACACATCCAGCACTGACTCACCAGTGTAATAATGTGAGTGTAGATGTCAGAGCCAGGGTGGTGTATATCCCTACAACTACCTGACCGCACACATCCAGCACTGACTCACCAGTGTAATAATGTGAGTGTAGATGTCAGAGCCAGGGTGGTGTATATCCCCCAACTACCTGACCGCACACATCCAGCACTGACTCACCAGTGTAATAATGTGAGTGTAGATGTCAGAGCCAGGGTGGTGTATATCCCCCAACTACCTGACCGCTCACATCCAGCACTGACTCACCAGTGTAATAATGTGAGTGTAGATGTCAGAGCCAGGGTGGTGTATATCCCTACAACTACCTGACCGCACACATCCAGCACTGACTCACCAGTGTAATAATGTGAGTGTAGATGTCAGAGCCAGGGTGGTGTATATCCCTACAACTACCTGACCTCACACATCCAGCACTGACCCACCAGTGTAATAATGTGAGTGTAGATGTCAGAGCCAGGGTGGTGTATATCCCTACAACTACCTGACCGCTCACATCCAGCACTGACTCACCAGTGTAATAATGTGAGTGTAGATGTCAGAGCCAGGGTGGTGTATATCCCCCAACTACCTGACCGCTCACATCCAGCACTGACTCACCAGTGTAATAATGTGAGTGTAGATGTCAGAGCCAGGGTGGTGTATATCCCCCAACTACCTGACCGCACACATCCAGCACTGACTCACCAGTGTAATAATGTGAGTGTAGATGTCAGAGCCAGGGTGGTGTATATCCCTACAACTACCTGACCTCACACATCCAGCACTGACCCACCAGTGTAATAATGTGAGTGTAGATGTCAGAGCCAGGGTGGTGTATATCCCTACAACTACCTGACCGCTCACATCCAGCACTGACTCACCAGTGTAATAATGTGAGTGTAGATGTCAGAGCCAGGGTGGTGTATATCCCCCAACTACCTGACCGCTCACATCCAGCACTGACTCACCAGTGTAATAATGTGAGTGTAGATGTCAGAGCCAGGGTGGTGTATATCCCTACAACTACCTGACCGCACACATCCAGCACTGACTCACCAGTGTAATAATGTGAGTGTAGATGTCAGAGCCAGGGTGGTGTATATCCCTACAACTACCTGACCGCACACATCCAGCACTGACTCACCAGTGTAATAATGTGAGTGTAGATGTCAGAGCCAGGGTGGTGTATATCCCCCAACTACCTGACCGCTCACATCCAGCACTGACTCACCAGTGTAATAATGTGAGTGTAGATGTCAGAGCCAGGGTGGTGTATATCCCCCAACTACCTGACCGCTCACATCCAGCACTGACTCACCAGTGTAATAATGTGAGTGTAGATGTCAGAGCCAGGGTGGTGTATATCCCCCCAACTACCTGACCGCACACATCCAGCACTGACTCACCAGTGTAATAATGTGAGTGTAGATGTCAGAGCCAGGGTGGTGTATATCCCTACAACTACCTGACCGCTCACATCCAGCACTGACTCACCAGTGTAATAATGTGAGTGTAGATGTCAGTGCCAGGGTGGTGTATATCCCTACAACTACCTGACCGCTCACATCCTGCACTGACTCACCAGTGTAATAATGTGAGTGTAGATGTCAGAGCCAGGGTGGTGTATATCCCTACAACTACCTGACCGCTCACATCCAGCACTGACTTACCAGTGTAATAATGTGAGTGTAGATGTCAGAGCCAGGGTGGTGTATATCCCCCAACTACCTGACCGCTCACATCCAGCACTGACTCACCAGTGTAATAATGTGAGTGTAGATGTCAGAGCCAGGGTGGTGTATATCCCTACAACTACCTGACCGCACACATCCAGCACTGACTCACCAGTGTAATAATGTGAGTGTAGATGTCAGAGCCAGGGTGGTGTATATCCCTACAACTACCTGACCGCTCACATCCAGCACTGACTCACCAGTGTAATAATGTGAGTGTAGATGTCAGAGCCAGGGTGGTATATATCCCCCAACTACCTGACCGCACACATCCAGCACTGACTCACCAGTGTAATAATGTGAGTGTAGATGTCAGAGCCAGGGTGGTGTATATCCCCCAACTACCTGACCGCTCACATCCAGCACTGACTCACCAGTGTAATAATGTGAGTGTAGATGTCAGAGCCAGGGTGGTGTATATCCCTACAACTACCTGACCGCACACATCCAGCACTGACTCACCAGTGTAATAATGTGAGTGTAGATGTCAGAGCCAGGGTGGTGTATATCCCCCAACTACCTGACCGCTCACATCCAGCACTGACTCACCAGTGTAATAATGTGAGTGTAGACGTCAGAGCCAGGGTGGTGTATATCCCCCAACTACCTGACCGCACACATCCAGCACTGACTCACCAGTGTAATAATGTGAGTGTAGATGTCAGAGCCAGGGTGGTGTATATCCCCCAACTACCTGACCGCTCACATCCAGCACTGACTCACCAGTGTAATAATGTGAGTGTAGACGTCAGAGCCAGGGTGGTATATATCCCCCAACTACCTGACCGCACACATCCAGCACTGACTCACCAGTGTAATAATGTGAGTTTAGATGTCAGAGCCAGGGTGGTGTATATCCCCCAACTACCTGACCGCACACATCCAGCACTGACTCACCAGTGTAATAATGTGAGTGTAGATGTCAGAGCCAGGGTGGTGTATATCCCTACAACTACCTGACCGCTCACATCCAGCACTGACTCACCAGTGTAATAATGTGAGTGTAGATGTCAGAGCCAGGGTGGTGTATATCCCCCAACTACCTGACCGCTCACATCCAGCACTGACTCACCAGTGTAATAATGTGAGTGTAGACGTCAGAGCCAGGGTGGTGTATATCCCTACAACTACCTGACCGCACACATCCAGCACTGACTCACCAGTGTAATAATGTGAGTGTAGATGTCAGAGCCAGGGTGGTGTATATCCACCAACTACCTGACCGCACACATCCAGCACTGACTCACCAGTGTAATAATGTGAGTGTAGATGTCAGAGCCAGGGTGGTGTATATCCCCCAACTACCTGACCGCACACATCCAGCACTGACTCACCAGTGTAATAATGTGAGTGTAGACGTCAGAGCCAGGGTGGTGTATATCCCTACAACTACCTGACCGCTCACATCCAGCACTGACTCACCAGTGTAATAATGTGAGTGTAGATGTCAGAGCCAGGGTGGTGTATATCCCTCCAACTACCTGACCGCTCACATCCAGCACTGACTCACCAGTGTAATAATGTGAGTGTAGATGTCAGAGCCAGGGTGGTGTATATCCCTCCAACTACCTGACCGCTCACATCCAGCACTGACTCACCAGTGTAATAATGTGAGTGTAGATGTCAGAGCCAGGGTGGTGTATATCCCTACAACTACCTGACCGCACACATCCAGCACTGACTCACCAGTGTAATAATGTGAGTGTAGATGTCAGAGCCAGGGTGGTGTATATCCCCCCAACTACCTGACCGCACACATCCAGCACTGACTCACCAGTGTAATAATGTGAGTGTAGATGTCAGAGCCAGGGTGGTGTATATCCCCCAACTACCTGACCGCACACATCCAGCACTGACTCACCAGTGTAATAATGTGAGTGTAGATGTCAGAGCCAGGGTGGTGTATATCCCCCAACTACCTGACCGCACACATCCAGCACTGACTCACCAGTGTAATAATGTGAGTGTAGATGTCAGAGCCAGGGTGGTGTATATCCCTACAACTACCTGACCGCTCACATCCAGCACTGACTCACCAGTGTAATAATGTGAGTGTAGATGTCAGAGCCAGGGTGGTGTATATCCCCCAACTACCTGACCGCACACATCCAGCACTGACTCACCAGTGTAATAATGTGAGTGTAGATGTCAGATCCAGGGTGGTGTATATCCCTACAACTACCTGACCGCACACATCCAGCACTGACTCACCAGTATAATAATGTGAGTGTAGATGTCAGAGCCAGGGTGGTGTATATCCCCCAACTACCTGACCGCACACATCCAGCACTGACTCACCAGTGTAATAATGTGAGTGTAGATGTCAGATCCAGGGTGGTGTATATCCCTACAACTACCTGACCGCACACATCCAGCACTGACTCACCAGTGTAATAATGTGAGTGTAGATGTCAGAGCCAGGGTGGTGTATATCCCCCAACTACCTGACCGCACACATCCAGCACTGACCCACCAGTGTAATAATGTGAGTGTAGATGTCAGAGCCAGGGTGGTGTATATCCCTACAA
The DNA here is from genome assembly GCF_046119375.1 of Phyllobates terribilis. Lineage (NCBI taxonomy): Eukaryota > Metazoa > Chordata > Amphibia > Anura > Dendrobatidae > Phyllobates > Phyllobates terribilis. The sequence continues at coordinate 9,970,674 of NW_027362767.1, forward strand.
CTACCTGACCGCACACATCCAGCTGTGACTCACCAGTGTAATAATGTGAGTGTAGATGTCAGAGCCAGAGTGGTGTATATCCACCAACTACCTGACCGCTCACATCCAGCACTGACTCACCAGTGTAATAATGTGAGTGTAGATGTCAGAGCCAGGGTGGTGTATATCCCCCAACTACCTGACCGCACACATCCAGCACTGACTCACCAGTGTAATAATGTGAGTGTAGATGTCAGATCCAGGGTGGTGTATATCCCTACAACTACCTGACCACACACATCCAGCACTGACTCACCAGTGTAATAATGTGAGTGTAGACGTCAGAGCCAGGGTGGTGTATATCCCTACAACTACCTGACCGCTCACATCCAGCACTGACTCACCAGTGTAATAATGTGAGTGTAGATGTCAGAGCCAGGGTGGTGTATATCCCTCCAACTACCTGACCGCTCACATCCAGCACTGACTCACCAGTGTAATAATGTGAGTGTAGATGTCAGAGCCAGGGTGGTGTATATCCGCCCAACTACCTGACCGCACACATCCAGCACTGACTCACCAGTGTAATAATGTGAGTGTAGATGTCAGAGCCAGGGTGGTGTATATCCCCCAACTACCTGACCGCTCACATCCAGCACTGACTCACCAATGTAATAATGTGAGTGTAGATGTCAGAGCCAGGGTGGTGTATATCCCCCAACTACCTGACCGCACACATCCAGCACTGACCCACCAGTGTAATAATGTGAGTGTAGATGTCAGAGCCAGGGTGGTGTATATCCCCCAACTACCTGACCGCACACATCCAGCTGTGACTCACCAGTGTAATAATGTGAGTGTAGATGTCAGAGCCAGGGTGGTGTATATCCCTACAACTACCTGACCGCTCACATCCAGCACTGACTCACCAGTGTAATAATGTGAGTGTAGATGTCAGAGCCAGGGTGGTGTATATCCCTACAACTACCTGACCGCTCACATCCAGCACTGACTCACCAGTGTAATAATGTGAGTGTAGATGTCAGAGCCAGGGTGGTGTATATCCCCCAACTACCTGACCGCACACATCCAGCACTGACCCACCAGTGTAATAATGTGAGTGTAGATGTCAGAGCCAGGGTGGTGTATATCCCTACAACTACCTGACCGCTCACATCCAGCACTGACTCACCAGTGTAATGATGTGAGTGTAGATGTCAGAGCCAGGGTGGTGTATATCCCCCAACTACCTGACCGCTCACATCCAGCACTGACCCACCAGTGTAATAATGTGAGTGTAGATGTCAGAGCCAGGGTGGTGTATATCCGCCCAACTACCTGACCGCTCACATCCAGCACTGACTCACCAGTGTAATAATGTGAGTGTAGATGTCAGAGCCAGGGTGGTGTATATCCGCCCAACTACCTGACCGCACACATCCAGCACTGACTCACCAGTGTAATAATGTGAGTGTAGATGTCAGAGCCAGGGTGGTGTATATCCCCCAACTACCTGACCGCACACATCCAGCACTGACTCACCAGTGTAATAATGTGAGTGTAGATGTCAGAGCCAGGGTGGTGTATATCCCTACAACTACCTGACCGTACACATCCAGCACTGACTCACCAGTGTAATAATGTGAGTGTAGATGTCAGAGCCAGGGTGGTGTATATCCCTACAACTACCTGACCGCTCACATCCAGCACTGACTCACCAGTGTAATAATGTGAGTGTAGATGTCAGAGCCAGGGTGGTGTATATCCCCCAACTACCTGACCGCTCACATCCAGCACTGACTCACCAGTGTAATAATGTGAGTGTAGATGTCAGAGCCAGGGTGGTGTATATCCCCCAACTACCTGACCGCACACATCCAGCACTGACCCACCAGTGTAATAATGTGAGTGTAGATGTCAGAGCCAGGGTGGTGTATATCCCTACAACTACCTGACCGCACACATCCAGCACTGACTCACCAGTGTAATAATGTGAGTGTAGATGTCAGAGCCAGGGTGGTGTATATCCCTACAACTACCTGACCGCACACATACAGCACTGACTCACCAGTGTAATAATGTGAGTGTAGATGTCAGAGCCAGGGTGGTGTATATCCCCCCAACTACCTGACCGCACACATCCAGCACTGACTTACCAGTGTAATAATGTGAGTGTAGATGTCAGAGCCAGGGTGGTGTATATCCCCCAACTACCTGACCGCACACATACAGCACTGACTCACCAGTGTAATAATGTGAGTGTAGATGTCAGAGCCAGGGTGGTGTATATCCCTACAACTACCTGACCGCACACATCCAGCTGTGACTCACCAGTGTAATAATGTGAGTGTAGATGTCAGAGCCAGGGTGGTGTATATCCCTACAACTACCTGACCGCACACATCCAGCACTGACTTACCAGTGTAATAATGTGAGTGTAGATGTCAGAGCCAGGGTGGTGTATATCCCCCAACTACCTGACCGCACACATCCAGCACTGACTCACCAGTGTAATAATGTTCTTTATTCAGGCATCCATGAAAGGGATTTCTGCAGATAATGCGGCTCCTGTGCTCATTATTTAGCATCCTGCACAATGGCATGACATCAGCCGCCATGTTCAGGCTATGTAATAAGGTAGAGTACTCAGGAACAGACGCAGTGCAGTGACGTCCATGCTTTCAATATTGCTATTATGCTGATTGTATCCCGTCCTTTTACGGAGTTGTGAACATTTGTGCCTCCTCGCTCTGCTGTGTGCGCGGCTCATAGATAACTTCAGTCGGTAATGGTGCTTACGATAATCTGTAGTAGCGTCACCATCTGCCTGTGGAGAAGGAGACAATGCTTGTATTATGCGGTGTTGTAACAGTGACTGTCGTGGGGGGTCCGCAGCTGCTGATAAACACCAAACCTGTGCTTATTATGGATCTCAGGATCGAGGGGCTGTCACATGCTGGAATTTGGACACATCTGTACATACCATTTGTTTCGGGGGCTCCATAGGTGGCTGCACAGACATTAAGCTGAATAGGATCCTCCAATGTAGGGAGCAGCTACAACACTATGTGGGTCGCTGCTGTTTGGGCAGTCACAGCTAAAACCGACAGCTTTATTGTTTGATCAGCAAGTTTAATAGTGACCATGTTTATGGATTAATGAAGAAAGGTTTTCATTCCTGCAGCTCTGTTCAGTTATGAATACATGGGATAGTCAAATAGGTATGGAGAAGACCGTGGGGCGGGCGGCGAAGACAAGATACCTTTGTACTGTAAGAGCTGTCACACTATAGAGCTCTGTACTGTAAGAGCGGTCACACTATAGAGCTCTGTACTGTAAGAGCGGTCACACTATAGAGCTCTGTACTGTAAGAGCGGTCACACTGTGGAGCTCTGTACTGTAAGAGCGGTCACACTGTGGAGCTCTGTACTGTAAGAACGGTCACACTATAAAGCTCTGTACTGTAAGAGCGGTCACACTATAGAGCTCTGTACTGTAAGAGCAGTCACACTATAGAGCTCTGTACTGTAAGAGCGGTCACACTATGGAGCTCTGTACTGTAAGAGCGGTCACACTATAGAGCTCTGTACTGTAAGAGCGGTCACACTATAGAGCTCTGTACTGTAAGAGCGGTCATACTATAGAGCTCTGTACTGTAAGAGCGGTCACACTATAGAGCTCTGTACTGTTAGAGCGGTCACACTTTGGAGCTCTGTACTGTAAGAGCGGTCACACTATAGAGCTCTGTACTGTAAGAGCGGTCATACTATAGAGCTCTGTACTGTAAGAGCGGTCACACTATAGAGCTCTGTACTGTAAGAGCGGTCACACTATAGAGCTCTGTACTGTAAGAGCGGTCACACTATAGAGCTCTGTACTGTAAGAGTGGTCACACTATGGAGCTCTGTACTGTAAGAGCGGTCACACTATAGAGCTCTGTACTGTAAGAGCGGTCATACTATAGAGCTCTGTACTGTAAGAACGGTCACACTATAGAGCTCTGTACTGTAAGAATGGTCACACTATGGAGCTCTGAACTGTAAGAGCGGTCACACTATAGAGCTCTGTACTGTAAGAACGGTCACACTATAGAGCTCTGTACTGTAAGAGCGGTCACACTATAGAGCTCTGTACTGTAAGAGCGGTCACACTATAGAGATCTGTACTGTAAGAACGGTCACACTATGAAGCTCTGAACTGTAAGAGCGGTCACACTATAGAGCTCTGTACTGTAAGAGCGGTCACACTATGGAGCTCTGTACTGTTAGAGCGGTCACACTATAGAGCTCTGTACTGTAAGAGCGGTCATACTATAGAGCTCTGTACTGTAAGAGCGGTCGCACTATAGAGCTCTGAACTGTAAGAGCGGTCACACTATAGAGCTCTGTACTGTAAGAGCGGTCACACTATAGAGATCTGTACTGTAAGAACGGTCACACTATGAAGCTCTGAACTGTAAGAGCGGTCACACTATAGAGCTCTGTACTGTAAGAACGGTCACACTATGGAGCTCTGTACTGTTAGAGCGGTCACACTATAGAGCTCTGTACTGTAAGAGCGGTCATACTATAGAGCTCTGTACTGTAAGAGCGGTCGCACTATAGAGCTCTGAACTGTAAGAGCGGTCACACTATAGAGCTCTGTACTGTAAGAGCGGTCACACTATAGAGCTCTGTACTGTAAGAACGGTCACACTATCGAGCTCTGTACTGTAAGAGAGGCCACACTATAGAGCTCTGTACTGTAAGAGCGGTCACACTGGAGCTCTGTACTGTAAGAGCGGTCACACTATAGAGCTCTGTACTGTAAGAGCGGTCACACTATAGAGCTCTGTACTGTAAGAGCGGTCACACTATAGAGCTCTGTACTGTAAGAGCGGTCACACTGTGGAGCTCTGTACTGTAAGAGCGGTCACACTATAGAGCTTTGTACTGAAAGAGCGGTCACACTATAGAGCTCTGTACTGAAAGAGCGGTCACACTATAGAGCTCTGTACTGTAAGAGCGGTCACACTATAGAGCTGTGTACTGTAAGAGCGGTCAGACAATAGAGCTCTGTACTGTAAGAGCGGTCACACTATAGAGCTCTGTACTGTAAGAGCGGTCACACTATAGAGCTCTGTACTGTAAGAACGGTCACACTATAGAGCTCTGTACTGTAAGAGCGGTCACACTATAGAGCTCTGTACTGTAAGAGCGGTCACACTATAGAGCTCTGTACTGTAAGAGCGGTCACACTATAGAGCTCTGTACTGTAAGAGCAGTCACACTGTGGAGCTCTGTACTGTAAGAGCGGTCACACTGTGGAGCTCTGTACTGTAAGAACAGTCACACTATAGAGCTCTGTACTGTAAGAGCGGTCACACTATAGAGCTCTGTACTGTAAGAGCGGTCACACTAAAGAGCTCTGTACTGTAAGAGCGGTCACACTATAGAGCTCTGTACTGTAAGAGCGGTCACACTATAGAGCTCTGTACTGTAAGAGCGGTCACACTATAGAGCTGTGTACTGTAAGAGCGGTCAGACTATAGAGCTCTGTACTGTAAGAGCGGTCACACTATAGAGCTCTGTACTGTAAGAGCGGTCACACTATAGAGCTCTGTACTGTAAGAACGGTCACACTATAGAGCTCTGTACTGTAAGAGCGGTCACACTATAGAGCTCTGTACTGTAAGAGCGGTCACACTATAGAGCTCTGTACTGTAAGAGCGGTCACACTATAGAGCTCTGTACTGTAAGAGCGGTCACACTGTGGAGCTCTGTACTGTAAGAGTGGTCACACTATAGAGCTCTGTACTGTAAGAGCGGTCACACTATAGAGCTCTGTACGTTAAGAGCGGTCACACTGTGGAGCTCTGTACTGTAAGAGCGGTCACACTATAGAGCTCTGTACTGTAAGAGCAGTCACACTATAGAGCTCTGTACTGTAAGAGTGGTCACACTATAGAGCTGTGTACTGTAAGAGCGGTCACACTATAGAGCTCTGTACTGTAAGAGCGGTCACACTATAGAGCTCTGTACTGTAAGAGCGGTCACACTATGGAACTCTGTACTGTAAGAGCGGTCACACTATAGAGCTCTGTACTGTAAGGCCAGTCACACTGTGGAGCTCTGTACTGTAAGAGCGGTCACACTATAGAGCCCTGTACTGTAAGGGCGGTCACACTGTGGAGCTCTGTACTGTAAGAGCGGTCACACTATAAAGCTCTGTACTGTAAGAGCGGTAACACTGTAGAGCCCTGTACTGTAAGAGCGGTCACACTATAGAGCTGTGTACTGTAAGAGCGATCACACTATAGAGCTCTGTACTGTAAGAGCGGTCACACTATACAGCTCTGTACTGTAAGAGCAGTCACACTGTGGAGCTCTGTACTGTAAGAGCGGTCACACTGTGGAGCTCTGTACTGTAAGAGCGGTCACACTGTGGAGCTCTGTACTGTAAGAGCGGTCACACTATAGAGCTCTGTACTGTAAGAACAGTCACACTATAGAGCTCTGTACTGTAAGAGCGGTCACACTATAGAGCTCTGTACTGTAAGAGCGGTCACACTATAGAGCTCTGTACTGTAAGAGCGGTCACACTGTGGAGCTCTGTACTGTAAGAACGGTCACACTATAGAGCTCTGTACTGTAAGAGCGGTCACACTATAGAGCTGTGTACTGTAAGAGCGGTCAGACTATAGAGCTCTGTACTGTAAGAGCGGTCACACTATAGAGCTCTGTACTGTAAGAGCGGTCACACTATAGAGCTCTGTACTGTAAGAGCGGTCACACTATAGAGCTCTGTACTGTAAGAGCGGTCACACTATAGACCTCTGTACTGTAAGAGCAGTCACACTGTGGAGCTCTGTACTGTAAGAGCGGTCACACTATAGAGCTCAGTACTGTAAGAACGGTCACACTTTAGAGCTCTGTACTGTAAGAGCGGTCACACTATAGAGCTCTGTACTGTAAGAGCGGTCACACTATGGAGCTCTGTACTGTAAGAGCGGTCACACTATAGAGCTCTGTACTGTAAGAACGGTCACACTATAGAGCTCTGTACTGTAAGAGCAGTCACACTATAGAGCTCTGTACTGTAAGAGCGGTCACACTATAGAGCTCTGTACTGTAAGAGCAGTCACACTGTGGAGCTCTGTACTGTAAGAGCGGTCACACTGTGGAGCTCTGTACTGTAAGAGCGGTCACACTATAGAGCTCTGTACTGTAAGAACGGTCACACTATGGAGCTCTGTACTGTAAGAGCAGTCACACTATGGAGCTCTGTACTGTAAGAGCGGTCACACTATAGAGCTCTGTACTGTAAGAGCGTTCACACTATAGAGCTCTGTACTGTAAGAGCAGTCACACTGTGGAGCTCTGTACTGTAAGAGCGGTCACACTGTGGAGCTCTGTACTGTAAGAGCGGTCACACTATAGAGCTCTGTACTGTAAGAGCGGTCACACTGTGGAGCTCTGTACTGTAAGAGCGGTCACACTATAGAGCTCTGTACTGTAAGAACGGTCACACTATGGAGCTCTGTACTGTAAGAGCGGTCACACTATGGAGCTCTGTACTGTAAGAGCGGTCACACTATAGAGCTCTGTACTGTAAGAGCGGTCACACTATAGAGCTCTGTACTGTAAGAGCGGTCACACTAAAGAGCTCTGTACTGTAAGAGCGGTCACACTATAGAGCTCTGTACTGTAAGAGCGGTCACACTGTGGAGCTCTGTACTGTAAGAGCGGTCACACTATAGAGCTCTGTACTGTAAGAGCGGTCACACTATAGAGCTGTGTACTGTAAGAGCGGTCAGACTATAGAGCTCTGTACTGTAAGAGCGGTCACACTATAGAGCTCTGTACTGTAAGAGCGGTCACACTATAGAGCTCTGTACTGTGAGAACGGTCACACTATAGAGCTCTGTACTGTAAGAGCGGTCACACTATAGAGCTGTGTACTGTAAGAGCGGTCACACTATGGAACTCTGTACTGTAAGAGAGGTCACACTATGGAGCTCTGTACTGTAAGAGCGGTCACACTATGGAACTCTGTACTGTAAGAGCGGTCACACTATAGAGCTCTGTACTGTAAGGCCAGTCACACTGTGGAGCTCTGTACTGTAAGAGCGGTCACACTATAGAGCCCTGTACTGTAAGGCCAGTCACACTGTGGAGCTCTGTACTGTAAGAGCGGTCACACTATAAAGCTCTGTACTGTAAGAGCGGTAACACTGTAGAGCCCTGTACTTTAAGAGCGGTCACACTATAGAGCTGTGTACTGTAAGAGCGATCACGCTATAGAGCTCTGTACTGTAAGAGCGGTCACACTATAGAGCTGTGTACTGTAAGAGCGGTCACACTATAGAGCTCTGTACTGTAAGAGCGGTCACACTATAGAGCTCTGTACTGTAAGAGCGGTCACACTGTGGAACTCTGTACTGTAAGAGCGGTCACACTATAGAGCTCTGTACTGTAAGAGCGGTCACACTATAGAGCTCTATACTGTAAGCGCGGTCACACTATAGAGCTCTGTACTGTAAGAGCGGTCACACTGTGGATCTCTGTACTGTAAGAGCGGTCACACTATAGAGCTCTGTACTGTAAGAGCGGTCACACTATAGAGCTCTGTACTGTAAGAGCAGTCACACTATAGAGCTCTGTACTGTAAGAGCAGTCACACTATAGAGCTGTGTACTGTAAGAGCGGTGACACTATAGAGCTCTGTACTGTAAGAGCAGTCACACTGTGGAGCTCTGTACTGTAAGAGCGGTCACACTGTGGAGCTCTGTACTGTAAGAGCGGTCACACTATAGAGCTCTGTACTGTAAGAGCGGTCACACTGTGGAGCTCTGTACTGTAAGAGCGGTCACACTGTGGAGCTCTGTACTGTAAGAGCGGTCACACTATAGAGCTCTGTACTGTAAGAACGGTCACACTATGGAGCTCTGTACTGTAAGAGCGGTCACACTATGGAGCTCTGTACTGTAAGAGCGGTCACACTATAGAGCTCTGTACTGTAAGAGCGGTCACACTATAGAGCTCTGTACTGTAAGAGCGGTCACACTGTGGAGCTCTGTACTGTAAGAGCGGTCACACTATAGAGCTCTGTACTGTAAGAGCGGTCACACTATAGAGCTGTGTACTGTAAGAGCGGTCAGACTATAGAGCTCTGTACTGTAAGAGCGGTCACACTATAGAGCTCTGTACTGTAAGAGCGGTCACACTATAGAGCTCTATACTGTAAGAACGGTCACACTATAGAGCTCTGTACTGTAAGAGCGGTCACACTATAGAGCTGTGTACTGTAAGAGCGGTCACACTATGGAGCTCTGTACTGTAAGAGCGGTCACACTATGGAACTCTGTACTGTAAGAGCGGTCACACTATAGAGCTCTGTACTGTAAGGCCAGTCACACTGTGGAGCTCTGTACTGTAAGAGCGGTCACACTATAGAGCCCTGTACTGTAAGGCCAGTCACACTGTGGAGCTCTGTACTGTAAGAGCGGTCACACTATAAAGCTCTGTACTGTAAGAGCGGTAACACTGTAGAGCCCTGTACTGTAAGAGCGGTCACACTATAGAGCTGTGTACTGTAAGAGCGATCACGCTATAGAGCTCTGTACTGTAAGAGCGGTCACACTATAGAGCTGTGTACTGTAAGAGCGGTCACACTATAGAGCTCTGTACTGTAAGAGCGGTCACACTGTGGAACTCTGCACTGTAAGAGCGGTCACACTATAGAGCTCTGTACTGTAAGAGCGGTCACACTATAGAGCTCTATACTGTAAGCGCGGTCACACTATAGAGCTCTGTACTGTAAGAGCGGTCACACTGTGGATCTCTGTACTGTAAGAGCGGTCACACTATAGAGCTCTGTACTGTAAGAGCGGTCACACTATAGAGCTCTGTACTGTAAGAGCATTCACACTATAGAGCTGTGTACTGTAAGAGTGGTCACACTATGGAACTCTGTACTGTAAGGGTGGTCACACTATAGAGCTGTGTACTGTAAGAGCGGTCACACTATAGAGCTCTGTACTGTAAGAGCGGTCACACTATAGAGCTCTGTACTGTAAGAGCGGTCACACTGTGGAACTCTGTACTGTAAGAGCGGTCACACTATAGAGCTCTGTACTGTAAGAGCGGTCACACTATAGAGTTCTGTACTGTAAGAGCGGTCACACTATGGAACTCTGTACTGTAAGGGCGGTCACACTGTGGAGCTCTGTACTGTAAGAGCGGTCACACTATAGAGCTCTGTACTGTAAGAGCGGTCACACTGTGGAGCTCTGTACTGTAAGAGCGGTCACACTATAGAGCTCTGTACTGTAAGAGCAGTCACACTATGGAGCGCTGTGCTGTAAGAGCGGTCACACTGTGGAGCTCTGTACTGTAAGAGCGGTCACACTATAGAGCTCTGTACTGTAAGAGCGGTCACACTATGGAGCTCTGTACTGTAAGAGCGGTCACACTATAGAGCTCTACTGTAAGAGCAGTCACACTATGGAGCTCTGTACTGTAAGAGCGGTCACACTATAGAGCTCTGTACTGTAAGGGCAATCACACTATAGAGATCTGTACTGTAAGAGCGGTCACACTATAGAGCTCTGTACTGTAAGAGCGGTCACACTGTGGAGCTCTGTACTGTAAGAGCGGTCACACTATAGAGCTCTGTACTGTAAGAGCGGTCACACTGTGGAGCTCTGTACTATAAGAGCGGTCACACTGTGGAGCTCTGTACTGTAAGAGCGGTCACATTATAGAGCTCTGTACTGTAAGAGCGGTCACACTATGGAGCTCTGTACTGTAAGAGCGGTCACACTATAGAGCTCTGTACTGTAAGAGTGGTCACACTGTGGAGCTCTGTACTGTAAGAACGGTCACACTGTGGATTTTCTACTTTGAGTAGTCACTTTGTGGAGGTCTGTACTGTAAGAGCGGTCACACTGTGGAGGTCTGTACTGTAAGAGCGGTCACATTGAGGAGCTTTCTACTATAAGTGCAGTCACACTGCCTTTGCACTTTATCTTCTAGTGTTTTCCGACCCTCACATCTAATCACGCGGAGAACACTGGAAACAGTATCTGCGCAGAAGACTTTTGATGCCTGTGCCCATAGATGGGCTTAAGATTGAGTAGGAAAGAAGAGAACAATAATGCACATGCGCCAGATTTCCCCTCAAGCGGCCAACGTCACAGGGACAGAGTGAGGGAGGAGAGATGAATGGAGATGAAGTGCGGAGGCAGAGTTATCGTCCAGGCCTGAAAGAAGTCATTTACATAAAGTGATAAAAAATGATTTCTCCACAACAAGGCTTCTACTATGAGGCATACAGGGATCGCCGTCCTCAGCAGTCTATAACCTGTATGCTAATAGAAATAGTTTAGAACAAATGTGGTGACAGATTAATTTTAGCTACTTTTAAAACTTATATGAAAATCACATTTTTCAGAATTATAGACAATGCTGAAGGGTTCACAAACTTTCAAGCACCTCTATATAGACCATTATTATAGTAGCTATATTTTTGTACATAGAGGGCAGTATTATAGTATTGTGGTAAAGCGACTTATTTGGCTGTATGTGGAGGTAAACAAGTGACACTGTCTCTTTAAACTTTCAGTTGGTTTATTTAGCGGCATAAACCAATGCAAAGTTCATGAAACATAATCATAGCCCATGTGGCTTAATGGCAACACAAAATGAGAAAGTGTCCAGGAAAGTCCTTCCACCGGCCAGGGTTCGGCCACTCAGGATTAGCAAAAGAGACCCACACGGTTCAGCTTAGCACAAACAAACTGGAGCTCCTCTCTGTCGAGCTGGCCTCCAGGTACAGAACACCTCCTAAGCCAAAAGGCTGGCTCTTTATAGCCCAAAACCAGGCCCTGGAGATGAGATAGGGTGGATGACTCCCTCCCAGCACTTAGTCATCCACCTGTAAAGCATGCCCTTGTGAACGTGGCTATTAACCCTCTCTGCACCTACCGTGCAGGAGAAACTTCCATGTTTCACATCACTGACGCTAACGGTCAGTGACACATATCTCTCCTCCAGTATTCTGCCAGTGATTCTGTAACATATCTCCCCCTCTGCCCAAAGCCGGGGGTTTTGGCACCTTCACTCATCAAACATGGAAGTCTGGACAGAGCATCAGTGTTCCGATGTAGCTTCCCGGGCCTATGCTCCACCGAGAAACTAAAGTCTTGGAGTGCTAAAAACCACCTAGTCACCCGGGCATTTTTCCCCAGCCTCTCCCTCATCCATCTCCGGGGTGCATGGTCTGACACTAATCTGAACTTACGACCTAACAGGTAGTACCTCAGGGTGTCAACTGCCCACTTGATGGCCAAGCACTCCTTTTCCACGATAGCATAGTTCTTCTCACAAGCCAAGAGTTTTCTGCTTACATATAACACGGGATGTTCCTCCCCATTTACTTCTTGAGACAGCACGACTCCTACCCTGACTTCTGAGGCATCCGTCTGGACCATGAACTCCTTACTGAAGTCAGGGGCAATCAAAACCGGCTGCTTACACAGAGCGAGCTTCAGATGACCAACTGGCCATTGCCGTCTTTGTAACTTTTAGTAAGGTCGGTCAGTGGTGCGACTATGATGGAGAAATTCGGGATAAACCGCCAATAGTATCCCACCAGTCCTAGAAATGCTCGAACCTATTTTTTGGAGGCCGGTTGTGGACAACTTTGGATGGCTTCCACCTTCTTTACTTGCGGCTTTATTTCGCCCCTTCCGACAATGTAGCCCAAGTACTTTGCCTCTTCTTTCCCCATAGCACACTTCTTTGGATTAATGGTAAAGCCGGCCTTCCTCAGCGCATTCAGATACGCCTGGACCTTCTCTAGGTGACTCTCCCAATCTATGGTGAAGATCACAATGTCGTCTAGACAGGCGGCGGTGTAATTCCTGTGCGAAGCCAGGATCCGGTCCATGGCCCTTTGGAAGGTAACTGGGGCTCCCTGTAAACAGAACGGCATCCGGGTGTACTGAAAACACCCATCGGGTGTAGAGAAGGCAGTTTTCACCTTGGCACTTGAAGACAGCAGGATTTGCCAGTACCCTTTTGTTAGGTCCAGTGTGGTGATGTACCTGTCTGGCCCTAGCCTTTCAATAAGTTCGTCCACCCGGGGTATTGGGTACGTGTCAAATTCAGACACTTCGTTCAGCCTTCTGTAATCGTTACAGAACTGCCACTCTCCATCCAGCTTTGGCACAAGCATAATGGGGCTGGACCAGCCGCTCTTTGACTCCTCGATGACGCCCAGGTTCAACATTCTCCGCACCTCCTTGGAGATTACCTCACGGCAGGCTTCGGGGATTCGATACGGCCTCTGTTTCACCCGTACATGCGGTTCTTGTTATGATCTGCAACAAGTACTACGGAAAGAAAGGGGCAAGCTATCCCTACAGTAAGACTAAGCTTAATCCCTACGATGTAGCGGGCTGCCTGTTCCTAGCGAACAGACCCGCCTTAGTCCTCGGCTAGTCTGAACGAAGACCTATAGCATAAAGGAAGGGGTCCCTAAAAGAACTAAGGACTGGAACAAAAATGGGACACCTCCTGAACAGAGAAGGTTGTTGCAGAACACAAAAAGATAACTGACAAAAAGGTGCTAGAGGTCCCAGAAGGACCAAGCAAACTGACAGAGATAGGCACAGAAGCACCTGGTTAGCAAAACAGTCAAACAACACTGAAGTCCAGCACAGCCAAAAGGGCGAAGCTGGATTATATAGGCAGATGGTCACGTGATCGCAAAACACAAGATGGAAAAAACAAACAAGAGGGTTCTAACAGTGCCCCTTCTTTTATGAGGATCCTCCGGATCCTCCAGGCCCAGGCCTATCCGGAAACCTCCTGTGGAAAGCTTTAACAAGCCTAGGAGCCGAGACATCATCCGCTCTTACCCAGGAGTTATCTTCAGGACCAAAACCCTTCCAGGAGACGAGTTACTGTAATCTCCCTTTATGCCATCTAGAATTCAAGATACGCGAAATTTCATATTCGCCGTCTTCCACCACAGGAGGAACTGTGACAGTGGAATCCGTATCTGATACATCAGCCTTTTTCAACAAGGAAACATGAAACACAGGATTAATCTTCCAGTAAGTAGGGACATCCAACCTAACCGCAGACGGGTTAACCACCTGAAGCACCTTAAATGGACCCACAAACTTAGGACCCAGTTTTTTAGAGGGAATCCTCAACCGCAAGTTCCTTGAGGACAAACAAACCATGTCACCCACAGTAAACAAAACCTTCTTTTGTTTCTTGTCAAAATACTTCTTGGACTTCTTGTTAGTCTCTTGAAGGTTGCAACGTACATTAATCCAAACTCTCTCCAAATCACCGGAAAAACTCTCCTCCTCCGGCACCGCCGGCCCCAATTTGGAGAACAAACCAAAAGACGGATGTCTCCCAGTACAACAAAAAAAAGGAGAACACCCAGCAGAGGAGTATGTATGGTTGTTAAGAGCAAATTCTGCGAGAGGCAGAAACTCAGACCACACCTCTTGATTGTCAGCCACAAAACAACGCAAAAACTGTTCTACATCCTGGTTCTTTCTTTCAGTCTGTCCATTAGACTCAGGATGATACCCAGACGAAAATGACAAATGGACTCCCAACCTGTCACAAAAAGCACGCCAAAAGCGAGCCACAAACTGAGGTCCTCTATCAGAAACAATATTCATGGGAACGCCATGAATCTTGACAATCTCCTTAACAAACGCCTTAGCGATTGTCTTGGCACAGGGCAACTTAATGAATGGAACCAAATGACACATCTTACTAAAACGGTCCACGACCACCCAGATGACAGTAAAACCCTCGGACACAGGCATATCAGTAATAAAATCCATTGTGAGATGCGTCCAAGGCGCACTAGGAACTTCCAGAGGGCAAAGCAACCCCGCAGCAGGAGTATGTGAAGCCTTTGACCTAGCACATACAGTACTCTGACGCACCCACTTGATGACTTCCTTCTGCCATCCAGGCCACCAAAAACTTCGACTGATAAGTCTCTTAGTCTCCAAAACTCCTGGATGACCTGCCAACCAAGACTCATGACACTCCACAAACAAATCTCTCCTAAAGGCTCTAGGCACGAACAACCTCCCATGGGGAGTGTTAGATGGAGCATCATCTTGAGCTTTCAGAATCCCATTCTCCAAAACGGAGTCCAATGCCGCCACCACAACTCCTGTCTGTAAAATGCTCTCCTCCTCCTCGGCACCGACCGTAGGAGAGAAGCTGCGAGATAAAGCATCGGCTTTAACATTCTTAGTACCAGGGATATAGGTAACAGAAAAATGAAACCGACAGAAAAAAAGTGCCCACCTAGCTTGACGAGCATTCAAGCGCTTGGCAGCACCCAGATAGATCAGATTCTTATGATCTGTGAAAACCTGAATAGGAAATCTAGCGCCTTCCAAAAAATGACGCCAATGTTCAAACGCGATTTCCAACATCATAATATAGTTTGGTTTCCGAAATTTTTTTCGAAAAGAAGGAACAAGGTTGTACTCCATCCTTGTTCTCCTGAGACGAAACTGCTCTGACCTCCACCGATGAAGCATCGACCTCGACCAAAAAAGGCTTGGTCTCATCAGGCTGCATAAGGATAGGGGCAGAACTGAACCTCTCTTTGAGATACTCAAAAGCTTCAATGGCTTCAGTAGTCCACTTGACCGTATTCGCACCTTTCCTGGTGAGATCGGTTAGAGGCTTAACAATTACAGAAAAATTCTTAATGAATTTCCTGTAATAATTGGTAAAACCCAAAAATCTCTGTATAGATTTCAAACCAATAGGCCTAGGCCATTCCTGCACCGCCTGAACCTTCACCGGGTCCATCTCAAAGCCCTCGCTGGAGACAATGTAGCCCAAAAAACTAATTTTCTGCACAGCAAACTCGCATTTCTCCAGCTTAGCAAAGAGTGAATTATCACCCAATAACTGCAAAAACCACACTCTGCCAATGGGACTCCAGATCTGGCGAATAAATCAAAATGTCATCTAAATACACAGCCACATTCTTACCAATCAAAGGTCTCAGGATGTCCTTAATAAGGTTCTGAAAAAACGCGGGTGCATTGGTAAGACCAAATGGCATCATCAGATTCTCAAAATGACCTACCGGAGTGTTAAAAGCAGTTTTCCATTCATCACCCTCCTTCACTCGTAACAAATTGTATGCCCCCCGGAGATCAATCTTAGATAACCACTTGGCCCCCACTAACTGGTTAAACAAGTCAGGAATTAATGGCAGTGGGTAGGAATTGCTTACGGTAATCTTATTAATTTAACGAAAATCCAGACATGGACGTAAACCGCAGTCCTTTTTTTTAACAAAGAAGAATCCAACTACCACAGGCGACTTAGAAGGTCTAATGTGACCAGCAGCCAGGCTAGTCTCTATGTACTCCTCCAAGGCCTTTCTTTCAGGGATAGTCAGATTAAACAAGCGACTCTTGGGAAGAGTAGCTCCCGGAACAAACTCAATGGCGCAATCATAATCCCTATGAGGTGGTAAAACTTTCGACTCCTCAACCGAAAAAAAACTCCAAAAATCTTGAATAGGTACAGGTAATTCCCCTTTTTCCACAGCCGCAATGCGACCATTACAACATTTATCATAGCACTTCGGACTCCAAGACTTAATCACATTAGTAGACCAGTCCAGCAAAGGATTGTGCTGTTTTAACCAAGGCAATCCTAGAACAACTGGAGAGGGTAAATTATTTAATACAACCAAGTCCAAAATTTCTTGGTGAACTCCATTGATAGTGAGCGGAAATGCAGCAACCTTGTGAGTAATACATTTCAAGGGAGTGTTATCAATTGCAATCACAGAAATAGGTGTTGACAAAGGTTTGGATTTCAATTTAAGTTCTTCTAAAAACCCTTTATCAAACACATTAAGTGTTGAACCACAATCCACAAATACCTGAAATTTAATCAAATCTCCCTGCAGAGCAGTACACCCGGAAAGGAACACTCCTGCAGAGCGTAAACAAGCTATACGGGCTTAACTGACTTTTTTTTTTCTTTACTTAAACGAAGGTCACAATACTTAATCAAATGGTCAGCTTTACCACAATAAAGACACAATCCCTCGGCGAACCTCCGGTCTCTTTCCTGAGAGTGGAGTGACATCGCCCCAACCTCCATTAGTTCTCCGCCGTCAGAACAGATTTTCTGGGGACTAAGACCTGACATTACAGAAGTCTTTACCTCATTCACCCTGGACCTCAATCTCCTGTCCACATGAACAGCTAACTTCATGGCATCCTGCAGAGTCTCAAGTGCGGGGAATGCAATTAGCAGATCTGTAACCCTTTCGCTCAGACCAGCAAGAAATAAACATTTCTGCGCAGGATCATTCCATTTGACTTCTGAAGCCCATCTCCTGAAGTGTATCCAATAATTTTCAACATCACCTGACCCCTGATTCAAACGTCTAAGTTCTGATTCAGCAGATGAGATTCTATCAGGATCGTCAAATAATAGCCCCATAGCAGAAAAAAATTCTTCTAAAGACCTTAAGCATGAATCATTAGGTTGGAGAGAAAAGGCCCACCCCTGTGGTTCATTGCACAAAAGTGACATAATAAAACCAATGCGCTGTGATTCATTACCAGAGGACCTTGGTCTCAAACGAAAATATAACAAACAAGCATTTTTAACGGAAAAAAAATCTTGTTGTTTACCATAAAAAAATATCAGGCAGTCCTACCTTGGGTTCCACAAAATGCGCTTCAGAACAGCTACTCACGTGTTGCTGGAGCTCGGCCACCTCCAGAGACAATCCCTGCAAGCGTTGAGCCAAATCTTGGACGGAAACCATACTGATCCCCGAATTTCTTTCCTTTTAGTTTTTTGGGTTGGACTTACTGTTATGATCTGCAACGAGTACTAAGGAAAGATAGGGGAAAGTTATCCCTACAGTAAGACTAAGCTGAATCCCTACGATGTAGCGGGCTGCCTGTTCCTAGCGAACAGACCCGCCTTAGTCCTCGGCTAGTCTGAACGAAGACCTATTGCATAAGGGGAGGGGTCCCTAAAAGAACTAAGGACTGGGCCAAAAAATGGGACACCTCCTAAACAGAGAAGTTGTTGCAGAACACAAAAAGACAAACTGACAAAAAGGTACTAGAGGTCCCAGAAGGACCAAACAAACTGACAGAGAAAGGCACCGAAGCACCTGGCTAGCAAAGCAGTCAAACACTGAAGTCCAGCACAGCCAAAAGGGCGGAGCTGGAATATAAAGGCAGATGGTCACGTGACCGCAAAACACAAGATGGAAAAAACAAACAGGAGGTTTCTAACAGGTAAAACATTTCACTGCCTGTTTTTAGACAATATTTTACTTCAAAGAAAGACTCAGCTACGATCCTGTGCTGTCCTGTCTGTATACTCTTTTGCGTCCTCCCCTGCCAGGAGATGTGGTACGATCAGACCATGTCCCTGCACGGTCAGACACGGCCATTACACAGTACACAGCAGGGGACATGTATAAGATTATCTCAGCACAGGAACATTTTATTTAAACACATCCAATTGTGGAAATTATTATTATTCCAAGATCTATTGATTAAAATCAACTTTTGTTTCTGGGACAACCCCTTTAGGGCCTCCTCCTCCTGAGCCCCTGCTCCTGCCACCAAATCCTCATCAGGAAAGTCCCTGCAGATGTTATGCCGGCATCTGGATAGTCCTTGTGAGGGTGACCGATTTTCCCACACAGGCTTCATTTCACCACAGCACAGGCATTTGCCAGGTGACCCGCTTTGCCACATTTAAAACACTTGCGAGGCTGCCTAAGATAGAAGCTAACGCCTTTCTCCCGCCCAATGAAGGAGTGGGGTAAGTGGGCATTGACGTTGTTACACTGGCGCAGCTTCACTAACCTTCCACCCTCCCGTCCAGATACCATCATCTTCTCGAATCTTGGTGAGGACAGAGACAAGGTCACAATGTCTCCAGAGCCACCCCACAATGTCCTGGGGGGCGGGGGGAACAGACTCATTCCAGAAGATGATATTTACAGTAACTGTATCTGTTAATCACTTACTGTATGTCCACAATCAAAAGAAATAGCACTTCATACCAAATACCACAAGTCACCCAGAGAAAGGCATATTAATCCATGTAAAGAAGTGATCCATCAATTAAAACCATAGTTTAGTGAGGCAAAAAAATAAAACTGGAATAAAATAGCAGAATGCCGTAAAGAGGACGCTGAGCTGAACAAGTAAGAATAGAATATACTCTATACACACATACACTGCTGAAAAAAATAAAGGGAACAGTGAAATACCACATCCTAGATCTGAATGAATGAAATCTTCTCATTGAATACTTTGTTCTGTAGAAGTTGAATGTGCTGACAACAAAATCACACAAAAATCATCAATGGAAATCACATTTATTAACCAATGGAGGCCTGGATTTGGAGTCACCCCCAAAATTAAAGTGGAAAAACACACTACAGGCTGATCCAACTGTGATGTAATGTCCTTAAAACAAGTCAAAATGAGGCTGAGTATTGTGTGTGGCCTCCACGTGCCTGTATGACCTCCCTACAACACCTGGGCATGCTCCTGATGAGGCTGAGTATTGTGTGTGGCCTCCACGTGCCTGTATGACCTCCCTACAACACCTGGGCATGCTCCTGATGAGGCTGAGTATTGTGTGTGGCCTCCACGTGCCTGTATGACCTCCCTACAACGCCTGGGCATGCTCCTGATGAGGCTGAGTATTGTGTGTGGCCTCCACGTGCCTGTATGACCTCCCTACAACGCCTGGGCATGCTCCTGATGAGGCTGAGTATTGTATGTGGCCTCCACGTGCCTGTATGACCTCCCTACCACGCCTGGGCATGCTCCTGATGAGGTTGCAGATGGTCTCCTGTGGGATCTCCTCCCAGACCTGGACTAAAGCATCCGCCAACTCCTGGACAGTCTGTGGTGCAACATGACGTTGGTGGATGGAGCGAGACATGATGTCCCAGATGTGCTCAATCGGATTCAGGTCTGGGGAACGGGCGGCCAGTCCATAGCTTCAATGCCTTCATCTTGCAGGAACTGCTGACACACTCCAGCCACATGAGGTCTGGCATTCTCCTGCATTAGGAGGAACCCAGGGCCAACCGCACCAGCATATGGTCTCACAAGGGGTCTGAGGATGTCATCTTGGTACCTAATGGCAGTTAGGCTACCTCTGGCGAGCACATGGAGGGCTGTGCGGCCCTCCAAAGAAATGCCACCCCACACCATTACTGACCCACTGCCAAACCGGTCATGCTGAAGGATGTTGTAAGCAGCAGATCGCTCTCCACGGCGTCTCCAGACTCTGTCACGTCTGTCACATGTGCTCAGTTTGAACCTGCTTTCATCTGTGAAGAGCACAGGGCGCCAGTGGCGACTTTGCCAATCCTGGTGTTCTGTGGCAAATGGCAAGCATCCTGCACGGTGTTGGGCTGTGAGCACAACCCCCATCTGTGGACGTCGGGCCCTCATACCACCCTCATGAAGTCAGTTTATAACCGTTTGTGCAGACACATGCACATTCGTGGCCTGCTGGAGGTCATTTTGCAGGGCTCTGCCAGTGGTCCTCCTGTTCCTCCTTGCACAAAGGCGGAGGTAGCGGTCCTGCGGCTGGGTTGTTGCCCTCCTACGGCCCCTTCCACGTCTCCTGGTGTACTGGCCTGTCTCCTGGTAGCGCCTCCCGCCTCTGGACACTACGTTGACAGACACAGCAAACCTTCTTGCCACAGCTCGCATTGATGTGCCATCCTGGATGAGCTGCACTACCTGAGCAACTTCTGTGGGTTGTAGAGTCCATCTCATGCTACCACGAGTGTGAAAGCACAACCAACATTCAAAAGTGACCAAAACATCAGCCAGAAAGCATTGGTACTGAGATGTGGTCTGTGGTCCCCACCTGCAGAACCACTCCTTTATTGAGGGTGTCTTGATAATTGCCAATAATTTCCATCTATTCTCTATTCCATTTGCACAACAGCATGTGAAATTGATTGTCAATCAGTGTTGCTTCCTAAGTGGACAGTTTGATTTCACAGAAGTTTGATTTACTTCTGTTGTTTAAGTGTTCCCTTTATTTTTTGAGCAGTGTATATCAAGGGATATATGCTAAGAATCAAAGCACCATATATAATAAGTCTACTGCCATATCAATATACCTAGAGAAAAGAACCAAAATAACACCATGTGGCTTAAGCCAATGTATATTGGTAGTATAGGAGGTAAGTATTAAGGAAAACTACTAAATAAATATATACATGAACAAGGTGCTAGAATATACCATACACCTTTATATATTCTGTATACCTGCCAATTGATTCATATGCTCATGGTATATGAAAGGTCAAAATACCTGTTTAGATTAAGTGCACACGTAGCGCTTTTGATGCATTTTCGCTGCGTTTTTTCCGCGTGGAAATGCATCAAAAACGCTATGTAATTCTTCTGCCAGCTAATGCAATGACAATCCTGATGTGCTGTGCACATGATGCGGAATTTTCAGCTCAGGATTGTCATTGCGTTTAAATACGCAGCATGTCCATTGTATGCTGCGTTTCTGCAGCGTTTCCCATCCATTGACTTTAATTGAACCGCAGGTATAAATATATCTGCGGATTTGCTCCGGTTGTTTGCTGCGTATTTGACTAGTTAATCAGTCAAATACACTGCAAAAACGCACAAAGAATGGTACCCGGGTCGGCTGGGGAGGACTATGTCTCCCATCATCCAACCGCCGATCCCGCTGATAACAGCGAGAGCTGCGCGGCTGAGGGGAACAGTAGTCTCCTCAGCCGAGCCAGCGCCTGTGTGCGTGCTGTGTGTAAAAAAAACAAAACAAAAAAAAAACACTATTCTCACATGTCCGACGTCCACCGGTGTCCTGATCCCTCGGCGGCAGGCGGTACACTGACGGGAGCGCGCTCGCTCCCGGCAGTGTACACCGCTGCGGTGCTGGCTGAGGTCATGCGAGTTCACAGCTGGAGATTATTATTATTATTATTTATTTATATAGTGCCATTGATTCCATGGTGCTGTAGATGAGGAGGGGTTACATACCAGATACAGACGTCACTTACAGTAAACAAAACTAACAATGATAGACTGATACAGAGGGAAGAGGACCCTGCCCTTGCGGGATTACATTCTACAGAAACGGGGAAGGAGGCAGCAGGTTGGGGGGTTGCAGTAGCTCCGGTGTTGAGGTGATGAGATTAGATCTCAAAGACGCTCCCCATTACTAACCTCAGCTTCATGTCAGCCGCCAATACAAGGCTGACATGAACCCCAAACCCCACTCGCCACCGCTACACGGCAGTGGGAAGAGCAGAGGCTAAGCGCAAGATTTGACACATCTTATGGATGCGCCATTTCTGGGACTGCTGAGGGGTGACATTATTAGCCACGGAGGGGGCTAGTATCCATGGCCCCTTCCCTGGCTATTAATATCAGCCCGCAGCTGTCTGTTTAGCCTTTTCTGGTTAGATTTTATTGGGGGACCTTACATCTATTTTTTTATGGGGCACCCTGTAATCTAGCCAGTAAAGGCTAAGCAACCGGCTGTGAGATGTTATTAATAGCCAGGGAACACTGTTGGCTAATGGCTCCTTCCTCGGCTACTAATATCAGCTCCCAGCGATCGGCATAAAAATGACGCGTGAGCCCATACCATTTTTTTTTTCAATTTTAGGCTCTGTGCCCACGATTCAGACTTAGCAGCGCTTTGGACGCATATTTTTGTTGCGTCCAAAACGTTGCATTCTATTGAACGCAGGTAAATCCACATGTGTTCACTGAACTGTGCAGATTTACCGCATTCTATACATTGTAGTGGTCAAACTTATGTTGCGGTGACTAGCGACATGCTGCGGTTGTGAAAGACGCTCCGCATGTCAGTGTCCGCTGGTGATCCGCAGCCTCAGATGCACGCATAATGGACATGGGATTTCTAGAACATGGGATTTCTAGCAATCCCATTCACTATGCTGTAACATCTGGACGCTGCAGTTTTGACGCTGTATATACAGTCAGCGTCAAACCTGCTGCGGCTCCTGATCGTGGCGACGTACCCAAACTCACCCGCAGCTTGTCAACGCTAGTCTCCGTTGCAGATTTTGACCGATTTGAAGTGTCATATGCGGTGGATTCACATGTACCGACAACAAAAGTGCGGCATTAGAACACCGCGAAAATACGCTGCATCCACAGCGCTGCTTGTTGCTGATCAGGGGGGACGTAGCTGCTAACGAAACTGCTGTGAGCTCTTAATAATGGCCAGAGACCATGTTTGCCTAATGGCACCTTCCTAGGCTAAAAAATAGCAGCTCACAGCTGCCCCAGAAATGACATGAATGGGAATGCTAATGAGATTGGGTATATGGGATTAGCTGACACCTAGCTCTTTTATTTGGTGATGACAAGGTGTAAATCAGACCCTTTCATTACCAAGCCTAATTAAACTAAAGTAAAGAGTTAAATAAACACACAGACACAGAGCAAACACTTTATTTGAAATACAACAGACACATTCTTAAATTAAATAATATAATCACCTCAGTTCTGACGGTAATCCAAGGGTTAAAGCAATGTCCCACATTTCTTTTTCAAATAACTTTATTTAGCTCCCGACAGCATGCATTTCAGTACAAAAACGCATTAAAAAAACGCATAAAAAAAAAAACAGGAAAACTCGCGTTTTTTTTCTGCAGTGTTTTCCTGCCAAAGAGAAGCAGAAACGCTGCAGACATTTCTGCTTCAAATCCGGAACGTGCGCACATAGCCTTAAACTGAAATCCCAAGAACAAGCAAGGTAAATGGTCAGCGTCCCCTTACCCTCCAACCATTTACCTTGTTCTTGGGATTTCAGTTTAAACAAGTATTTTGACCTTTGATATACACCTTGAGTAAATGGTAACATGTGGCTTATTCTTTTAACTTAATTTAAGGTGCATAGTATTGTATTGGTTATTATTTTTTCATATGTGCATTTACCTCTGCTGTGCACCATCAAAACACACAGTCACACATGCAATGTCCTGCTCTTGTGTTGAGCATTCTGGGACTTGTGGTGCGTCTGCTGGATTCTGAGGTACATGTTGCTGCTCAGGCTCAGCTAGTGTGTCGCTGCTGCTGCTGTATTTGTTCTGACTGGAAACAGAAACGTGCAATTTGTTGCACTAGTCGTGTCTGCTGCTTCAGGGGCTCATCCTGTACAGTCTCTGACCCTAATCCAGCATCAGAGGTCCTGGACTCCACGACAAAATCCTGTTTGCGATATGTGAACCGCTCCCGGTTTCTGTAGGTCTCGGCCAGGGGCCCCATCCTCTCCAGGATACAGTCTATGTCCCTGACCACATTCGCCAGCTCCACACCCAGTGAGTAAAGTCTCTGGTCACACATAGCATTACTGTCAGGATTAGCAGCCTTCAGTTTATAGATAACATCAATCTCCATTTGCAGCATTTGTCTTTGCTGCTGTAACTCACCCATCTTCTTTACCAGGCCAGGTATCTCCTCTGCCAGCTGCAGCTCGGGTGCACGCGCCGTCTCCTTCTGAGGCTTGGACAATGGCTCTGGGTTTTTGAACACAGAGGTTCTTTTGGTTTTACCACAGATGACTTTATGGTACCACTGCTGGCTCCGGGCTCCACAGCACTCTTACTGCTGCCACTCGCCTGTGCCCTTGTGCGTCCTGAGCGCGCCATGCCGGTCACCGTGTCTTGCTGCTGCAGGTTTTCTTGCAATGTCTGCCTCTCCAGAGATGTCCGTCTCTGCCTGTGTGGAGGAGTGAGCGGCACACCTGAGGCCGGTGATGGGAGCGGCACACCTGAGGCCGGTGATGGGAGGGGCACACCTGAGGCCGGTGATGGGAGCTGCACACCTGAGGCCGGTGATGGGAGCTGCACACCTGAGGCCGGTGATGGGAGCTGCACACCTGAGGCCGGTGATGGCAGCTGCCTCACCTTCTCTGCACCAGGCTGCCTCTGTTTGCTGACAGAAGATTCCTTTGGGGAATTACTTGATTTTGGACTTTGCTGCATTTCTTTACTCACTGACAATTTCACTTCAGGTTTCTTTTCTGTAACTGCAGCTGCTGTTCCTTCCATAACTTTACTCACATTCACCCGGCTTTCTTCCTTCTTGGAAACAGTGGAGCTTTGGCTTGTTGCTTTGCATTGCTTAACGGTGACTCTGGGAATTGTATTCTCATTACAAGAAGCCTGGGAGTTGTCTCCCAGTGTAGGCCGGGAAGCCTGGGCCTTGCTTGGGGAGCTTCCCCGCCCAGGGTGGCCCCTCCCCGGGCTTGCTCCAGACATCAGGAGAGCTACTCAGACACGTCCTCACAGATAGGAGGCAGTATTATAGTAGTTATATTTTTGTACATAGGAGCAGTATTATAGCACTTATATTCCTGTACATAGTGGGCAGTATTATAGTAGTTATATTCTTGTACATAGGAGCATTATTATAGTAGTTATATTCCTGTACATAGGAGCATTATTATAGTAGTTATATTCTTGTACATAGGAGGCAGTATTATAGTAGTTATATTCTTGTACATGGGAGGCAGTATTATAGTAGTTATATTCTTGTACATAGGAGCAGTATTATAGTAGTTATATTCTTGTACATAGGAGCAGTATTATAGTAGTTATATTCTTGTACATAGGAGCAGTATTATAGTAGTTATATTCTTGTACATAGGGGCAGTATTATAGTAGTTATATTCTTGTACATAGGGAGCAGTATTATAGTAGTTATATTCCTGTACATAGTGGGCAGTATTATAGTAGTTATATTCTTGTACATAGGAGCATTATTATAGTAGTTATATTCCTGTACATAGGAGCATTATTATAGTAGTTATATTCTTGTACATAGTGGGCAGTATTATAGTAGTTATATTCTTGTACATAGGGGGCAGTATTATAGTAGTTATATTCTTGTACATAGGAGCAGCATTATAGTAGTTATATTCTTGTACATAGGGGCAGTATTATAGCAGTTATATTCTTGTACATAGGGGGCAGTATTATAGTAGTTTTATTCTTGTACATAGTGGGCAGTATTATAGTAGTTATATTCTTGTACATAGGGGGCAGTATTATAGTAGTTATATTCTTGTACATAGGATCAGTATTATAGTAGTTATATTCTTGTACATAGGAGCAGTATTATAGTAGTTATATTCTTGTACATAGGAGCAGTATTATAGTAGTTATATTCTTGTACATAGGGGGCAGTATTATAGTAGTTATATTCTTGTACATAGGGGCAGTATTATAGTAGTTATATTCTTGTACATAGGAGCAGTATTATAGTAGGTATATTCTTGTACATAGGAGCAGTATTATAGTAGTTATATTCTTATACATAGTGGGCAGTATTATAGCACTTATATTCCTGTACATAGTGGGCAGTATTATAGTAGTTATATTCTTGTACATAGGGGGCAGTATTATAGCACTTATATTCCTGTACATAGTGGGCAGTATTATAGTAGTTATATTCTTGTACATAGGAGCAGTATTATAGTAGTTTTATTCTTGTACATAGTGGGCAGTATTATAGTAGTTATATTCTTGTACACAGGGGGCAGTATTATAGTAGTTATATTCTTGTACATAGGAGCGGTATTTTAGTAGTTATATTCTTGTACATAGGAGCAGTATTATAGCAGTTATATTCTTGTACATAGGGGCAGTATTATAATAGTTATATTCTTGTACATAGGAGCAGTGTTATAGTAGTTATATTCTTGTACATAGGGGCAGTATTATAGTAGTTATATTCTTGTACATAGGGGGCAGTATTATAGTAGTTATAGTCTTGTACATAGGAGCAGTATTATAGTAGTTATATTCTTGTACATAGGGGCAGTATTATAGTAGTTATATTCTTGTACATAGGAGCAGTATTATAGCAGTTATATTCTTGTACATAGGAGCAGTTTTATAGTAGTTATATTCTTATACATAGGGGGCAGTATTATAGTAGTTATATTCTTGTACATAGGGGGGCAGTATTATAGCACTTATATTCCTGTACATAGTGGGCAGTATTATAGTAGTTATATTATTGTACATAGGAGCAGTATTATAGTAGTTTTATTCTTGTACATAGTGGGCAGTATTATAGTAGTTATATTCTTGTACATAGGGGGCAGTATTATAGTAGTTATATTCTTGTACATAGGGGGCAGTATTATAGTAGTTATATTCTTGTACATAGGAGCAGTATTATAGTAGTTATATTCTTGTACATAGGAGCAGTATTATAGTAGTTATATTCTTGTACATAGGAGCAGTATTATAGTAGTTATATTCTTGTACATAGGGGCAGTATTATAGTAGTTATATTCTTGTACATAGGAGCAGTATTATAGCAGTTATATTCTTGTACATAGGGGCAGTATTATAATAGTTATATTCTTGTACATAGGAGCAGTGTTATAGTAGTTATATTCTTGTACATAGGGGCAGTATTATAGTAGTTATATTCTTGTACATAGGGGGCAGTATTATAGTAGTTATAGTCTTGTACATAGGAGCAGTATTATAGTAGTTATATTCTTGTACATAGGGGCAGTATTATAGTAGTTATATTCTTGTACATAGGAGCAGTATTATAGCAGTTATATTCTTGTACATAGGGGGCAGTATTATAGTAGTTATATTCTTGTACATAGGGGCGGTATTATAGTAGTTATATTCTTGTACATAGGGGCGGTATTATAGTAGTTATATTCTTGTACATAGGGGCAGTATTATAGTAGTTATATTCTTGTACATAGGAGCAGTATTATAGCAGTTATATTCTTGTACATAGGGGCAGTATTATAATAGTTATATTCTTGTACATAGGAGCAGTGTTATAGTAGTTATATTCTTGTACATAGGGGCAGTATTATAGTAGTTATATTCTTGTACATAGGGGGCAGTATTATAGTAGTTATAGTCTTGTACATAGGAGCAGTATTATAGTAGTTATATTCTTGTACATAGGGGCAGTATTATAGTAGTTATATTCTTGTACATAGGAGCAGTATTATAGCAGTTATATTCTTGTACATAGGGGGCAGTATTATAGTAGTTATATTCTTGTACATAGGGGCGGTATTATAGTAGTTATATTCTTGTACATAGGGGCGGTATTATAGTAGTTATATTCTTGTACATAGGGGCAGTATTATAGTAGTTATATTCTTGTACATAGGGGGCAGTATTATAGTAGTTATAGTCTTGTACATAGGAGCAGTATTATAGTAGTTATATTCTTGTACATAGGGGCAGTATTATAGTAGTTATATTCTTGTACATAGGAGCAGTATTATAGCAGTTATATTCTTGTACATAGGGGCAGTATTATAGTAGTTATATTCTTGTACATAGGAGCAGTATTATAGTAGTTATATTCTTGTACATAGGGGCAGTATTATAGTAGTTATATTCTTGTACATAGGGGGCAGTATTATAGTAGTTATATTCTTGTACATAGGGGCAGTATTATAGTAGTTATATTCTTGTACGTAGGGGCAGTATTATAGTAGTTATATTCTTGTACATAGGGGCAGTATTATAGCAGTTATATTCTTGTACATAGGGGGCAGTATTATAGTAGTTATATTCTTGTACATAGGGGCAGTATTATAGTAGTTATATTCTTGTACGTAGGGGCAGTATTATAGTAGTTATATTCTTGTACATAAGGGCAGTATTATAGTAGTTATATTCTTGTACATAGGAGCAGTATTATAATAGTTTTATTCTTGTACATAGTGGGCAGTATTATAGTAGTTATATTCTTGTACATAGGGGGCAGTATTATAGTAGTTATATTCTTGTACATAGGGGGCAGTATTATAGTAGTTATATTCTTGTACATAGGAGCATTATTATAGTAGTTATATTCTTGTATATAGGAGCAGTATTATAGTAGTTATATTCTTGTACATAGGAGCAGTATTATAGTAGTTATATTCTTGTACATAGGGGGCAGTATTATAGTAGTTATATTCTTGTACGTAGGGGCAGTATTATAGTAGTTATATTCTTGTACATAGGAGCAGTATTATAGTACTTATATTCTTGTATATAGGGGCAGTACTATAGTAGTTATATTCTTGTATATAGGGGCAGTACTATAGTAGTTATATTCTTGTACATAGGAGCAGTATTATAGTACTTATATTCTTGTACGTAGGGGGCAGTATTATAGTAGTTATATTCTTGTACCTAGGGGCGTTTAACGTTTGAGGACCGCCACATTCAGGGTGATGCCTAGAATGGTTATTGGCAGGGTCCTGGTTTGTCATTGGGGGTTTGCTCAGATTTTCCAACTCTCCCAGAACAACCTAGAGGCTTCCAAAACTAAAAGGAGACTTCCTGGTCCCCAGAAGAGTTGGCAAGTCTCCATCTCCTGCGCCCTCAGGATACGAGTGCAAACCTCTCAGCCATTCTGGAAGGTTCTTTCTGCATCGGTGTCTGGAAGGTGGGGACTGAGGCTTGGAGGAGACGTGGCCTTTTAAAGGTGGCGTGTGTATTGTCAACAGTTTCCTGTGGCCACTAAGTTGCCTATCTCACAGGTGTGGTTTCTCTGTAGCGGTGCGGAGATAGCCATTTTACCCAGACCCTGGTCCCCCATGGGTCCTATAGTGGCCCAGCAGCTTCACGTAATGTCCCATATCCTTCCATTGTGGCACGTACGGATGCTTGCCCCCAGAGCGGAGCTGCAGCCAGAGCCTGACGCTGGTCTTGTGGGGTCACCATGATTCTCGGTCAGTGTCGGGGCAGTTCTCGTTCCTCTTGCCTCTTCTCACATTGCTGGTGACGGATCCAGTGTGTTCTTAGTCGTAGCGGTAACTGTTCCTGGTATCGTCAGTGCGGAGCGTTGCCACGAGCGAGGAGGTCGTTATGATGTTACCCGCAGCCTGAGCTCTCTGACTTTGTTGCCATGGTGACGGCTCATGAAATGTGCAGCCATTTTGTGTGAGCAGCGAGAGAGCAAGGTAAAATGGAGGAAACATAGAAACCTGGAAGGTGCATGCTGGAGATGGAGCAGTACTTCTGCTGGAAACGTCGCTTTATGTGATCTACAGATTGAGGACAGCGGCTGATGTCACACACCACAACCATCGTCTGCACCGGTCCTGCAAAGTTCTCCTTGCTGAGGCAGAGATGGTGACATTCCTGCCATCATGATATGAGTGGGGACCATGTCTTCTCTTCCCTATACATGGCTTTATCTTATAAGTTATTAATGTCACCTCCGCACACAAGCAGGAGCTGGGCCCACGGTCTGGGTGTAATGTGCGCCATTGCAGGTTTTGGTCACTAATTATTGGGTTGGGTATTGGGGTCCTGGGTCAGGTACTTCTCTGGCACAGTACAGTAATGTGCCATTTTCCTGTGGTTTTCTCCATCAGTTTCCATACTATGGAGGTGTGAGGGATTATTCCTGCATGGAGACGCTGTAGAGAACTCTTGGCTTCTGAAGACCTTCTCGGCCCGCTGCCCGTATGCACCAACTGCAATAAAAATGCATTTGTCACCATGCTTCTGCTCTGTGCTAGAGTGGCCGATCAGTACAGCGCTTCATATTCAGCCACACTGACCTCTACAAAGTGATTTTAAGGCTGGGTCACATCCACTTTTCTATGAATGTACCTTTACACTTCATGGCTACAAAAGATGAAAGCAGCCGACATTCGAGAAGAGGCGTCTTTCTTGATGAAGACCAGAAGATGGCCGCAGAACACAAAGACTCAACCGGAATGTCAGTAACATCTGGAAGACCACCAGAGATCACCTCTAATATCTGATAATTCTCGGATCCGGCAAGACCTCCAGAGATATCACCCCTAATATCTGATAATTACTGGACCCGGCGAGACCACCAGAGATATCACCCCTAATATCTGATAATTACTGGAACGGCGAGACCACCAGAGATAGCATCCCTAATATCTGGTAATACCCGGACCCAACGGGACCACCAGAGATATCATCTCTAATATCTGATAGTACCCGGACCCGGCAAGACCTCCAGAGATATCATCCCTAATATCTGATAATAACTGGACCCGGTGAGACCACCAGACATAGCATACCTAATATCTGGTAATACCCGGACCCAACGGAACCACCAGACATCACCCCTAATATCTGATAATACTCGGACCCGGCGAGACCACCAGAGAATTCACCCCTAATATCTGATAATAACTGGACCCGGCAAGACCACCAGAGATAGCATCCCTAATATCTGATAATACTCGGACCCAGCAAGACCGCCAGAGATATCACCCCTAATATCTGGTAATACCCGGACCCAACGGGACCGCCAGAGATATCGCCCCTAATATCTGGTAATACACGGACCCAACGGGACCACCAGAGATATCGCCCCTAATATTTGGTAATACCCGGACCCAACGGGACGACCAGAGATAGCATCCCTAATATCTGGTAATACCTGGACCCAACTGGACCACCAGAGATAGCATCTCTAATATCTGGTAATACCCGGACCCAACGGGACCACCAGAGATATCACCCCTAATATCCAATAATAACTGGACCCGGCAAGACCAAAAGAGATATCACCCCTAATATCTGGTAATACCTGGTGTCATGAAAACACACTTGGTCAGACCTTGCAACCCTCTGGCGCCCCCTTATCCTGCTGGTCAAACACGGTATTGACCGAGGATAAGCACGGGCGCAGCTGCTCTAATTTATGTCGACTATTGTGGCACGTGATGTGACAGGACGTATATATACCACCAGTTCCTTCCAGGAACGTATATATACCTCCGTCCAGCCACCCTCAAACCACAATATCACATAAATACTGGTATACTGCCACCACCGATCGCTTAACAGGTGGATCGGGTACCCGTTAGGTAACGTGAATTAGCGGGTGAGGAACATGTTTGCTCGACATAGGACAAGAAGAACGAAGCTGGTAAATAATAATGATTTACTCCCGAAAGTGGGCAGTGTTTACAAAAGATATACAAGATATTATAAAAGAGACAATTTACATATATGCATAAAACAGTTATTAAAATAAAAGGGATAAGTAATAGCAAAAACTGCGGCACGAGGTGATGGTCTCAGATTCTGTGGGGGGGACGGCTCCCCGGAAATTAGGTGTGATTCCTCCACGCAGCGAGGAGTGCATGCGTCTGACGTCCCGGGGAAAGAATGAATTAAAATGGCCGTTCTGGTTTTCACTAAGGGGCCAAAACTCTAGGAGACACCCATGTTCTTTACCTCACATGGGGGCTCGGTTTTGTGAACCCACCCAGCTGCACAAGACATAAAAATCCTTCAGATTTCATATCTTGCTATGGGGGGGGGTCCCACATCCAAGATGGATACATCATGTTTGCCGTCACCAATATTCATGAAGATGGATATCAAATATGATATCTCTATGACGCTCAGAAGCTCAGAACCCATTTCCCAGGTTCCTGGTGGTCTCCCAGCCACGAAAACCACACCATCACAATTGGAAAAAGGTGAACATCTCCAAAATGTGGTCCCTGTGTTTGTGACAGTCATGGGCATTATTAAACTCGACATTAAAAGTTTGTACAGTTAAACAATAGGATTGTGGAGGGAAAATCCAGGGTATACCAGTATGCTTGCTGACGTTTTATGGCGGTTGTAAAAATTCCTTGGTTGAGGGGGAGCAAGAGTAGTTCTATGTAGCCTCTTCCAAATGAGCAGGGTGTGGAGATTTAAGACATCTCTCATTTTTAACTAGGACAAAAATACATTTTGTCTCTTTTATAATATCTTGTATGTCTTTTGTAAACACTGCCCACTTTCGGGAGTAAATCATTATTATTTACCAGCTTCTTTCTTCTTGTCCTATGTCGAGCAAACACGTTCCTCACCTGCTAATTCACTTTACCTAACGGGTACCCGATCCACCTGTTAAGCGATCGGTGGTGGCAGTATACCAGTATTTATGTGATATTGTGGTTTGAGGGTGGCTGGACGGAGGTATATATACGTTCCTGGAAGGAACTGGTGGTATATATACGTCCTGTCACATCACGTGCCACAATAGTCTACATAAATTAGAGCAGCTGCGCCTGTGCTTATCCTCGGTCAATACCGTGTTTGACCAGCAGGATAAGGGGGCACCAGAGGGCTGCAAGCCCTAATATCTGATAATAACTGGACCCGGCAAGACCAAAAGAGATTTCACCCCTAATATCTGGTAATACCTGGACCCAACGGGACCACCAGAGATATCCCTAATATCTGGTAATACCCGGACCCAACGGACCACCAGAGATATCATCCCTAATATCTGATAATAACTGGACCCGGCGAGACCACCAGAGATAGCATCCCTAATATCTGGTAATACCTGGACCCAACGGGACCACCAGAGATAGCATCCCTAATATCTGGTAATACCCGAACCCAACGGGACCACCAGAGATATCATCCCTAATATCTGATAATAACTGGACCAGCCGAGACCACCAGAAATTGCATCCCTAATATCTGGTAATACCCGAACTCAACGGGACCACCAGAGATATCACACCTAATATCTGATAGTAACTGGACCCAGCGAGACCACCAGAGATAGCATCTCTAATATCTGGTAATACCCGGACCCAACGAGACCACCAGAGATATCATTCCTAATATCTGATAATACTTGGACCCGCCAAGACCACCAGAGATATCACCCCTAATATCTGGTAATACCTGGACCCAACGGGACCACCAGAGATATCATCCCTAATATCTGATAATACTCGGACCCAACGGGACCACCAGAGATATCACCCCTAATATCTGATAATACTCGGACCCAGCAAGACCATCAGAGATATCCCTAATATCTGATAATACCCGGACCCAACGGGACCACCAGAGATATCATCCCTAATATCTGATAATACTCGGACCCGGCAAGACCACCAGAGATATCATCCCTAATATCTGATAATACTCGGACCCGGCAAGACCACCAGAGATATCATCCCTAATATCTGATAGTACTCGGACCCGGCAAGACCACCAGAGATATCATCCCTAATATCTGATAATACCCGGACCTGGCAAGACCACGAGAGATATCATCCCTAATATCCGATAGTACTTGGACCCAGCGAGAGCACCAGAGATATCATCTCCATCATCTGATATTAACTGGACCCAGCGAGGCCACCAGAGATCTTATCCCCATCATCTGATATTAACTGGACCCAGCGAGACCACCAGAGATATCATCTCCGTCATCTGATATTAACTGGACCCAGCGAGACCACCAGAGATATCATCCCCCCTCATCTGACAATAACTTGACCCGGCGAGACCACCAGAGATCTCATCCCCGTCATCTGACATTAACTCGACCCGGCGAGAGCACCAGAGATCTCATCCCCTTAATCTGATAACTGGACCCGGCGAGACCACCAGAGATCTCATCCCCGTCATCTGACAATAACTGGACCCTGCGAGACCACCAGATATCTCATCCCTGTCATCTAACAATAACTAGACCCGGCGAGACCACCAGAGATCTCATTCCCGTCATCTGATAATAACTGGACCTGGCGAGACCACCAGAGATCTCATCCCCGTTATCTGACAATAACTGGACCCGGCGAGACCAGCAGAGATCTCATCCCCGTCATCTGACAATAACTGGACCCGGCGAGACCACCAGAGATCTCATCCCCGTCATCTGATAACTGGACCAGGTGAGACCACCAGAGATCTCATCCCCATCATCTGATAATAACTGGACCCGGCGAGACCATCAGAGATCTCATCCCCGTCATCTGACAATAACTGGACCCGGCGAGACCACCAGAGATCTCATCCCCGTCATCTGACAATAACTGGACCCGGCGAGACCACCAGAGATCTCATCCCCGTCATCTGACAATAACTGGACCCGGCGAGACCACCAGAGATCTCATCCCCGTCATCTGACAATAACTGGACCCGGCGAGACCACCAGAGATCTCATCCCTGTCATCTGACAATAACTGGACCCGGTGAGACCTCCAGAGATCTCATCCCCGTCATCTGACAATAACTAGACCCGGTGAGACCACCAGAGATTTCATCCCCGTCATCTGACAATAACTGGACCCGGTGAGACCACCAGAGATCTCATCCCCGTCATCTGATAATAACTGGACCCGGTGAGACCACCAGAGATATCACCGTCGTATGATAATTATTGGACCGCGGAGGAAGAATATCACAGGCCAAGTTACAGAAACAGCTTTATGCTCATTGACAAAGCAGTGAAAATGTTTGAAAACATATTAAGGATTCAGTCATGGGGTGGTTTGGGGGCTCGGGAACATTGATCCCGTTAATACTGAGAAATCCAAGCAGACACTTACCCATCATGTGATGCCATCAGGGCGTGGCTCATTGGGTCCAAATTTATTTTGCAGCTGGACAACGACCCCCTACATCCAGCCAATGTCATTAAGATTGAGGAGTCCTGGAGATGATAATCCGACCCCGGAGCCCCGATCCCACATCATCCCATCTTTCTGGGATCACATGAAGAGACAGCAGGATCCGCACGAGCCTCATACACAGAAGATCTGGGGGAAGTGCTCCATGATGTTTGGCACAACCCCACGCCGAGATCCACCATAACCTGTATACACATGACGAGAATAAGTGATGGAGGCGACGGGTGGTCACCAAATACTGATGATGGAGGCGACGGGCGGTCACCAGATACTGATGATGGAGGAGACGGGCGGTCACTAGATACTGATGATGGAGGCGAAGGGCAGTCACCAGATACTGATGATGGAGGCGACGGGCAGTCACCAGATACTGATGATGGAGGGGACGGGCGGTCACCAGATACTGATGATGGAGGGGACGGGCGGTCACCAGATACTGATGATGGAGGGGACGGGCGGTCACCAGATACTGATGATGGAGGGGACGGGCGGTCACCCGATACTGATGATGAAGGTGACGGGCGGTCACCCGATACTGATGATGGAGGGGACGGGCGGTCACCAGATACTGATGATGGAGGGGACGGGCGGTCACCCGATACTGATGATGAAGGTGACGGGCGGTCACCCGATACTGATGATGGAGGAGACGGGCGGTCACCAGATACTGTTGATGGGGGGGGCGGGCGGTCACCAGATACTGATGATGGAGGTGACGAGCGGTCACTAGATACTGATGATAGAGGGGGCGGGAGGTCACCAGATACTGATGATGGAGGGGACGGGCGGTCACCAGATACTGATGATGGAGGGGACGGGCGGTCACCAGATACTGATGATGGAGGGGACGGGCGGTCACCAGATACTGATGATGGAGGGGACGGGCGGTCGCCAGATACTGATGATGGAGGGGACGGGCGGTCACCAGATACTGATGATGGAGGCGACGGGCGGTCACCAGATACTGATGATGGAGGGGACGGGCGGTCACCAGATACTGATGATGGAGGTGACGGGCGGTCACTAGATACTGATGATAAAGGGGGCGGGAGGTCACCAGATACTGATGATGGAGGAGACGGGCGGTCACCAGATACTGTTGATGGGGGGGGCGGGCGGTCACCAGATACTGATGATGGAGGTGACGGGCGGTCACTAGATACTGATGATAAAGGGGGCGGGAGGTCACCAGATACTGATGGGATTTACATTTCTCTTTTCTACAGTCACTTTGTGTTTTGTGAATTGATAATAAATTATTGACCCTTCTGTGTATGAAGCTTCTCACTGTGCAGCAGTTATTCTGCATCTACGCACAGACTGGTTCCGTGTTCCTCAAAGTAGGAATTGTCGAGGACTTAAAAGGGTTTTCCCACGAGCAAAAGTTAATTTTAAAAATTGTCTGTGTCTGACCGTGTACGGAACATACCACATCTCCTGGCAGGGGAGGAAGCAAAAGACAATACAGACATTACAGCCGGGGATCACAGAGGATTCATTTTGTGAGGTGAAATATTGTTTAAAAACAGAAAGGGAAATGTTTTTAATATCACACGTGACTTTCCGTTGTTCTGGGACTTATGGGCTAAAGATGTAGCACCCAGCTCTGGAGTATAATACAGGATGTAACTCAGGATCAGTAATGTAATGTATGTACACAGTGACTGCACCAGCAGAATAGTGAGTGCAGCTCTGGAGTATAATACAGGATGTAACTCAGGATCAGTAATGTAATGTATGTACACAGTGACTGCACCAGCAGAATAGTGAGTGCAGCTCTGGAGTATAATACAGGATGTAACTCAGGATCAGTAATGTAATGTATGTACACAGTGACTGCACAAGCAGAATAGTGAGTGCAGCTCTGGAGTATAATACAGGATGTAACTCAGGATCAGTAATGTAATGTATGTACACAGTGACTGCACCAGCAGAATAGTGAGTGCAGCTCTGGAGTATAATACAGGATGTAACTCAGGATCAGTAATGTAATGTATGTACACAGTGACTGCACCAGCAGAATAGTGAGTGCAGCTCTGGAGTATAATACAGGATGTAACTCAGGATCAGTAATGTAATGTATGTACACAGTGACTGCACCAGCAGAATAGTGAGTGCAGCTCTGGAGTATAATACAGGATGTAACTCAGGATCAGTAATGTAATGTATGTACACAATGACTCCACCAGCAGAATAGTGAGTGCAGCTCTGGAGTATAATACAGGATGTAACTCAGGATCAGTAATGTAATGTATGTACACAGTGACTGCACAAGCAGAATAGTGAGTGCAGCTCTGGAGTATAATACAGGATGTAACTCAGGATCAGTAATGTAATGTATGTACACAGTGACTGCACCAGCAGAATAGTGAGTGCAGCTCTGGAGTATAATACAGGATGTAACTCAGGATCAGTAATGTAATGTATGTACACAGTGACTGCACCAGCAGAATAGTGAGTGCAGCTCTGGAGTATAATACAGGATGTAACTCAGGATCAGTAATGTAATGTATGTACACAGTGACTGCACCAGCAGAATAGTGAGTGCAGCTCTGGGGTATAATACAGGAGGTAACTTAGGATCAGTAATGTAATATATGTACACAGTGACTGCACCAGCAGAATAGTGAGTGCAGCTCTGGAGTATAATACAGGATGTAACTCAGGATCAGTAATGTAATGTATGTACACAGTGACTGCACCAGCAGAATAGTGAGTGCAGCTCTGGAGTATAATACAGGATGTAACTCAGGATCAGTAATGTAATGTATGTACACAGTGACTGCACCAGCAGAATAGTGAGTGCAGCTCTGGAGTATAATACAGGATGTAACTCAGGATCAGTAATGTAATGTATGTACACAGTGACTGCACCAGCAGAATAGTGAGTGCAGCTCTGGAGTATAATACAGGATGTAACTCAGGATCAGTAATGTAATGTATGTACACAGTGACTGCACCAGCAGAATAGTGAGTGCAGCTCTGGAGTATAATACAGGATGTAACTCAGGATCAGTAATGTAATGTATGTACACAGTGACTGCACCAGCAGAATAGTGAGTGCAGCTCTGGAGTATAATACAGGATGTAACTCAGGATCAGTAATGTAATGTATGTACACAGTGACTGCACAAGCAGAATAGTGAGTGCAGCTCTGGAGTATAATACAGGATGTAACTCAGGATCAGTAATGTAATGTATGTACACAGTGACTGCACCAGCAGAATAGTGAGTGCAGCTCTGGAGTATAATACAGGATGTAACTCAGGATCAGTAATGTAATGTATTAACACAGTGACTGCACCCGCAGAATAGTGAGTGCAGCTCTGGAGTATAATACAGGATGTAACTCAGGATCAGTAATGTAATGTATGTACACAGTGACTGCACCAGCAGAATAGTGAGTGCAGCTCTGGAGTATAATACAGGATGTAACTCAGGATCAGTAATGTAATGTATTAACACAGTGACTGCACAAGCAGAATAGTGAGTGCAGCTCTGGAGTATAATACAGGATGTAACTCAGGATCAGTAATGTAATGTATGTACACAGTGACTGCACCAGCAGAATAGTGAGTGCAGCTCTGGAGTATAATACAGGAGGTAACTCAGGATCAGTAATGTAATGTATGTACACAGTGACTGCACCAGCAGAATAGTGAGTGCAGCTCTGGGGTATAATACAGGATGTAACTCAGGATCAGTAATGTAATGTATGTACACAGTGACTGCACCAGCAGAATAGTGAGTGCAGCTCTGGAGTATAATACAGGATGTAACTCAGGATCAGTAATGTAATGTATTAACACAGTGACTGCACAAGCAGAATAGTGAGTGCAGCTCTGGAGTATAATACAGGATGTAACTCAGGATCAGTAATGTAATGTATGTACACAGTGACTGCACCAGCAGAATAGTGAGTGCAGCTCTGGAGTATAATACAGGAGGTAACTCAGGATCAGTAATGTAATGTATGTACACAGTGACTGCACCAGCAGAATAGTGAGTGCAGCTCTGGAGTATAATACAGGATGTAACTCAGGATCAGTAATGTAATGTATTAACACAGTGACTGCACAAGCAGAATAGTGAGTGCAGCTCTGGAGTATAATACAGGATGTAACTCAGGATCAGTAATGTAATGTATGTACACAGTGACTGCACCAGCAGAATAGTGAGTGCAGCTCTGGAGTATAATACAGGAGGTAACTCAGGATCAGTAATGTAATGTATGTACACAGTGACTGCACCAGCAGAATAGTGAGTGCAGCTCTGGGGTATAATACAGGATGTAACTCAGGATCAGTAATGTAATGTATGTACACAGTGACTGCACCAGCAGAATAGTGAGTGCAGCTCTGGAGTATAATACAGGATGTAACTCAGGATCAGTAATGTAATGTATTAACACAGTGACTGCACAAGCAGAATAGTGAGTGCAGCTCTGGAGTATAATACAGGATGTAACTCAGGATCAGTAATGTAATGTATGTACACAGTGACTGCACCAGCAGAATAGTGAGTGCAGCTCTGGAGTATAATACAGGAGGTAACTCAGGATCAGTAATGTAATGTATGTACACAGTGACTGCACCAGCAGAATAGTGAGTGCAGCTCTGGGGTATAATACAGGATGTAACTCAGGATCAGTAATGTAATGTATGTACACAGTGACTGCACCAGCAGAATAGTGAGTGCAGCTCTGGAGTATAGTACAGGATGTAACTCAGGATCAGTAATGTAATGTATGTACACAGTGACTGCACCAGCAGAATAGTGAGTGCAGCTCTGGAGTATAATACAGGATGTAACTCAGGATCAGTAATGTAATGTATGTACACAGTGACTCCTCCAGCAGAATAGTGAGTGCAGCTCTGGAGTATAATACAGGATGTAACTCAGGATCAGTAATGTAATGTATGTACACAGTGACTGCACCAGCAGAATAGTGAGTGCAGCTCTGGAGTATAATACAGGAGGTAACTCAGGATCAGTAATGTAATGTATGTACACAGTGACTGCACCAGCAGAATAGTGAGTGCAGCTCTGGAGTATAATACAGGATGTAACTCAGGATCAGTAATGTAATGTATGTACACAGTGACTGCAGCAGCAGAATAGTGAGTGCAGCTCTGGAGTATAATACAGGATGTAACTCAGGATCAGTAATGTAATGTATGTACACAGTGACTGCACCAGCAGAATAGTGAGCGCAGCTCTGGAGTATAATACAGGATGTAACTCAAGATCAGTAATGTAATGTATTAACACAGTGACTGCACAAGCAGAATAGTGAGTGCAGCTCTGGAGTATAATACAGGATGTAACTCAGGATCAGTAATGTAATGTATGTATGCAGTGACTGCACCAGCAGAATAGTGAGTGCAGCTCTGGAGTATAATACAGGATGTAACTCAGGATCAGTAATGTAATGTATGTACACAGTGACTGCACCAGCAGAATAGTGAGTGCAGCTCTGGAGTATAATACAGGATGTAACTCAGGATCAGTAATGTAATGTATGTACACAGTGACTGCACCAGCAGAATAGTGAGTGCAGCTCTGGAGTATAATACAGGATGTAACTCAGGATCAGTAATGTAATGTATGTACACAGTGACTGCACCAGCAGAATAGTGAGTGCAGCTCTGGAGTATAATACAGGATGTAACTCAGGATCAGTAATGTAATGTATTAACACAGTGACTGCACAAGCAGAATAGTGAGTGCAGCTCTGGAGTATAATACAGGATGTAACTCAGGATCAGTAATGTAATGTATGTACACAGTGACAGCACCAGCAGAATAGTGAGTGCAGCTCTGGAGTATAATACAGGATGTAACTCAGGATCAGTAATGTAATGTATGTACACAGTGACTGCACCAGCAGAATAGTGATTGCAGCTCTGGAGTATAATACAGGATGTAACTCAGGATCAGTAATGTAATGTATGTACACAGTGACTGCACCAGCAGAATAGTGAGTGCAGCTCTGGAGTATAATACAGGATGTAACTCAGGATCAGTAATGTAATGTATTAACACAGTGACTGCACCAGCAGAATAGTGAGTGCAGCTCTGGAGTATAATACAGGATGTAACGCAGGATCAGTAATGTAATGTATGTACACAGTGACTGCACCAGCAGAATAGTGAGTGCAGCTCTGGAGTATAATACAGGATGTAACGCAGGATCAGTAATGTAATGTATGTACACAGTGACAGCACCAGCAGAATAGTGAGTGCAGCTCTGGAGTATAATACAGGATGTAACTCAGGATCAGTAATGTAATGTATGTACACAGTGACTGCACCAGCAGAATAGTGAGTGCAGCTCTGGAGTATAATACAGGATGTAAATCAGGATCAGTAATGTAATGTATGTACACAGTGACAGCACCAGCAGAATAGTGAGTGCAGCTCTGGAGTATAATACAGGATGTAACGCAGGATCAGTAATGTAATGTATGTACACAGTGACTGCACCAGCAGAATAGTGAGTGCAGCTCTGGAGTATAATACAGGAGGTAACTCAGGATCAGTAATGTAATGTATGTACACAGTGACTGCACCAGCAGAATAGTGAGTGCAGCTCTGGAGTATAATACAGGATGTAACTCAGGATCAGTAATGTAATGTATTAACACAGTGACTGCACAAGCAGAATAGTGAGTGCAGCTCTGGAGTATAATACAGGATGTAACTCAGGATCAGTAATGTAATGTATGTACACAGTGACAGCACCAGCAGCATAGTGAGTGCAGCTCTGGAGTATAATACAGGAGGTAACTCAGGATCAGTAATGTAATGTATGTACACAGTGACTACACCAGCAGAATAGTGAGTGCAGCTCTGGAGTATAATACAGGATGTAACTCTGGATCAGTAATGTAATGTATGTACACAGTGACAGCACCAGCAGAATAGTGAGTGCAGCTCTGGAGTATAATACAGGATGTAACTCAGGATCAGTAATGTAATGTATGTACACAGTGACAGCACCAGCAGAATAGTGAGTGCAGCTCTGGAGTATAATACAGGATGTAACTCAGGATCAGTAATGTAATGTATTAACACAGTGACTGCACAAGCAGAATAGTGAGTGCAGCTCTGGAGTATAATACAGGATGTAACTCAGGATCAGTAATGTAATGTATGTACACAGTGACAGCACCAGCAGAATAGTGAGTGCAGCTCTGGAGTATAATACAGGATGTAACTCAGGATCAGTAATGTAATGTATGTACACAGTGACTGCACCAGCAGAATAGTGAGTGCAGCTCTGGAGTATAATACAGGAGGTAACTCAGGATCAGTAATGTAATGTATGTACATAGTGACTGCACCAGCAGAATAGTGAGTGCAGCTCTGGAGTATAATACAGGAGGTAACTCAGGATCAGTAATGTAATGTATGTACACAGTGACTGCAACAGCAGAATAGTGAGTGCAGCTCTGGGGTATAATACAGGATGTCACTCAGGATCAGTAATGTAATGTATGTACACAGTGACTCCTCCAGCAGAATAGTGAGTGCAGCTCTGGGGTATAATGCAGGAGGTAACTCAGGATCAGTAATGTAATGTATGTACACAGTGACTGCACCAGCAGAATAGTGAGTCCAGCTCTGGAGTATAATACAGGATGTAACTCAGGATCAGTAATGTAATGTATGTACACAGTGACTCCTCCAGCAGAATAGTGAGTGCAGCTCTGGGGTATAATACAGGATGTCACTCAGGATCAGTAATGTAATGTATGTACACAGTGACTGCACCAGCAGAATAGTGAGTGCAGCTCTGGAGTATAATGCTGGAGATAACTCAGGATCAGTAA
Organism: Phyllobates terribilis; assembly: GCF_046119375.1. Classification (NCBI taxonomy): domain Eukaryota; kingdom Metazoa; phylum Chordata; class Amphibia; order Anura; family Dendrobatidae; genus Phyllobates; species Phyllobates terribilis. Next base: position 10,014,004 of record NW_027362767.1, read on the forward strand.
TGTAATGTATGTACACAGTGACTGCACCAGCAGAATAGTGAGTGCAGCTCTGGAGTATAATACAGGATGTAACTCAGGATCAGTAATGTAATGTATGTACACAGTGACAGCACCAGCAGAATAGTGAGTGCAGCTCTGGAGTATAATACAGGATGTAACTCAGTATCAGTAATGTAATGTATGTGCACAGTGACTGCACCAGCAGAATAGTGAGTGCAGCTCTGGAGTATAATACAGGAGGTAACTCAGGATCAGTAATGTAATGTATGTACATAGTGACTGCACCAGCAGAATAGTGAGTGCAGCTCTGGAGTATAATACAGGAGGTAACTCAGGATCAGTAATGTAATGTATGTACACAGTGACTGCACCAGCAGAATAGTGAGTGCAGCTCTGGGGTATAATACAGGATGTCACTCAGGATCAGTAATGTAATGTATGTACACAGTGACTCCTCCAGCAGAATAGTGAGTGCAGCTCTGGGGTATAATGCAGGAGGTAACTCAGGATCAGTAATGTAATGTATGTACACAGTGACTGCACCAGCAGAATAGTGAGTCCAGCTCTGGAGTATAATACAGGATGTAACTCAGGATCAGTAATGTAATGTATGTACACAGTGACTCCTCCAGCAGAATAGTGAGTGCAGCTCTGGGGTATAATACAGGATGTCACTCAGGATCAGTAATGTAATGTATGTACACAGTGACTCCTCCAGCAGAATAGTGAGTGCAGCTCTGGGGTATAATGCAGGAGGTAACTCAGGATCAGTAATGTAATGTATGTACACAGTGACTGCACCAGCAGAATAGTGAGTGCAGCTCTGGAGTATAATACAGGATGTAACTCAGGATCAGTAATGTAATGTATGTACACAGTGACTGCACCAGCGGAATAGTGAGTGCAGCTCTGGAGTATAATACAGGATGTAACTCAGTATCAGTAATGTAATGTATGTACACAGTGACTGCACCAGCAGAATAGAGAGTGCAGCTCTGGAGTATAATACAGGATGTAACTCAGGATCAGTAATGTAATGTATGTACACAGTGACAGCACCAGCAGAATAGTGAGTGCAGCTCTGGAGTATAATACAGGATGTAACTCAGTATCAGTAATGTAATGTATGTACACAGTGACTGCACCAGCAGAATAGTGAGTGCAGCTCTGGAGTATAATACAGGATGTAACTCAGGATCAGTAATGTAATGTATGTTCACAGTGACTGCACCAGCAGAATAGTGAGTGCAGCTCTGGAGTATAATACAGGATGTAACTCAGGATCAGTAATGTAATGTATGTACACAGTGACTGCACCAGCAGAATAGTGAGTGCAGCTCTGGAGTATAATACAGGATGTAACCCAGGATCAGTAATGTAATGTATGTACACAGTGACTGCACCAGCAGAATAGTGAGTGCAGCTCTGGAGTATAATACAGGATGTAACTCAGGGTCAGTAATGTAATGTATGTACACAGTGACTGCACCAGCAGAATAGAGAGTGCAGCTCTGGAGTATAATACAGGATATAACTCAGGATCAGTAATGTAATGTATGTACACAGTGACTGCACCAGCAAAATAGTGAGTGCAGCTCTGGAGTATAATACAGGATGTAACTCAGGATCAGTAATGTAATGTATGTTCACAGTGACTGCACCAGCAGAATAGTGAGTGCAGCTCTGGAGTACAATACAGGATGTAACTCAGGATCAGTAATGTAATGTATGTACACAGTGACTGCACCAGCAGAATAGTGAGTGCAGCTCTGGAGTATAATACAGGATGTAACCCAGGATCAGTAATGTAATGTATGTACACAGTGACTGCACCAGCAGAATAGTGAGTGCAGCTCTGGAGTATAATACAGGATGTAACTCAGGGTCAGTAATGTAATGTATGTACACAGTGACTGCACCAGCAGAATAGAGAGTGCAGCTCTGGAGTATAATACAGGATGTAACTCAGTATCAGTAATGTAATGTATGTACACAGTGACTGCACCAGCAGAATAGTGAGTGCAGCTCTGGAGTATAATACAGGATGTAACTCAGGATCAGTAATGTAATGTATGTACATAATGACTGCACCAGCAGAATAGTGAGTGCAGCTCTGGAGTATAATACAGGATGTAACTCAGGATCAGTAATGTAATGTATGTACAGAGTGACTGCACCAGCAGAATAGTGAGTGCAGCTCTGGAGTATAATACAGGATGTAACTCAGGATCAGTAATGTAATGTATGTACACAGTGACTGCACCAGCAGAATAGTGAGTGCATCTCTGGAGTATAATACAGGATTTAACTCAGGGTCAGTAATGTAATGTATGTACACAGTGACTGCACCAGCAGAATAGAGAGTGCAGCTCTGGAGTATAATACAGGATGTAACTCAGTATCAGTAATGTAATGTATGTACACAGTGACTGCACCAGCAGAATAGTGAGTGCAGCTCTGGAGTATAATACAGGATGTAACTCAGGATCAGTAATGTAATGTATGTACATAATGACTGCACCAGCAGAATAGTGAGTGCAGCTCTGGAGTATAATACAGGATGTAACTCAGGATCAGTAATGTAATGTATGTACACAGTGACTGCACCAGCAGAATAGTGAGTGCAGCTCTGGAGTATAATACAGGATGTAACTCAGGATCAGTAATGTAATGTATGTACACAGTGACTGCACAAGCAGAATAGTGAGTGCAGCTCTGGGGTATAATACAGGATGTAACTCAGGATCAGTAATGTAATGTATGTACACAGTGACTGCACCCGCAGAATAGTGAGTGCAGCTCTGGAGTATAATACAGGATGTAACTCAGGATCAGTAATGTAATGTATGTACATAATGACTGCACCAGCAGAATAGTGAGTCCAGCTCTGGAGTATAATACAGGATGTAACTCAGGATCAGTAATGTAATGTATGTACACAGTTACTGCACCAGCAGAATAGTGAGTGCAGCTCTGGAGTATAATACAGGATGTAACTCAGGATCAGTAATGTAATGTATGTACACAGTGACTGCACCAGCAGAATAGTGAGTGCAGCTCTGGAGTATAATACAGGATGTAACTCAGGATCAGTAATGTAATGTATGTACACAGTGACTGCACCAGCAGAATAGTGAGTGCAGCTCTGGAGTATAATACAGGATGTAACTCAGGATCAGTAATGTAATGTATGTACACAGTGACTGCACCAGCAGAATAGTGAGTGCAGCTCTGGAGTATAATACAGGAGGTAACTCAGGATCAGTAATGTAATGTATGTACACAGTGACTGCACCAGCAGAATAGTGAGTGCAGCTCTGGAGTATAATACAGGATGTAACTCAGGATCAGTAATGTAATGTATGTACACAGTGACTGCAGCAGCAGAATAGTGAGTGCAGCTCTGGAGTATAATACAGGATGTAACTCAGGATCAGTAATGTAATGTATGTACACAGTGACTGCACCAGCAGAATAGTGAGCGCAGCTCTGGAGTATAATACAGGAGGTAACTCAGGATCAGTAATGTAATGTATGTACAGAGTGACTGCACCAGCAGAATAGTGAGTGCAGCTCTGGGGTATAATACAGGAGGTAACTCAGGATCAGTAATGTAATGTATGTACACAATGACTGCACCAGCAGAATAGTGAGTGCAGCTCTGGAGTATAATACAGGATGTAACTCAGGATCAGTAATGTAATGTATGTACGCAGTGACTGCACCAGCAGAATAGTGAGTGCAGCTCTGGAGTATAATACAGGATGTAACTCCGGATCAGTAATGTAATGTATGTACACAGTGACTGCACCAGCAGAATAGTGAGTGCAGCTCTGGAGTATAATACAGGATGTAACTCAGGATCAGTAATGTAATGTATGTACACAGTGACTGCACCAGCAGAATAGTGAGTGCAGCTCTGGAGTATAATACAGGATGTAACTCAGGATCAGTAATGTAATGTATGTACACAGTGACTGCACCAGCAGAATAGTGAGTGCAGCTCTGGAGTATAATACAGGATGTAACTCAGGATCAGTAATGTAATGTATTAACACAGTGACTGCACAAGCAGAATAGTGAGTGCAGCTCTGGAGTATAATACAGGATGTAACTCAGGATCAGTAATGTAATGTATGTACACAGTGACAGCACCAGCAGAATAGTGAGTGCAGCTCTGGAGTATAATACAGGATGTAACTCAGGATCAGTAATGTAATGTATGTACACAGTGACTGCACCAGCAGAATAGTGAGTGCAGCTCTGGAGTATAATACAGGATGTAACGCAGGATCAGTAATGTAATGTATGTACACAGTGACTGCACCAGCAGAATAGTGAGTGCAGCTCTGGAGTATAATACAGGATGTAACGCAGGATCAGTAATGTAATGTATGTACACAGTGACAGCACCAGCAGAATAGTGAGTGCAGCTCTGGAGTATAATACAGGATGTAACTCAGGATCAGTAATGTAATGTATGTACACAGTGACTGCACCAGCAGAATAGTGAGTGCAGCTCTGGAGTATAATACAGGATGTAACTCAGGATCAGTAATGTAATGTATGTACACAGTGACAGCACCAGCAGAATAGTGAGTGCAGCTCTGGAGTATAATACAGGATGTAACGCAGGATCAGTAATGTAATGTATGTACACAGTGACTGCACCAGCAGAATAGTGAGTGCAGCTCTGGAGTATAATACAGGATGTAACTCAGGATCAGTAATGTAATGTATGTACACAGTGACAGCACCAGCAGAATAGTGAGTGCAGCTCTGGAGTATAATACAGGATGTAACTCAGGATCAGTAATGTAATGTATGTACACAGTGACTGCACCAGCAGAATAGTGAGTGCAGCTCTGGAGTATAATACAGGATGTAACGCAGGATCAGTAATGTAATGTATGTACACAGTGACTGCACCAGCAGAATAGTGAGTGCAGCTCTGGAGTATAATACAGGATGTAACGCAGGATCAGTAATGTAATGTATGTACACAGTGACAGCACCAGCAGAATAGTGAGTGCAGCTCTGGAGTATAATACAGGATGTAACTCAGGATCAGTAATGTAATGTATGTACACAGTGACTGCACCAGCAGAATAGTGAGTGCAGCTCTGGAGTATAATACAGGATGTAACTCAGGATCAGTAATGTAATGTATGTACACAGTGACAGCACCAGCAGAATAGTGAGTGCAGCTCTGGAGTATAATACAGGATGTAACGCAGGATCAGTAATGTAATGTATGTACACAGTGACTGCACCAGCAGAATAGTGAGTGCAGCTCTGGAGTATAATACAGGAGGTAACTCAGGATCAGTAATGTAATGTATGTACACAGTGACTGCACCAGCAGAATAATGAGTGCAGCTCTGGAGTATAATACAGGATGTAACTCAGGATCAGTAATGTAATGTATTAACACAGTGACTGCACAAGCAGAATAGTGAGTGCAGCTCTGGAGTATAATACAGGATGTAACTCAGGATCAGTAATGTAATGTATGTACACAGTGACAGCACCAGCAGCATAGTGAGTGCAGCTCTGGAGTATAATACAGGAGGTAACTCAGGATCAGTAATGTAATGTATGTACACAGTGACTACACCAGCAGAATAGTGAGTGCAGCTCTGGAGTATAATACAGGATGTAACTCAGGATCAGTAATGTAATGTATGTACACAGTGACAGCACCAGCAGAATAGTGAGTGCAGCTCTGGAGTATAATACAGGATGTAACTCAGGATCAGTAATGTAATGTATGTACACAGTGACAGCACCAGCAGAATAGTGAGTGCAGCTCTGGAGTATAATACAGGATGTAACTCAGGATCAGTAATGTAATGTATTAACACAGTGACTGCACAAGCAGAATAGTGAGTGCAGCTCTGGAGTATAATACAGGATGTAACTCAGGATCAGTAATGTAATGTATGTACACAGTGACAGCACCAGCAGAATAGTGAGTGCAGCTCTGGAGTATAATACAGGATGTAACTCAGTATCAGTAATGTAATGTATGTACACAGTGACAGCACCAGCAGAATAGTGAGTGCAGCTCTGGAGTATAATACAGGATGTAACTCAGGATCAGTAATGTAATGTATGTACACAGTGACTGCACCAGCAGAATAGTGAGTGCAGCTCTGGAGTATAATACAGGAGGTAACTCAGGATCAGTAATGTAATGTATGTACATAGTGACTGCACCAGCAGAATAGTGAGTGCAGCTCTGGAGTATAATACAGGAGGTAACTCAGGATCAGTAATGTAATGTATGTACACAGTGACTGCACCAGCAGAATAGTGAGTGCAGCTCTGGGGTATAATACAGGATGTCACTCAGGATCAGTAATGTAATGTATGTACACAGTGACTCCTCCAGCAGAATAGTGAGTGCAGCTCTGGGGTATAATGCAGGAGGTAACTCAGGATCGGTAATGTAATGTATGTACACAGTGACTGCACCAGCAGAATAGTGAGTCCAGCTCTGGAGTATAATACAGGATGTAACTCAGGATCAGTAATGTAATGTATGTACACAGTGACTCCTCCAGCAGAATAGTGAGTGCAGCTCTGGGGTATAATACAGGATGTCACTCAGGATCAGTAATGTAATGTATGTACACAGTGACTGCACCAGCAGAATAGTGAGTGCAGCTCTGGAGTATAATGCTGGAGATAACTCAGGATCAGTAATGTAATGTATGTACACAGTGACTGCACCAGCAGAATAGTGAGTGCAGCTCTGGAGTATAATACAGGATGTAACTCAGGATCAGTAATGTAATGTATGTACACAGTGACAGCACCAGCAGAATAGTGAGTGCAGCTCTGGAGTATAATACAGGATGTAACTCAGTATCAGTAATGTAATGTATGTGCACAGTGACTGCACCAGCAGAATAGTGAGTGCAGCTCTGGAGTATAATACAGGAGGTAACTCAGGATCAGTAATGTAATGTATGTACATAGTGACTGCACCAGCAGAATAGTGAGTGCAGCTCTGGAGTATAATACAGGAGGTAACTCAGGATCAGTAATGTAATGTATGTACACAGTGACTGCACCAGCAGAATAGTGAGTGCAGCTCTGGGGTATAATACAGGATGTCACTCAGGATCAGTAATGTAATGTATGTACACAGTGACTCCTCCAGCAGAATAGTGAGTGCAGCTCTGGGGTATAATGCAGGAGGTAACTCAGGATCAGTAATGTAATGTATGTACACAGTGACTGCACCAGCAGAATAGTGAGTCCAGCTCTGGAGTATAATACAGGATGTAACTCAGGATCAGTAATGTAATGTATGTACACAGTGACTCCTCCAGCAGAATAGTGAGTGCAGCTCTGGGGTATAATACAGGATGTCACTCAGGATCAGTAATGTAATGTATGTACACAGTGACTCCTCCAGCAGAATAGTGAGTGCAGCTCTGGGGTATAATGCAGGAGGTAACTCAGGATCAGTAATGTAATGTATGTACACAGTGACTGCACCAGCAGAATAGTGAGTGCAGCTCTGGAGTATAATACAGGATGTAACTCAGGATCAGTAATGTAATGTATGTACACAGTGACTGCACCAGCGGAATAGTGAGTGCAGCTCTGGAGTATAATACAGGATGTAACTCAGTATCAGTAATGTAATGTATGTACACAGTGACTGCACCAGCAGAATAGAGAGTGCAGCTCTGGAGTATAATACAGGATGTAACTCAGGATCAGTAATGTAATGTATGTACACAGTGACAGCACCAGCAGAATAGTGAGTGCAGCTCTGGAGTATAATACAGGATGTAACTCAGTATCAGTAATGTAATGTATGTACACAGTGACTGCACCAGCAGAATAGTGAGTGCAGCTCTGGAGTATAATACAGGATGTAACTCAGGATCAGTAATGTAATGTATGTTCACAGTGACTGCACCAGCAGAATAGTGAGTGCAGCTCTGGAGTATAATACAGGATGTAACTCAGGATCAGTAATGTAATGTATGTACACAGTGACTGCACCAGCAGAATAGTGAGTGCAGCTCTGGAGTATAATACAGGATGTAACCCAGGATCAGTAATGTAATGTATGTACACAGTGACTGCACCAGCAGAATAGTGAGTGCAGCTCTGGAGTATAATACAGGATGTAACTCAGGGTCAGTAATGTAATGTATGTACACAGTGACTGCACCAGCAGAATAGAGAGTGCAGCTCTGGAGTATAATACAGGATATAACTCAGGATCAGTAATGTAATGTATGTACACAGTGACTGCACCAGCAGAATAGTGAGTGCAGCTCTGGAGTATAATACAGGATGTAACTCAGGATCAGTAATGTAATGTATGTTCACAGTGACTGCACCAGCAGAATAGTGAGTGCAGCTCTGGAGTACAATACAGGATGTAACTCAGGATCAGTAATGTAATGTATGTACACAGTGACTGCACCAGCAGAATAGTGAGTGCAGCTCTGGAGTATAATACAGGATGTAACCCAGGATCAGTAATGTAATGTATGTACACAGTGACTGCACCAGCAGAATAGTGAGTGCAGCTCTGGAGTATAATACAGGATGTAACTCAGGGTCAGTAATGTAATGTATGTACACAGTGACTGCACCAGCAGAATAGAGAGTGCAGCTCTGGAGTATAATACAGGATGTAACTCAGTATCAGTAATGTAATGTATGTACACAGTGACTGCACCAGCAGAATAGTGAGTGCAGCTCTGGAGTATAATACAGGATGTAACTCAGGATCAGTAATGTAATGTATGTACATAATGACTGCACCAGCAGAATAGTGAGTGCAGCTCTGGAGTATAATACAGGATGTAACTCAGGATCAGTAATGTAATGTATGTACAGAGTGACTGCACCAGCAGAATAGTGAGTGCAGCTCTGGAGTATAATACAGGATGTAACTCAGGATCAGTAATGTAATGTATGTACACAGTGACGGCACCAGCAGAATAGTGAGTGCAGCTCTGGAGTATAATACAGGATGTAACTCAGGGTCAGTAATGTAATGTATGTACACAGTGACTGCACCAGCAGAATAGAGAGTGCAGCTCTGGAGTATAATACAGGATGTAACTCAGTATCAGTAATGTAATGTATGTACACAGTGACTGCACCAGCAGAATAGTGAGTGCAGCTCTGGAGTATAATACAGGATGTAACTCAGGATCAGTAATGTAATGTATGTACATAATGACTGCACCAGCAGAATAGTGAGTGCAGCTCTGGAGTATAATACAGGATGTAACTCAGGATCAGTAATGTAATGTATGTACACAGTGACTGCACCAGCAGAATAGTGAGTGCAGCTCTGGAGTATAATACAGGATGTAACTCAGGATCAGTAATGTAATGTATGTACACAGTGACTGCACAAGCAGAATAGTGAGTGCAGCTCTGGGGTATAATACAGGATGTAACTCAGGATCAGTAATGTAATGTATGTACACAGTGACTGCACCCGCAGAATAGTGAGTGCAGCTCTGGAGTATAATACAGGATGTAACTCAGGATCAGTAATGTAATGTATGTACATAATGACTGCACCAGCAGAATAGTGAGTCCAGCTCTGGAGTATAATACAGGATGTAACTCAGGATCAGTAATGTAATGTATGTACACAGTGACTGCACCAGCAGAATAGTGAGTGCAGCTCTGGAGTATAATACAGGATGTAACTCAGGATCAGTAATGTAATGTATGTACACAGTGACTGCACCAGCAGAATAGTGAGTGCAGCTCTGGAGTATAATACAGGATGTAACTCAGGATCAGTAATGTAATGTATGTACACAGTGACTGCACCAGCAGAATAGTGAGTGCAGCTCTGGAGTATAATACAGGATGTTACTCAGGATTAGTAATGTAATGTATGTACACAGTGACTGCACCAGCAGAATAGTGAGTGCAGCTCTGGAGTATAATACAGGATGTAACTCAGGATCAGTAATGTAATGTATGTACACAGTGACTGCACAAGCAGAATAGTGAGTGCAGCTCTGGGGTATAATACAGGATGTAACTCAGGATCAGTAATGTAATGTATGTACACAGTGACTGCACCAGCAGAATAGTGAGTGCAGCTCTGGAGTATAATACAGGATGTAACTCAGGATCAGTAATGTAATGTATGTACACAGTGACTGCACCTGCAGAATAGTGAGTGCAGCTCTGGAGTATAATACAGGATGTAACTCAGGATCAGTAATGTAATGTATGTACGCAGTGACTGCACCAGCAGAATAGTGAGTGCAGCTCTGGAGTATAATACAGGATGTAACTCAGGATCAGTAATGTAATGTATGTACACAGTGACTGCACCAGCAGAATAGTGAGTGCAGCTCTGGAGTATAATACAGGATGTAACTCAGGATCAGTAATGTAATGTATGTACACAGTGACTGCACCAGCAGAATAGTGAGTGCAGCTCTGGAGTATAATACAGGATGTAACTCAGGATCAGTAATGTAATGTATGTACACAGTGACTGCACCAGCAGAATAGTGAGTGCAGCTCTGGAGTATAATACAGGATGTAACTCAGGATCAGTAATGTAATGTATTAACACAGTGACTGCACAAGCAGAATAGTGAGTGCAGCTCTGCAGTATAATACAGGATGTAACTCAGGATCAGTAATGTAATGTATGCACACAGTGACAGCACCAGCAGAATAGTGAGTGCAGCTCTGGAGTATAATACAGGATGTAACTCAGGATCAGTAATGTAATGTATGTACACAGTGACTGCACCAGCAGAATAGTGAGTGCAGCTCTGGAGTATAATACAGGATGTAACTCAGGATCAGTAATGTAATGTATTAACACAGTGACTGCACCAGCAGAATAGTGAGTGCAGCTCTGGAGTATAATACAGGATGTAACGCAGGATCAGTAATGTAATGTATGTACACAGTGACTGCACCAGCAGAATAGTGAGTGCAGCTCTGGAGTATAATACAGGATGTAACGCAGGATCAGTAATGTAATGTATGTACACAGTGACAGCACCAGCAGAATAGTGAGTGCAGCTCTGGAGTATAATACAGGATGTAACTCAGGATCAGTAATGTAATGTATGTACACAGTGACTGCACAAGCAGAATAGTGAGTGCAGCTCTGGGGTATAATACAGGATGTAACTCAGGATCAGTAATGTAATGTATGCACACAGTGACAGCACCAGCAGAATAGTGAGTGCAGCTCTGGAGTATAATACAGGATGTAACTCAGGATCAGTAATGTAATGTATGTACACAGTGACTGCACCAGCAGAATAGTGAGTGCAGCTCTGGAGTATAATACAGGATGTAACTCAGGATCAGTAATGTAATGTATTAACACAGTGACTGCACAAGCAGAATAGTGAGTGCAGCTCTGGAGTATAATACAGGATGTAACTCAGGATCAGTAATGTAATGTATGTACACAGTGACAGCACCAGCAGCATAGTGAGTGCAGCTCTGGAGTATAATACAGGAGGTAACTCAGGATCAGTAATGTAATGTATGTACACAGTGACTACACCAGCAGAATAGTGAGTGCAGCTCTGGAGTATAATACAGGATGTAACTCAGGATCAGTAATGTAATGTATGTACACAGTGACAGCACCAGCAGAATAGTGAGTGCAGCTCTGGAGTATAATACAGGATGTAACTCAGGATCAGTAATGTAATGTATTAACACAGTGACTGCACAAGCAGAATAGTGAGTGCAGCTCTGGAGTATAATACAGGATGTAACTCAGGATCAGTAATGTAATGTATGTACACAGTGACAGCACCAGCAGAATAGTGAGTGCAGCTCTGGAGTATAATACAGGATGTAACTCAGTATCAGTAATGTAATGTATGTACACAGTGACAGCACCAGCAGAATAGTGAGTGCAGCTCTGGAGTATAATACAGGATGTAACTCAGGATCAGTAATGTAATGTATGTACACAGTGACTGCACCAGCAGAATAGTGAGTGCAGCTCTGGAGTATAATACAGGAGGTAACTCAGGATCAGTAATGTAATGTATGTACATAGTGACTGCACCAGCAGAATAGTGAGTGCAGCTCTGGAGTATAATACAGGAGGTAACTCAGGATCAGTAATGTAATGTATGTACACAGTGACTGCACCAGCAGAATAGTGAGTGCAGCTCTGGGGTATAATACAGGATGTCACTCAGGATCAGTAATGTAATGTATGTACACAGTGACTCCTCCAGCAGAATAGTGAGTGCAGCTCTGGGGTATAATGCAGGAGGTAACTCAGGATCAGTAATGTAATGTATGTACACAGTGACTGCACCAGCAGAATAGTGAGTCCAGCTCTGGAGTATAATACAGGATGTAACTCAGGATCAGTAATGTAATGTATGTACACAGTGACTCCTCCAGCAGAATAGTGAGTGCAGCTCTGGGGTATAATACAGGATGTCACTCAGGATCAGTAATGTAATGTATGTACACAGTGACTGCACCAGCAGAATAGTGAGTGCAGCTCTGGAGTATAATGCTGGAGATAACTCAGGATCAGTAATGTAATGTATGTACACAGTGACTGCACCAGCAGAATAGTGAGTGCAGCTCTGGAGTATAATACAGGATGTAACTCAGGATCAGTAATGTAATGTATGTACACAGTGACAGCACCAGCAGAATAGTGAGTGCAGCTCTGGAGTATAATACAGGATGTAACTCAGTATCAGTAATGTAATGTATGTGCACAGTGACTGCACCAGCAGAATAGTGAGTGCAGCTCTGGAGTATAATACAGGAGGTAACTCAGGATCAGTAATGTAATGTATGTACATAGTGACTGCACCAGCAGAATAGTGAGTGCAGCTCTGGAGTATAATACAGGAGGTAACTCAGGATCAGTAATGTAATGTATGTACACAGTGACTGCACCAGCAGAATAGTGAGTGCAGCTCTGGTGTATAATACAGGATGTCACTCAGGATCAGTAATGTAATGTATGTACACAGTGACTCCTCCAGCAGAATAGTGAGTGCAGCTCTGGGGTATAATGCAGGAGGTAACTCAGGATCAGTAATGTAATGTATGTACACAGTGACTGCACCAGCAGAATAGTGAGTCCAGCTCTGGAGTATAATACAGGATGTAACTCAGGATCAGTAATGTAATGTATGTACACAGTGACTCCTCCAGCAGAATAGTGAGTGCAGCTCTGGAGTATAATACAGGATGTAACTCAGTATCAGTAATGTAATGTATGTACACAGTGACTGCACCAGCAGAATAGAGAGTGCAGCTCTGGAGTATAATACAGGATGTAACTCAGGATCAGTAATGTAATGTATGTACACAGTGACAGCACCAGCAGAATAGTGAGTGCAGCTCTGGAGTATAATACAGGATGTAACTCAGTATCAGTAATGTAATGTATGTACACAGTGACTGCACCAGCAGAATAGTGAGTGCAGCTCTGGAGTATAATACAGGATGTAACTCAGGATCAGTAATGTAATGTATGTACACAGTGACTGCACCAGCAGAATAGTGATTGCAGCTCTGGAGTATAATACAGGATGTAACTCAGGATCATTAATGTAATGTATGTACACAGTGACTGCACCAGCAGAATAGTGAGTGCAGCTCTGGAGTATAATACAGGATGTAACTCAGGATCAGTAATGTAATGTATTAACACAGTGACTGCACCAGCAGAATAGTGAGTGCAGCTCTGGAGTATAATACAGGATGTAACGCAGGATCAGTAATGTAATGTATGTACACAGTGACTGCACCAGCAGAATAGTGAGTGCAGCTCTGGAGTATAATACAGGATGTAACGCAGGATCAGTAATGTAATGTATGTACACAGTGACAGCACCAGCAGAATAGTGAGTGCAGCTCTGGAGTATAATACAGGATGTAACTCAGGATCAGTAATGTAATGTATGTACACAGTGACTGCACCAGCAGAATAGTGAGTGCAGCTCTGGAGTATAATACAGGATGTAACTCAGGATCAGTAATGTAATGTATGTACACAGTGACAGCACCAGCAGAATAGTGAGTGCAGCTCTGGAGTATAATACAGGATGTAACGCAGGATCAGTAATGTAATGTATGTACACAGTGACTGCACCAGCAGAATAGTGAGTGCAGCTCTGGAGTATAATACAGGAGGTAACTCAGGATCAGTAATGTAATGTATGTACACAGTGACTGCACCAGCAGAATAGTGAGTGCAGCTCTGGAGTATAATACAGGATGTAACTCAGGATCAGTAATGTAATGTATTAACACAGTGACTGCACAAGCAGAATAGTGAGTGCAGCTCTGGAGTATAATACAGGATGTAACTCAGGATCAGTAATGTAATGTATGTACACAGTGACAGCACCAGCAGCATAGTGAGTGCAGCTCTGGAGTATAATACAGGAGGTAACTCAGGATCAGTAATGTAATGTATGTACACAGTGACTACACCAGCAGAATAGTGAGTGCAGCTCTGGAGTATAATACAGGATGTAACTCAGGATCAGTAATGTAATGTATGTACACAGTGACAGCACCAGCAGAATAGTGAGTGCAGCTCTGGAGTATAATACAGGATGTAACTCAGGATCAGTAATGTAATGTATTAACACAGTGACTGCACAAGCAGAATAGTGAGTGCAGCTCTGGAGTATAATACAGGATGTAACTCAGGATCAGTAATGTAATGTATGTACACAGTGACAGCACCAGCAGAATAGTGAGTGCAGCTCTGGAGTATAATACAGGATGTAACTCAGTATCAGTAATGTAATGTATGTACACAGTGACAGCACCAGCAGAATAGTGAGTGCAGCTCTGGAGTATAATACAGGATGTAACTCAGGATCAGTAATGTAATGTATGTACACAGTGACTGCACCAGCAGAATAGTGAGTGCAGCTCTGGAGTATAATACAGGAGGTAACTCAGGATCAGTAATGTAATGTATGTACATAGTGACTGCACCAGCAGAATAGTGAGTGCAGCTCTGGAGTATAATACAGGAGGTAACTCAGGATCAGTAATGTAATGTATGTACACAGTGACTACACCAGCAGAATAGTGAGTGCAGCTCTGGAGTATAATACAGGATGTAACTCAGGATCAGTAATGTAATGTATGTACACAGTGACAGCACCAGCAGAATAGTGAGTGCAGCTCTGGAGTATAATACAGGATGTAACTCAGGATCAGTAATGTAATGTATTAACACAGTGACTGCACAAGCAGAATAGTGAGTGCAGCTCTGGAGTATAATACAGGATGTAACTCAGGATCAGTAATGTAATGTATGTACACAGTGACAGCACCAGCAGAATAGTGAGTGCAGCTCTGGAGTATAATACAGGATGTAACTCAGTATCAGTAATGTAATGTATGTACACAGTGACAGCACCAGCAGAATAGTGAGTGCAGCTCTGGAGTATAATACAGGATGTAACTCAGGATCAGTAATGTAATGTATGTACACAGTGACTGCACCAGCAGAATAGTGAGTGCAGCTCTGGAGTATAATACAGGAGGTAACTCAGGATCAGTAATGTAATGTATGTACATAGTGACTGCACCAGCAGAATAGTGAGTGCAGCTCTGGAGTATAATACAGGAGGTAACTCAGGATCAGTAATGTAATGTATGTACACAGTGACTGCACCAGCAGAATAGTGAGTGCAGCTCTGGGGTATAATACAGGATGTCACTCAGGATCAGTAATGTAATGTATGTACACAGTGACTCCTCCAGCAGAATAGTGAGTGCAGCTCTGGGGTATAATGCAGGAGGTAACTCAGGATCAGTAATGTAATGTATGTACACAGTGACTGCACCAGCAGAATAGTGAGTCCAGCTCTGGAGTATAATACAGGATGTAACTCAGGATCAGTAATGTAATGTATGTACACAGTGACTCCTCCAGCAGAATAGTGAGTGCAGCTCTGGGGTATAATACAGGATGTCACTCAGGATCAGTAATGTAATGTATGTACACAGTGACTGCACCAGCAGAATAGTGAGTGCAGCTCTGGAGTATAATGCTGGAGATAACTCAGGATCAGTAATGTAATGTATGTACACAGTGACTGCACCAGCAGAATAGTGAGTGCAGCTCTGGAGTATAATACAGGATGTAACTCAGGATCAGTAATGTAATGTATGTACACAGTGACAGCACCAGCAGAATAGTGAGTGCAGCTCTGGAGTATAATACAGGATGTAACTCAGTATCAGTAATGTAATGTATGTGCACAGTGACTGCACCAGCAGAATAGTGAGTGCAGCTCTGGAGTATAATACAGGAGGTAACTCAGGATCAGTAATGTAATGTATGTACATAGTGACTGCACCAGCAGAATAGTGAGTGCAGCTCTGGAGTATAATACAGGAGGTAACTCAGGATCAGTAATGTAATGTATGTACACAGTGACTGCACCAGCAGAATAGTGAGTGCAGCTCTGGTGTATAATACAGGATGTCACTCAGGATCAGTAATGTAATGTATGTACACAGTGACTCCTCCAGCAGAATAGTGAGTGCAGCTCTGGGGTATAATGCAGGAGGTAACTCAGGATCAGTAATGTAATGTATGTACACAGTGACTGCACCAGCAGAATAGTGAGTCCAGCTCTGGAGTATAATACAGGATGTAACTCAGGATCAGTAATGTAATGTATGTACACAGTGACTCCTCCAGCAGAATAGTGAGTGCAGCTCTGGAGTATAATACAGGATGTAACTCAGTATCAGTAATGTAATGTATGTACACAGTGACTGCACCAGCAGAATAGAGAGTGCAGCTCTGGAGTATAATACAGGATGTAACTCAGGATCAGTAATGTATGTACACAGTGACAGCACCAGCAGAATAGTGAGTGCAGCTCTGGAGTATAATACAGGATGTAACTCAGTATCAGTAATGTAATGTATGTACACAGTGACTGCACCAGCAGAATAGTGAGTGCAGCTCTGGAGTATAATACAGGATGTAACTCAGGATCAGTAATGTAATGTATGTACACAGTGACTGCACCAGCAGAATAGTGATTGCAGCTCTGGAGTATAATACAGGATGTAACTCAGGATCATTAATGTAATGTATGTACACAGTGACTGCACCAGCAGAATAGTGAGTGCAGCTCTGGAGTATAATACAGGATGTAACTCAGGATCAGTAATGTAATGTATTAACACAGTGACTGCACCAGCAGAATAGTGAGTGCAGCTCTGGAGTATAATACAGGATGTAACGCAGGATCAGTAATGTAATGTATGTACACAGTGACTGCACCAGCAGAATAGTGAGTGCAGCTCTGGAGTATAATACAGGATGTAACGCAGGATCAGTAATGTAATGTATGTACACAGTGACAGCACCAGCAGAATAGTGAGTGCAGCTCTGGAGTATAATACAGGATGTAACTCAGGATCAGTAATGTAATGTATGTACACAGTGACTGCACCAGCAGAATAGTGAGTGCAGCTCTGGAGTATAATACAGGATGTAACTCAGGATCAGTAATGTAATGTATGTACACAGTGACAGCACCAGCAGAATAGTGAGTGCAGCTCTGGAGTATAATACAGGATGTAACGCAGGATCAGTAATGTAATGTATGTACACAGTGACTGCACCAGCAGAATAGTGAGTGCAGCTCTGGAGTATAATACAGGAGGTAACTCAGGATCAGTAATGTAATGTATGTACACAGTGACTGCACCAGCAGAATAGTGAGTGCAGCTCTGGAGTATAATACAGGATGTAACTCAGGATCAGTAATGTAATGTATTAACACAGTGACTGCACAAGCAGAATAGTGAGTGCAGCTCTGGAGTATAATACAGGATGTAACTCAGGATCAGTAATGTAATGTATGTACACAGTGACAGCACCAGCAGCATAGTGAGTGCAGCTCTGGAGTATAATACAGGAGGTAACTCAGGATCAGTAATGTAATGTATGTACACAGTGACTACACCAGCAGAATAGTGAGTGCAGCTCTGGAGTATAATACAGGATGTAACTCAGGATCAGTAATGTAATGTATGTACACAGTGACAGCACCAGCAGAATAGTGAGTGCAGCTCTGGAGTATAATACAGGATGTAACTCAGGATCAGTAATGTAATGTATTAACACAGTGACTGCACAAGCAGAATAGTGAGTGCAGCTCTGGAGTATAATACAGGATGTAACTCAGGATCAGTAATGTAATGTATGTACACAGTGACAGCACCAGCAGAATAGTGAGTGCAGCTCTGGAGTATAATACAGGATGTAACTCAGTATCAGTAATGTAATGTATGTACACAGTGACAGCACCAGCAGAATAGTGAGTGCAGCTCTGGAGTATAATACAGGATGTAACTCAGGATCAGTAATGTAATGTATGTACACAGTGACTGCACCAGCAGAATAGTGAGTGCAGCTCTGGAGTATAATACAGGAGGTAACTCAGGATCAGTAATGTAATGTATGTACATAGTGACTGCACCAGCAGAATAGTGAGTGCAGCTCTGGAGTATAATACAGGAGGTAACTCAGGATCAGTAATGTAATGTATGTACACAGTGACTGCACCAGCAGAATAGTGAGTGCAGCTCTGGGGTATAATACAGGATGTCACTCAGGATCAGTAATGTAATGTATGTACACAGTGACTCCTCCAGCAGAATAGTGAGTGCAGCTCTGGGGTATAATGCAGGAGGTAACTCAGGATCAGTAATGTAATGTATGTACACAGTGACTGCACCAGCAGAATAGTGAGTCCAGCTCTGGAGTATAATACAGGATGTAACTCAGGATCAGTAATGTAATGTATGTACACAGTGACTCCTCCAGCAGAATAGTGAGTGCAGCTCTGGGGTATAATACAGGATGTCACTCAGGATCAGTAATGTAATGTATGTACACAGTGACTGCACCAGCAGAATAGTGAGTGCAGCTCTGGAGTATAATGCTGGAGATAACTCAGGATCAGTAATGTAATGTATGTACACAGTGACTGCACCAGCAGAATAGTGAGTGCAGCTCTGGAGTATAATACAGGATGTAACTCAGGATCAGTAATGTAATGTATGTACACAGTGACAGCACCAGCAGAATAGTGAGTGCAGCTCTGGAGTATAATACAGGATGTAACTCAGTATCAGTAATGTAATGTATGTGCACAGTGACTGCACCAGCAGAATAGTGAGTGCAGCTCTGGAGTATAATACAGGAGGTAACTCAGGATCAGTAATGTAATGTATGTACATAGTGACTGCACCAGCAGAATAGTGAGTGCAGCTCTGGAGTATAATACAGGAGGTAACTCAGGATCAGTAATGTAATGTATGTACACAGTGACTGCACCAGCAGAATAGTGAGTGCAGCTCTGGTGTATAATACAGGATGTCACTCAGGATCAGTAATGTAATGTATGTACACAGTGACTCCTCCAGCAGAATAGTGAGTGCAGCTCTGGGGTATAATGCAGGAGGTAACTCAGGATCAGTAATGTAATGTATGTACACAGAGACTGCACCAGCAGAATAGTGAGTCCAGCTCTGGAGTATAATACAGGATGTAACTCAGGATCAGTAATGTAATGTATGTACACAGTGACTCCTCCAGCAGAATAGTGAGTGCAGCTCTGGAGTATAATACAGGATGTAACTCAGTATCAGTAATGTAATGTATGTACACAGTGACTGCACCAGCAGAATAGAGAGTGCAGCTCTGGAGTATAATACAGGATGTAACTCAGGATCAGTAATGTAATGTATGTACACAGTGACAGCACCAGCAGAATAGTGAGTGCAGCTCTGGAGTATAATACAGGATGTAACTCAGTATCAGTAATGTAATGTATGTACACAGTGACTGCACCAGCAGAATAGTGAGTGCAGCTCTGGAGTATAATACAGGATGTAACTCAGGATCAGTAATGTAATGTATGTTCACAGTGACTGCACCAGCAGAATAGTGAGTGCAGCTCTGGAGTATAATACAGGATGTAACTCAGGATCAGTAATGTAATGTATGTACACAGTGACTGCACCAGCAGAATAGTGAGTGCAGCTCTGGAGTATAATACAGGATGTAACCCAGGATCAGTAATGTAATGTATGTACACAGTGACTGCACCAGCAGAATAGTGAGTGCAGCTCTGGAGTATAATACAGGATGTAACTCAGGGTCAGTAATGTAATGTATGTACACAGTGACTGCACCAGCAGAATAGAGAGTGCAGCTCTGGAGTATAATACAGGATATAACTCAGGATCAGTAATGTAATGTATGTACACAGTGACTGCACCAGCAGAATAGTGAGTGCAGCTCTGGAGTATAATACAGGATGTAACTCAGGATCAGTAATGTAATGTATGTTCACAGTGACTGCACCAGCAGAATAGTGAGTGCAGCTCTGGAGTACAATACAGGATGTAACTCAGGATCAGTAATGTAATGTATGTACACAGTGACTGCACCAGCAGAATAGTGAGTGCAGCTCTGGAGTATAATACAGGATGTAACCCAGGATCAGTAATGTAATGTATGTACACAGTGACTGCAC
The DNA here is from genome assembly GCF_046119375.1 of Phyllobates terribilis. NCBI lineage: Eukaryota > Metazoa > Chordata > Amphibia > Anura > Dendrobatidae > Phyllobates > Phyllobates terribilis. The sequence continues at coordinate 10,034,580 of NW_027362767.1, forward strand.
CAGCAGAATAGTGAGTGCAGCTCTGGAGTATAATACAGGATGTAACTCAGGGTCAGTAATGTAATGTATGTACACAGTGACTGCACCAGCAGAATAGAGAGTGCAGCTCTGGAGTATAATACAGGATGTAACTCAGTATCAGTAATGTAATGTATGTACACAGTGACTGCACCAGCAGAATAGTGAGTGCAGCTCTGGAGTATAATACAGGATGTAACTCAGGATCAGTAATGTAATGTATGTACATAATGACTGCACCAGCAGAATAGTGAGTGCAGCTCTGGAGTATAATACAGGATGTAACTCAGGATCAGTAATGTAATGTATGTACAGAGTGACTGCACCAGCAGAATAGTGAGTGCAGCTCTGGAGTATAATACAGGATGTAACTCAGGATCAGTAATGTAATGTATGTACACAGTGACAGCACCAGCAGAATAGTGAGTGCATCTCTGGAGTATAATACAGGAGGTAACTCAGGATCAGTAATGTAATGTATGTACATAGTGACTGCACCAGCAGAATAGTGAGTGCAGCTCTGGAGTATAATACAGGATGTAACTCAGGATCAGTAATGTAATGTATGTACACAGTGACTGCACCAGCAGAATAGAGAGTGCAGCTCTGGAGTATAATACAGGATGTAACTCAGTATCAGTAATGTAATGTATGTACACAGTGACTGCACCAGCAGAATAGTGAGTGCAGCTCTGGAGTATAATACAGGATGTAACTCAGGATCAGTAATGTAATGTATGTACATAGTGACTGCACCAGCAGAATAGTGAGTGCATCTCTGGAGTATAATACAGGATTTAACTCAGGGTCAGTAATGTAATGTATGTACAGAGTGACTGCACCAGCAGAATAGTGAGTGCAGCTCTGGAGTATAATACAGGATGTAACTCAGGATCAGTAATGTAATGTATGTACATAGTGACTGCACCAGCAGAATAGTGAGTGCATCTCTGGAGTATAATACAGGATTTAACTCAGGGTCAGTAATGTAATGTATGTACACAGTGACTGCACCAGCAGAATAGAGAGTGCAGCTCTGGAGTATAATACAGGATGTAACTCAGTATCAGTAATGTAATGTATGTACACAGTGACTGCACCAGCAGAATAGTGAGTGCAGCTCTGGAGTATAATACAGGATGTAACTCAGGATCAGTAATGTAATGTATGTACATAATGACTGCACCAGCAGAATGGTGAGTGCAGCTCTGGAGTATAATACAGGATGTAACTCAGGATCAGTAATGTAATGTATGTACATAATGACTGCACCAGCAGAATAGTGAGTGCAGCTCTGAAGTATAATACAGGATGTAACTCAGGATCAGTAATGTAATGTATGTACACAGTGACTGCACCAGCAGAATAGTGAGTGCAGCTCTGGAGTATAATACAGGATGTAACTCAGGATCAGTAATGTAATGTATGTACACAGTGACTGCACCAGCAGAATAGTGAGTGCAGCTCTGGAGTATAATACAGGATGTAACTCAGGATCAGTAATGTAATGTATGTACACAGTGACTGCACAAGCAGAATAGTGAGTGCAGCTCTGGGGTATAATACAGGATGTAACTCAGGATCAGTAATGTAATGTATGTACACAGTGACTGCACCCGCAGAATAGTGAGTGCAGCTCTGGAGTATAATACAGGATGTAACTCAGGATCAGTAATGTAATGTATGTACATAATGACTGCACCAGCAGAATAGTGAGTCCAGCTCTGGAGTATAATACAGGATGTAACTCAGGATCAGTAATGTAATGTATGTACACAGTGACTGCACCCGCAGAATAGTGAGTGCAGCTCTGGAGTATAATACAGGATGTAACTCAGGATCAGTAATGTAATGTATGTACACAGTGACTGCACCAGCAGAATAGTGAGTGCAGCTCTGGAGTATAATACAGGATGTAACTCAGGATCAGTAATGTAATGTATGTACACAGTGACTGCACCAGCAGAATAGTGAGTGCAGCTCTGGAGTATAATACAGGATGTAACTCAGGATCAGTAATGTAATGTATGTACACAGTGACTGCACCAGCAGAATAGTGAGTGCAGCTCTGGAGTATAATACAGGATGTAACTCAGGATCAGTAATGTAATGTATGTACACAGTGACTGCACAAGCAGAATAGTGAGTGCAGCTCTGGAGTATAATACAGGATGTAACTCAGGATCAGTAATGTAATGTATGTACACAGTGACTGCACAAGCAGAATAGTGAGTGCAGCTCTGGGGTATAATACAGGATGTAACTCAGGATCAGTAATGTAATGTATGTACACAGTGACTGCACCAGCAGAATAGTGAGTGCAGCTCTGGAGTATAATACAGGATGTAACTCAGGATCAGTAATCTAATGTATGTACACAGTGACTGCACCTGCAGAATAGTGAGTGCAGCTCTGGAGTATAATACAGGATGTAACTCAGGATCAGTAATGTAATGTATGTACACAGTGACTGCACCAGCAGAATAGTGAGTGCAGCTCTGGAGTATAATACAGGATGTAACTCAGGATCAGTAATGTAATGTATGTACACAGTGACTGTACCAGCAGAATAGTGAGTGCAGCTCTGGAGTATAATACAGGATATAACTCAGATCAGTAATGTAATGTATGTACACAGTGACTGCACCAGCAGAATAGTGAGTGCAGCTCTGGAGTATAATACAGGATGTAAATCAGGATCAGTAATGTAATGTATGTACACAGTGACAGCACCAGCAGAATAGTGAGTGCAGCTCTGGAGTATAATACAGGAGGTAACTCAGGATCAGTAATGTAATGTATGTACACAGTGACTGCACCAGCAGAATAGTGAGTGCAGCTCTGGAGTATAATACAGGATATAACTCAGATCAGTAATGTAATGTATGTACACAGTGACTGCACCAGCAGAATAGTGAGTGCAGCTCTGGAGCATAATACAGGATGTAACTCAGGATCAGTAATGTAATGTATGTACACAATGATTGCACCAGCAGAATAGTGAGTGCAGCTCTGGAGTATAATACAGGATGTAACTCAGGATCAGTAATGTAATGTATGTGACGCGCCCCCTGGGACATATTCCTTTTTGAGGGGAATACCCGGCACCGGATCAGATGGGGGGGTTGTAGTCTCCGAGCGGCTGTGACCCGGCCCCGTGCCCAGGGCGTCAAGCTCAGTGTGATGTGGCAGTTCTACAGATGTTACTAAAGTTCTTTTGTGTCGACTACGCCACCCGTTGTGATGCGGTCACTGTGGCCGCCGCTGCAGCAGGGTCCGCTGAGGCTGATGGTGTAGGTGCAGCTTTTGATGGTATAACCCCCAACGGGTGGGGTATAGCCTCAGGGGGTCAGGTGCAGAGGATGGGGGTTGTGGTGGTGCAGCATAGATGTTAAAGGAAGACAGAGTCGGGTTGTGCAGTTTAGGGTATTTACTCACTGCTGATGTTCCGGTCACTCCAGCTGCTAGTGACCACCCGAGCCGTGCTGCGTCCACCAGGTCCTGGATCCAGCCAACCCCCAAACAAGTCCGGAGCGTGGCCCTGAGCTCTCCCTCTGTCCTTTCTTCAGCCGTCCCCACCAGTGATCCACCTAGGTCCAGCTCCCTCGGGCCTACTGTTGGGACACCCTTGGCCTTGGGTTCCCTGACCCTCCACGTGGTGTGCCTTCGGGGTGAATGTGGTGGGTGGCCGTGGCAGACGCTGCCCACGGCCTCCGGTCTCTGGCTGGGGATTGTTTTCTGCCCCCACCAGCTTGGGTTCCGGTACCCTTTTGCTGACTCCTCACCCGGTGCTCTAATTTGGGTTCTTGGGTCCCTTCAGTCTTCCCCCTCTGGGTCTTTCTCTTTCTTTCTCCTCTCTCTCTCTCTAGGGCTCTGCTCTGCTCCTCTTCCTGATTCTGACAGACTGACCCTGATTCTAGTTGGTGCCCACCTTATATATCCCTCTATGTGTGAGCTCAGGTGACCAGCACCCAATGAGCTCCTATCTTTACCCAGGCTGCTCCCCCTATCTGCCCCTACACTACTTGGGATGTTCCACCAACCTCCCACTCCAGCCAGGAACAGACTCGGTCGTACCTGCACATTTCTAAGTGGGAGTACCGTCGGTCTGTTCCTCGGAAATGGGATGTATGTAGTGCATGCAGCCTACCGAGCTCAGTTCCACACTCCATCCTTACCCGGGAGTGGAATATCACACCTCTGGGTTGAGGTGCAATACCCCTGTAGCAGCCGAATCCTCAGGGTGCTACATTCCCCCCTGGTAAATCACAGCACGTCCTCGGGCTGTAAAGACAAAAACACCAAAACATACAAAATTTTTCATATAAACATATAAACATATAAAAAAAAACATTATATAAATAACATATCTTAGCAGATAAAACTTTCTCGTCGTCTCTTGTTTCAGGTTCCTCCTCCGGACACTGTGCAACGTGTGTCCGGGAAAAATGCGACAGTCTCTTAGAAAAACAGGTTTTCTATAAAACCGGTAGGGGGCGCTTTAGGACGCGCAACTATTTACAGGGGAAGTTGGCCGCTCTCAGTCCTCGGCCAGGTAGAGGGAAGGGAATGGCTGCTCACAGTCCTCAGCCTGTAGGATGAAGGGGTTAACGGGTAAACAGTTCACTGGTCCCAACGGGGACTATTTTAGCAGCAACGGTTCACTGTGCCCCGACGGGCAACTATATACAGTCTCTACTCCCGTCCTCAACGACGGCTCCCTCCTGCTTTTTCTTGATATGGTGTTGCTTCAGACCCGTCCGGGTCCTCTGGCTCCTCCTCCCCGTACCGCAACTCCTCCTCCGTCAAGCGGTGTACGTGGAGGGCGTAAGGTCCTTTGGCACACTTGTGCCGGGTGAAGGTGACCTCGTCTCCGACGTAGAGGTCACGGCCTTTGTGACCTTCCGGCAGGTGGGACTCGACGTCTCTGCGGGTCACAAAAACGTCACCGCGGTTGTTACGGTCCCGAATAAAGCCCCACCCATGCTGCGGGTTGAACTTTATCACCGTCCCGATGGTGCGGGGACAGTGCGCTGCACGGGGGTTCCTCCTAGTCCGGCTCTTCTGCTCCGCGCTCCGGATTTGGGCCTGTTGTTCTCTGACCCGCCTCTCCTCCCGTTCTCTCGCAAACTCTGCTAGCTGCTGACGACAACACTCAGTACGCTCAGCGGCGACTGCCCGAGTTTCCTGAGTGAACCCCATTAGGTCTTCTCCGGTGGGGTCCCACTCAAACTGTGCTTCCGCTAGCGGGGGCGAGATCCGTGCCACGGGCTTCGGAGCCGGAATCAGGGGTTCATCTAGGGGTCTTAGTCTCTGCTGCCGTTCCAGCTCATGGTATCCTTCGGGCCAGATGAAGGGCCGCCCGTCCGGCCATGTGAGCTGGCTGAACAAGTCCTCCCCCAGGTGTGGCACCCTTGGTTTTACGGGCGCGGGCGCGGTGGTGGTGGCGCCCGGGTTGCCCAGGCCTTGCGGCCAGGCCTGGGGCACCTGGAAGGTGAAGGGCACCGTTAGGACAGCGGCGCCCTGGGCTACCTGGCCTTGCGGCCAGGCCGGAGGCTCCGCGGAGGTAGGGGGCGCTGTTGGTGATGCGGCGCCCGGGGGTACTAGGCCTTGCGACCAGGCTGGTGGTGTTTCCTGCTTTGTCACGCTCCGGGTCGAGGCGCGTGACGTCACAGGGGTCGCTGCGGCGGCTTCCGGTCGGGGCCTAGTCCATAGCGGTGACATGGCGGCTACGGGCACAGCAGGGGGACTTTCGGGCTCTGCGACGGGGAGCTGGGGCAGGTAAGCGGTGTCACGGCTTGGGGTATAGGCGTCCCCTTTACCTGCCTCCATGCATTCGGCTCCCTTCTCGGCGCCGTCTCCGGCCTTGGGTCCTCCCGCGCCATCCTCAGAGGCGGTCTGCTTCCTCTTCCAGGGTAGCGTGCTCCGTTGACTGGTCTCAGCTTGCTGGGTCATCTCCCGGCTCCACTCCGCCAGTATCTCGCGCTGTACCCGGGCCATCCTCCTTGCGAGGCCCTCCAGGGCACTTTGTGCACACTCCCGGTCTCGGGGGAGCTGCGCTAAGATCTCCGCTAGACCTAGCGGGGTTGTGGACTCTAGCAGGCTCCTGACCATCGGGTCGGTGCTGCTCTGCCCTTCTTCCGGCAGGTTCCTGGCCAGCGGGCCGGTGCTGCTCTGCCCTCCTTCCTCGGTCTCTAGCAGACTCCTGGCCAGCGGGCCAGTGCTGTTCTGCTTTCTCTCCATCTCCGGGTGAGCTCCTCCGCTACTCCTCGTTAGACCTCTTGCCTCCGGGTGCGCTCGCTCTACACTGCTCCAAGCGACACCCATCTTTTCTCTTCTCTTTCGTCTCCTCCCCGTTCGAGGGCGGTCCCGGGGCAACTCGGTGACTGTCAGCTCCAGGGGTAGTTCTTTCACGCTGACAGACACCTCCAGCATCACAGTCTCTGTTGGTGGGGGTGGTTTCCACTTTTGGCGCCATTTTCTGTCCTGGCCCACGATGGGAGGTGGCCTCCTGCCCTCCTTTGGCACGCCCATAATGGCGTCCGCTGCTCTTCCAAGGCGGGAAATCTGCGGTTTTGGCGGGAAGCGTCGCCCAGTGGCGGGAAGCTCTGCAGATGGCGGGAACAAGTTGGAAATGGCGGACAATCGGCGGGAAACGACTGGTGATGGAGTCCGATGGCGTGGACCCTCCGGAACCGGCGGGAGACTTCTTTCTGAGGTAAACTTGCACTTTTCTTCAGGCACGCAGTACCCGGGTGTTGCGGGCACGTAATCCTGCCGACTACGCCAAAGTTGACGCGCCCCCTGGGACATATTCCTTTTTGAGGGGAATACCCGGCACCGGATCAGATGGGGGGGTTGTAGTCTCCGAGCGGCTGTGACCCGGCCCCGTGCCCAGGGCGTCAAGCTCAGTGTGATGTGGCAGTTCTACAGATGTTACTAAAGTTCTTTTGTGTCGACTACGCCACCCGTTGTGATGCGGTCACTGTGGCCGCCGCTGCAGCAGGGTCCGCTGAGGCTGATGGTGTAGGTGCAGCTTTTGATGGTATAACCCCCAACGGGTGGGGTATAGCCTCAGGGGGTCAGGTGCAGAGGATGGGGGTTGTGGTGGTGCAGCATAGATGTTAAAGGAAGACAGAGTCGGGTTGTGCAGTTTAGGGTATTTACTCACTGCTGATGTTCCGGTCACTCCAGCTGCTAGTGACCACCCGAGCCGTGCTGCGTCCACCAGGTCCTGGATCCAGCCAACCCCCAAACAAGTCCGGAGCGTGGCCCTGAGCTCTCCCTCTGTCCTTTCTTCAGCCGTCCCCACCAGTGATCCACCTAGGTCCAGCTCCCTCGGGCCTACTGTTGGGACACCCTTGGCCTTGGGTTCCCTGACCCTCCACGTGGTGTGCCTTCGGGGTGAATGTGGTGGGTGGCCGTGGCAGACGCTGCCCACGGCCTCCGGTCTCTGGCTGGGGATTGTTTTCTGCCCCCACCAGCTTGGGTTCCGGTACCCTTTTGCTGACTCCTCACCCGGTGCTCTAATTTGGGTTCTTGGGTCCCTTCAGTCTTCCCCCTCTGGGTCTTTCTCTTTCTTTCTCCTCTCTCTCTCTCTAGGGCTCTGCTCTGCTCCTCTTCCTGATTCTGACAGACTGACCCTGATTCTAGTTGGTGCCCACCTTATATATCCCTCTATGTGTGAGCTCAGGTGACCAGCACCCAATGAGCTCCTATCTTTACCCAGGCTGCTCCCCCTATCTGCCCCTACACTACTTGGGATGTACCACCCCCCTCCCACTCCAGCCAGGAACAGACTCGGTCGTACCTGCACATTTCTAAGTGGGAGTACCGTCGGTCTGTTCCTCGGAAATGGGATGTGTGTAGTGCATGCAGCCTACCGAGCTCAGTTCCACACTCCATCCTTACCCGGGAGTGGAATATCACACCTCTGGGTTGAGGTGCAATACCCCTGTAGCAGCCGAATCCTCAGGGTGCTACATATGTACACAGTGACTGCACCAGCAGAATAGTGAGTGCAGCTCTGGAGTATAATACAGGATGTAACTCAGGATCAGTAATGTAATGTATGTACACAGTGACTGCACCAGCAGAATAGTGAGCGCAGCTCAGGAGTATAATACAGGATGTAACTCAGGATCAGTAATGTAATGTATGTACACAGTGACTGCACCAGCAGAATAGTGAGCGCAGCTCTGGAGTATAATACAGGATGTAACTCAGGATCAGTAATGTATGTATGTACACAGTGACTGCACCAGCAGAATAGTGAGTGCAGCTCTGGAGTATAATACAGGATGTAACTCAGGATCAGTAATGTAATGTATGTACACAGTGACTGCACCAGCAGAATAGTGAGCGCAGCTCAGGAGTATAATACAGGATGTAACTCAGGATCAGTAATGTAATGTATGTACACAGTGACTGCACCAGCAGAATAGTGAGTGCAGCTCTGGAGTATAATACAGGATGTAACTCAGGATCAGTAATGTAATGTATGTACACAGTGACTGCACCAGCAGAATAGTGAGCGCAGCTCTGGAGTATAATACAGGATGTAACTCAGGATCAGTAATGTATGTATGTACACAGTGACTGCACCAGCAGAATAGTGAGTGCAGCTCTGGAGTATAATACAGGATGTAACTCAGGATCAGTAATGTAATGTATGTACACAGTGACTGCACCAGCAGAATAGTGAGCGCAGCTCAGGAGTATAATACAGGATGTAACTCAGGATCAGTAATGTAATGTATGTACACAGTGACTGCACCAGCAGAATAGTGAGTGCAGCTCTGGAGTATAATACAGGATGTAACTCAGGATCAGTAATGTAATGTATGTACACAGTGACTGCACCAGCAGAATAGTGAGTGCAGCTCTGGAGTATAATACAGGATGTAACTCAGGATCAGTAATGTAATGTATGTACATAATGACTGCACCAGCAGAATAGTGAGTCCAGCTCTGGAGTATAATACAGGATGTAACTCAGGATCAGTAATGTAATATATGTACACAGTGACTGCACCAGCAGAATAGTGAGTGCAGCTCTGGAGTATAATACAGGATGTAAATCAGGATCAGTAATGTAATGTATGTACACAGTGACTGCACAAGCAGAATAGTGAGTGCAGCTCTGGGGTATAATACAGGATGTAACTCAGGATCAGTAATGTAATGTATGTACACAGTGACTGCACCCGCAGAATAGTGAGTGCAGCTCTGGAGTATAATACAGGATGTAACTCAGGATCAGTAATGTAATGTATGTACATAATGACTGCACCAGCAGAATAGTGAGTCCAGCTCTGGAGTATAATACAGGATGTAACTCAGGATCAGTAATGTAATGTATGTACACAGTGACTGCACCCGCAGAATAGTGAGTGCAGCTCTGGAGTATAATACAGGATGTAACTCAGGATCAGTAATGTAATGTATGTACACAGTGACTGCACCAGCAGAATAGTGAGTGCAGCTCTGGAGTATAATACAGGATGTAACTCAGGATCAGTAATGTAATGTATGTACACAGTGACTGCACCAGCAGAATACTGAGTGCAGCTCTGGAGTATAATACAGGATGTAACTCAGGATCAGTAATGTAATGTATGTACATAATGACTGCACCAGCAGAATAGTGAGTCCAGCTCTGGAGTATAATACAGGATGTAACTCAGGATCAGTAATGTAATGTATGTACACAGTGACTGCACCAGCAGAATAGTGAGTGCAGCTCTGGGGTATAATACAGGATGTAACTCAGGATCAGTAATGTAATGTATGTACACAGTGACTGCACCCGCAGAATAGTGAGTGCAGCTCTGGAGTATAATACAGGATGTAACTCAGGATCAGTAATGTAATGTATGTACATAATGACTGCACCAGCAGAATAGTGAGTCCAGCTCTGGAGTATAATACAGGATGTAACTCAGGATCAGTAATGTAATGTATGTACACAGTGACTGCACCCGCAGAATAGTGAGTGCAGCTCTGGAGTATAATACAGGATGTAACTCAGGATCAGTAATGTAATGTATGTACACAGTGACTGCACCAGCAGAATAGTGAGTGCAGCTCTGGAGTATAATACAGGATGTAACTCAGGATCAGTAATGTAATGTATGTACACAGTGACTGCACCAGCAGAATAGTGAGTGCAGCTCTGGAGTATAATACAGGATGTAACTCAGGATCAGTAATGTAATGTATGTACACAGTGACTGCACCAGCAGAATAGTGAGTGCAGCTCTGGAGTATAATACAGGATGTAACTCAGGATCAGTAATGTAATGTATGTACACAGTGACTGCACCAGCAGAATAGTGAGTGCAGCTCTGGAGTATAATACAGGATGTAACTCAGGATCAGTAATGTAATGTATGTACACAGTGACTGCACCAGCAGAATAGTGAGTGCAGCTCTGGAGTATAATACAGGATGTAACTCAGGATCAGTAATGTAATGTATGTACACAGTGACTGCACCAGCAGAATAGTGAGTGCAGCTCTGGAGTATAATACAGGATGTAACTCAGGATCAGTAATGTAATGTATGTACACAGTGACTGCACAAGCAGAATAGTGAGTGCAGCTCTGGGGTATAATACAGGATGTAACTCAGGATCAGTAATGTAATGTATGTACACAGTGACTGCACAAGCAGAATAGTGAGTGCAGCTCTGGGGTATAATACAGGATGTAACTCAGGATCAGTAATGTAATGTATGTACACAGTGACTGCACCAGCAGAATAGTGAGTGCAGCTCTGGAGTTTAATACAGGATGTAACTCAGGATCAGTAATGTAATGTATGTACACAGTGACTGCACCTGCAGAATAGTGAGTGCAGCTCTGGAGTATAATACAGGATGTAACTCAGGATCAGGAATGTAATGTATGTACACAGTGACTGCACCAGCAGAATAGTGAGTACAGCTCTGGAGTATAATACAGGATGTAACTCAGGATCAGTAATGTAATGTATGTACACAGTGACTGTACCAGCAGAATAGTGAGTGCAGCTCTGGAGTATAATACAGGATATAACTCAGATCAGTAATGTAATGTATGTACACAGTGACTGCACCAGCAGAATAGTGAGTGCAGCTCTGGAGCATAATACAGGATGTAACTCAGGATCAGTAATGTAATGTATGTACACAGTGACAGCACCAGCAGAATAGTGAGTGCAGCTCTGGAGTATAATACAGGAGGTAACTCAGGATCAGTAATGTAATGTTTGTACACAGTGACTGCACCAGCAGAATAGTGAGTGCAGCTCTGGAGTATAATACAGGATATAACTCAGATCAGTAATGTAATGTATGTACACAGTGACTGCACCAGCAGAATAGTGAGTGCAGCTCTGGAGCATAATACAGGATGTAACTCAGGATCAGTAATGTAATGTATGTACACAATGACTGCACCAGCAGAATAGTGAGTGCAGCTCTGGAGTATAATACAGGATGTAACTCAGGATCAGTAATGTAATGTATGTACATAGTGACTGCACCAGCAGAATAGTGAGTGAAGCTCTGGAGCATAATACAGGATGTAACTCAGGATCAGTAATGTAATGCATGTACACAGTGACTGCACCAGCAGAATAGTGAGTGCAGCTCTGGAGTATAATACAGGATGTAACTCAGGATCAGTAATGTAATGTATGTACACGGTGAGTGCACCAGCAGAATAGTGAGTGCAGCTCTGGAGTATAATACAGGATGTAACTCAGGATCAGTAATGTAATGTATGTACACGGTGAGTGCACCAGCAGAATAGTGAGTGCAGCTCTGGAGTATAATACAGGATGTAACTCAGGATCAGTAATGTATGTACACAGTGACTGCACCAGCAGAATAGTGAGTTTAGCTCTGGGGTATAATACAGGAGGTAACTCAGGATCAGTAATGTAATGTATGTACACAGTGACTGCACCAGCAGAATAGTGAGTGCAGCTCTGGAGTATAATACAGGATGTAACTCAGGATCAGTAATGTAATGTATGTACACAGTGACTGCACCAGTAGAATAGTGAGTGCAGCTCTGGAGTATAATACAGGATGTAACTCAGGATCAGTAATGTAATGTATGTACACAATGACTGCACCAGTAGAATAGTGAGTGCAGCTCTGGAGTATAATACAGGATGTAACTCAGGATCAGTAATGTAATGTATGTACACAGTGACTGCACCAGCAGAATAGTGAGTGCAGCTCTGGAGTATAATACAGGAGGTAACTCAGGATCAGTAATGTAATGTATGTACACAGTGACTGCACCAGCAGAATAGTGAGTTCAGCTCTGGAGTATAATACAGGATGTAACTCAGGATCAGTAATGTAATGTATGTACACAGTGACTCCACCAGCAGAATAGTGAGTGCAGCTCTGGAGTATAATACAGGGTGTAACTCAGGATCAGTAATGTATGTACACAGTGACTGCACCAGCAGAATAGTGAGTGCAGCTCTGGAGTATAATACAGGATGTAACTCAGGATCAGTAATGTAATGTATGTACACGGTGAGTGCACCAGCAGAATAGTGAGTGCAGCTCTGGAGTATAATACAGGATGTAACTCAGGATCAGTAATGTAATGTATGTACACGGTGACTGCACCAGCAGAATAGTGAGTGCAGCTCTGGAGTATAATACAGGATGTAACTCAGGATCAGTAATGTATGTACACAGTGACTGCACCAGCAGAATAGTGAGTTTAGCTCTGGGGTATAATACAGGAGGTAACTCAGGATCAGTAATGTAATGTATGTACACAGTGACTGCACCAGCAGAATAGTGAGTGCAGCTCTGGAGTATAATACAGGATGTAACTCAGGATCAGTAATGTAATGTATGTACACAGTGACTGCACCAGTAGAATAGTGAGTGCAGCTCTGGAGTATAATACAGGATGTAACTCAGGATCAGTAATGTAATGTATGTACACAATGACTGCACCAGTAGAATAGTGAGTGCAGCTCTGGAGTATAATACAGGATGTAACTCAGGATCAGTAATGTAATGTATGTACACAGTGACTGCACCAGCAGAATAGTGAGTGCAGCTCTGGAGTATAATACAGGAGGTAACTCAGGATCAGTAATGTAATGTATGTACACAGTGACTGCACCAGCAGAATAGTGAGTTCAGCTCTGGAGTATAATACAGGATGTAACTCAGGATCAGTAATGTAATGTATGTACACAGTGACTCCACCAGCAGAATAGTGAGTGCAGCTCTGGAGTATAATACAGGGTGTAACTCAGGATCAGTAATGTATGTACACAGTGACTGCACCAGCAGAATAGTGAGTGCAGCTCTGGAGTATAATACAGGATGTAACTCAGGATCAGTAATGTAATGTATGTACACGGTGAGTGCACCAGCAGAATAGTGAGTGCAGCTCTGGAGTATAATACAGGATGTAACTCAGGATCAGTAATGTAATGTATGTACACGGTGAGTGCACCAGCAGAATAGTGAGTGCAGCTCTGGAGTATAATACAGGATGTAACTCAGGATCAGTAATGTATGTACACAGTGACTGCACCAGCAGAATAGTGAGTTTAGCTCTGGGGTATAATACAGGAGGTAACTCAGGATCAGTAATGTAATGTATGTACACAGTGACTGCACCAGCAGAATAGTGAGTGCAGCTCTGGAGTATAATACAGGATGTAACTCAGGATCAGTAATGTAATGTATGTACACAGTGACTGCACCAGTAGAATAGTGAGTGCAGCTCTGGAGTATAATACAGGATGTAACTCAGGATCAGTAATGTAATGTATGTACACAATGACTGCACCAGTAGAATAGTGAGTGCAGCTCTGGAGTATAATACAGGATGTAACTCAGGATCAGTAATGTAATGTATGTACACAGTGACTGCACCAGCAGAATAGTGAGTGCAGCTCTGGAGTATAATACAGGAGGTAACTCAGGATCAGTAATGTAATGTATGTACACAGTGACTGCACCAGCAGAATAGTGAGTGCAGCTCTGGAGTATAATACAGGAGGTAACTCAGGATCAGTAATGTAATGTATATACCCAGTGACTGCACCAGCAGAATAGTGAGTGCAGCTCTGGAGTATAATACAGGATGTAACTCAGGATCAGTAATGTAATGTATGTACTCAGTGACTGCACCAGCAGAATAGTGAGTGCAGCTCTGGAGTATAATACAGGATATAACTCAGGATCAGTAATGTAATGTATGTACACAGTGACTGCACCAGCAGAAAAGTGAGTGCAGCTCTGGAGTATAATACAGGAGGTAACTCAGGATCAGTAATGTAATGTATGTACACAGTGACTGCACCAGCAGAATAGTGAGTGCAGCTCTGGAGTATAATACAGGATATAACTCAGGATCAGTAATGTAATGTATGTACACAGTGACTGCACCAGCAGAATAGTGAGTGCAGCTCTGGAGGATAATACAGGAGGTAACTCAGGATCAGTAATGTAATATATGTACGCAGTGACTGCACCAGCAGAATAGTGAGTGCAGCTCTGGAGTATAATACAGGATGTAACTCAGGATCAGTAATATAATGTATGTACACAGTGACTGCACCTGCAGAATAGTGAGTGCAGCTCTGGAGTATAATACAGGATGTAACTCAGGATCAGTAATGTAATGTATGTACACAGTGACTGCACCAGCAGAATAGTGAGTGCAGCTCTGGAGTATAATACAGGATGTAACTCAGGATCAGTAATGTAATGTATGTACACAGTGACTGTACCAGCAGAATAGTGAGTGCAGCTCTGGAGTATAATACAGGATATAACTCAGATCAGTAATGTAATGTATGTACACAGTGACTGCACCAGCAGAATAGTGAGTGCAGCTCTGGAGCATAATACAGGATGTAACTCAGGATCAGTAATGTAATGTATGTACACTGTGACAGCACCAGCAGAATAGTGAGTGCAGCTCTGGAGTATAATACAGGAGGTAACTCAGGATCAGTAATGTAATGTATGTACACAGTGACTGCACCAGCAGAATAGTGAGTGCAGCTCTGGAGTATAATACAGGATATAACTCAGATCAGTAATGTAATGTATGTACACAGTGACTGCACCAGCAGAATAGTGAGTGCAGCTCTGGAGCATAATACAGGATGTAACTCAGGATCAGTAATGTAATGTATGTACACAATGACTGCACCAGCAGAATAGTGAGTGCAGCTCTGGAGTATAATACAGGATGTAACTCAGGATCAGTAATGTAATGTATGTACACAGTGACTGCACCAGCAGAATAGTGAGTGCAGCTCTGGAGCATAATACAGGATGTAACTCAGGATCAGTAATGTAATGTATGTACACAATGACTGCACCAGCAGAATAGTGAGTGCAGCTCTGGAGTATAATACAGGATGTAACTCAGGATCAGTAATGTAATGTATGTACACAGTGACTGCACCAGCAGAATAGTGAGTGCAGCTCTGGAGCATAATACAGGAGGTAACTCAGGATCAGTAATGTAATGTATGTACACAGTGACTGCACCAGCAGAATAGTGAGTGCAGCTCTGGAGTATAATACAGGATGTAACTCAGGATCAGTAATGTAATGTATGTACATAGTGACTGCACCAGCAGAATAGTGAGTGCAGCTCTGGAGTATAATACAGGAGGTAACTCAGGATCAGTAATGTAATGTATGTACACAGTGACTGCACCAGCAGAATAGTGAGCGCAGCTCAGGAGTATAATACAGGATGTAACTCAGGATCAGTAATGTAATGTATGTACACAGTGACTGCACCAGCAGAATAGTGAGTGCAGCTCTGGAGTATAATACAGGATGTAACTCAGGATCAGTAATGTAATGTATGTACACAGTGACTGCACCAGCAGAATAGTGAGTGCAGCTCTGGAGTATAATACAGGATGTAACTCAGGATCAGTAATGTAATGTATGTACATAATGACTGCACCAGCAGAATAGTGAGTCCAGCTCTGGAGTATAATACAGGATGTAACTCAGGATCAGTAATGTAATGTATGTACACAGTGACTGCACCAGCAGAATAGTGAGTGCAGCTCTGGAGTATAATACAGGATGTAACTCAGGATCAGTAATGTAATGTATGTACACAGTGACTGCACCAGCAGAATAGTGAGTGCAGCTCTGGAGTATAATACAGGAGCTAACTCAGGATCAGTAATGTAATGTATGTACACAGTGACTGCACCAGCAGAATAGTGAGTGCAGCTCTGGAGTATAATACAGGAGGTAACTCAGGATCAGTAATGTAATGTATGTACACAGTGACTGCACCAGCAGAATAGTGAGTGCAGCTCTGGGGTATAATACAGGATGTAACTCAGGATCAGTAATGTAATGTATGTACACAGTGACTGCACCAGCAGAATAGTGAGTGCAGCTCTGGAGTATAATACAGGATGTAACTCAGGATCAGTAATGTAATGTATGTACACAGTGACAGCACCAGCAGAATAGTGAGTGAAGCTCTGGAGCATAATACAGGATGTAACTCAGGATCAGTAATGTAATGTATGTACACAGTGACTGCACCAGCAGAATAGTGAGTGCAGCTCTGGAGTATAATACAGGATGTAACTCAGGATCAGTAATGTAATGTATGTACACAGTGACTGCACCAGCAGAATAGTGAGTGCAGCTCTGGAGTATAATACAGGATGTAACTCAGGATCAGTAATGTAATGTATGTACACAGTGACTCCACCAGCAGAATAGTGAGTGCAGCTCTGGAGTATAATACAGGGTGTAACTCAGGATCAGTAATGTAATGTATGTACACAGTGACTGCACCAGCAGAATAGTGAGTGCAGCTCTGGAGTATAATACAGGAGGTAACTCAGGATCAGTAATGTAATGTATGTACACAGTGACTGCACCAGCAGAATAGTGAGTGCAGCTCTGGAGTATAATACAGGATGTAACTCAGGATCAGTAATGTAATGTATGTACACAGTGACTGCACCAGCAGAATAGTGAGTTCAGCTCTGGAGTATAATACAGGATGTAACTCAGGATCAGTAATGTAATGTATGTACACAGTGACTCCACCAGCAGAATAGTGAGTGCAGCTCTGGAGTATAATACAGGGTGTAACTCAGGATCAGTAATGTATGTACACAGTGACTGCACCAGCAGAATAGTGAGTGCAGCTCTGAAGTATAATACAGGATGTAACTCAGGATCAGTAATGTAATGTATGTACACGGTGAGTGCACCAGCAGAATAGTGAGTGCAGCTCTGGAGTATAATACAGGATGTAACTCAGGATCAGTAATGTATGTACACAGTGACTGCACCAGCAGAATAGTGAGTTTAGCTCTGGGGTATAATACAGGAGGTAACTCAGGATCAGTAATGTAATGTATGTACACAGTGACTGCACCAGCAGAATAGTGAGTGCAGCTCTGGAGTATAATACAGGATGTAACTCAGGATCAGTAATGTAATGTATGTACACAGTGACTGCACCAGTAGAATAGTGAGTGCAGCTCTGGAGTATAATACAGGATGTAACTCAGGATCAGTAATGTAATGTATGTACACAATGACTGCACCAGTAGAATAGTGAGTGCAGCTCTGGAGTATAATACAGGATGTAACTCAGGATCAGTAATGTAATGTATGTACACAGTGACTGCACCAGCAGAAAAATGAGTGCAGCTCTGGAGTATAATACAGGAGGTCACTCAGGATCAGTAATGTAATGTATATACCCAGTGACTGCACCAGCAGAATAGTGAGTGCAGCTCTGGAGTATAATACAGGATGTAACTCAGGATCAGTAATGTAATGTATGTACTCAGTGACTGCACCAGCAGAATAGTGAGTGCAGCTCTGGAGTATAATACAGGATATAACTCAGGATCAGTAATGTAATGTATGTACACAGTGACTGCAGCAGCAGAAAAGTGAGTGCAGCTCTGGAGTATAATACAGGAGGTAACTCAGGATCAGTAATGTAATGTATGTACACAGTGACTGCACCAGCAGAATAGTGAGTGCAGCTCTGGAGTATAATACAGGATATAACTCAGGATCAGTAATGTAATGTATGTACACAGTGACTGCACCAGCAGAATAGTGAGTGCAGCTCTGGAGTATAATACAGGATGTAACTCAGGATCAGTAATGTAATGTATGTACACAGTGACTGCACCAGCAGAATAGTGAGTGCAGCTCTGGAGTATAATACAGGAGGTAACTCAGGATCAGTAATGTAATATATGTACGCAGTGACTGCACCAGCAGAATAGTGAGTGCAGCTCTGGAGTATAATACAGGATGTAACTCAGGATCAGTAATGTAATGTATGTACACAATGACTGCACCAGCAGAATAGTGAGTGCAGCTCTGGAGTATAATACAGGATGTAACTCAGGATCAGTAATGTAATGTATGTACACAGTGACTGCACCAGCAGAATAGTGAGCGCAGCTTTGGGGTATAATACAGGATGTAACTCAGGATCAGTAATGTAATGTATGTACACAGTGACTGCTCCAGCAGAATAGTGAGCGCAGCTCTGGGGTATAATACAGGATGTAACTCAGGATCAGTAATGTAATGTATGTACACAGTGACAGCACCAGCAGAATAGGGAGTGCAGCTCTGGGGTATAATACAGGATGTAACTCAGGATCAGTAATGTAATGTATGTACACGGTGAGTGCACCACCAGAATAGTGAGTGCAGCTCTGGAGTATAATACAGGATGTAACTCAGGATCAGTAATGTATGTACACAGTGACTGCACCAGCAGAATAGTGAGTGCAGCTCTGGGGTATAATACAGGATGTAACTCAGAATCAGTAATGTAATGTATGTACACAGTGACTGCACCAGCAGAATAGTGAGTGCAGCTCTGGAGTATAATACAGGAGGTAACTCAGGATCAGTAATGTAATGTATGTACACAGTGACTGCACCAGCAGAATAGTGAGTGCAGCTCTCGAGTATAATACAGGATGTAACTCAGGATCAGTAATGTAATGTATGTACACGGTGAGTGCACCAGCAGAATAGTGAGTGCAGCTCTGGAGTATAATACAGGGTGTAACTCAGGATCAGTAATGTATGTACACAGTGACTGCACCAGCAGAATAGTGAGTGCAGCTCTGGAGTATAATACAGGATGTAACTCAGGATCAGTAATGTAATGTATGTACACGGTGAGTGCACCAGCAGAATAGTGAGTGCAGCTCTGGAGTATAATACAGGATGTAACTCAGGATCAGTAATGTAATGTATGTACACGGTGAGTGCACCAGCAGAATAGTGAGTGCAGCTCTGGAGTATAATACAGGATGTAACTCAGGATCAGTAATGTATGTACACAGTGACTGCACCAGCAGAATAGTGAGTTTAGCTCTGGGGTATAATACAGGAGGTAACTCAGGATCAGTAATGTAATGTATGTACACAGTGACTGCACCAGCAGAATAGTGAGTGCAGCTCTGGAGTATAATACAGGATGTAACTCAGGATCAGTAATGTAATGTATGTACACAATGACTGCACCAGTAGAATAGTGAGTGCAGCTCTGGAGTATAATACAGGATGTAACTCAGGATCAGTAATGTAATGTATGTACACAGTGACTGCACCAGCAGAAAAATGAGTGCAGCTCTGGAGTATAATACAGGAGGTCACTCAGGATCAGTAATGTAATGTATGTACACAGTGACTGCACCAGCAGAATAGTGAGTGCAGCTCTGGAGTATAATACAGGAGGTAACTCAGGATCAGTAATGTAATATATGTACGCAGTGACTGCACCAGCAGAATAGTGAGTGCAGCTCTGGAGTATAATACAGGATGTAACTCAGGATCAGTAATGTAATGTATGTACACAATGACTGCACCAGCAGAATAGTGAGTGCAGCTCTGGAGTATAATACAGGATATAACTCAGGATCAGTAATGTAATGTATGTACACAGTGACTGCACCAGCAGAATAGTGAGCGCAGCTTTGGGGTATAATACAGGATGTAACTCAGGATCAGTAATGTAATGTATGTACACAGTGACTGCACCAGCAGAATAGTGAGTGCAGCTCTGGAGTATAATACAAGAGGTAACTCAGGATCAGTAATGTAATGTATGTACACAGTGACTGCACCTGCAGAATAGTGAGTTTAGCTCTGGGGTATAATACAGGAGGTAACTCAGGATCAGTAATGTAATGTATGTACACAGTGACTGCACCAGCAGAATAGTGAGTGCAGCTCTGCGGTATAATACAGGAGGTAACTCAGGATCAGTAATGTAATGTATGTACACAGTGACTGCACCAGCAGAATAGTGAGTGCAGCTCTGGAGTATAATACAGGATGTAACTCAGGATCAGTAATGTAATGTATGTACACAGTGACTGCACCAGCAGAATAGTGAGTTTAGCTCTGGGGTATAATACAGGAGGTAACTCAGGATCAGTAATGTAATGTATGTACACAGTGACTGCACCAGCAGAATAGTGAGTGCAGCTCTGGAGTATAATACAGGATGTAACTCAGGATCAGTAATGTAATGTATGTACACAATGACTGCACCAGTAGAATAGTGAGTGCAGCTCTGGAGTATAATACAGGATGTAACTCAGGATCAGTAATGTAATGTATGTACACAGTGACTGCACCAGCAGAAAAATGAGTGCAGCTCTGGAGTATAATACAGGAGGTAACTCAGGATCAGTAATGTAATATATGTACGCAGTGACTGCACCAGCAGAATAGTGAGTGCAGCTCTGGAGTATAATACAGGATGTAACTCAGGATCAGTAATGTAATGTATGTACACAATGACTGCTCCAGCAGAATAGTGAGTGCAGCTCTGGAGTATAATACAGGATATAACTCAGGATCAGTAATGTAATGTATGTACACAGTGACTGCACCAGCAGAATAGTGAGCGCAGCTTTGGGGTATAATACAGGATGTAACTCAGGATCAGTAATGTAATGTATGTACACAGTGACTGCACCAGCAGAATAGTGAGCGCAGCTCTGGGGTATAATACAGGATGTAACTCAGGATCAGTAATGTAATGTATGTACACAGTGACAGCACCAGCAGAATAGGGAGTGCAGCTCTGGGGTATAATACAGGATGTAACTCAGGATCAGTAATGTAATGTATGTACACGGTGAGTGCACCAGCAGAATAGTGAGTGCAGCTCTGGAGTATAATACAGGATGTAACTCAGGATCAGTAATGTATGTACACAGTGACTGCACCAGCAGAATAGTGAGTGCAGCTCTGGGGTATAATACAGGATGTAACTCAGAATCAGTAATGTAATGTATGTACACAGTGACTGCACCAGCAGAATAGTGAGTGCAGCTCTGGAGTATAATACAGGAGGTAACTCAGGATCAGTAATGTAATGTATGTACACAGTGACTGCACCAGCAGAATAGTGAGTGCAGCTCTCGAGTATAATACAGGATGTAACTCAGGATCAGTAATGTAATGTATGTACACAGTGACTCCACCAGCAGAATAGTGAGTGCAGCTCTGGAGTATAATACAGGATGTAATTCAGGATCAGTAATGTAATGTATGTACACAGTGACTGCACCAGCAGAATAGTGAGTGCAGCTCTGGGGTATAATACAGGATGTAACTCAGGATCAGTAATGTAATGTATGTACACAGTGACAGCACCAGCAGAATAGGGAGTGCAGCTCTGGGGTATAATACAGGATGTAACTCAGGATCAGTAATGTAATGTATGTACACGGTGAGTGCACCAGCAGAATAGTGAGTGCAGCTCTGGAGTATAATACAGGATGTAACTTAGGATCAGTAATGTATGTACACAGTGACTGCACTAGCAGAATAGTGATGCAGCTCTGGGGTATAATACAGGATGTAACTCAGGATCAGTAATGTAATGTATGTACACAGTGACTGCACCAGCAGAATAGTGAGTGCAGCTCTGGAGTATAATACAGGATGTAACTCAGGATCAGTAATGTAATGTATGTACACAGTGACTGCACCAGCAGAATAGTGAGTGCAGCTCTGATCAGCTGTTGCTCACTGTGGTGATTGTGGGTGTGGTGGCTGTAGATCCTGCTGTGAGCTCCTGAGCTCTGAGGACCAACACCTCTCCACCTGGGGATCTGCTCTCTCTCCTACCCAGGGAGGGAGTGGGTTTCCTGGGATGAGTGATGGAGCCAAGTCCCAGGCTTCTGCTTCCTGAACCAGGCCGGCGGGGGGCAGAAGAAACCAGCAACCGGCCTGCACATCGGAGGACTCGGGGGTGAGACTCTCCACCAGGAGTCGCAGCAATGTGGCTCCTACTCACCCCGGGACTGTGGAGACTCCTAGAAGCCGCAAGGTTTCCAGCATGGAGGTAAAGCCTGACAGCGTGCATGATGGCACTCCTGAGTTTTCACGGAGGTGAGGCCGACCTCACTGAGGAGGAGGGTTGGGCGATTCAAAGTCCCCGGGAGTTTGTGTCCACCTATGCCTCCTGGGTCGTGAGCCACCTCCGTGAGTATGAAGATGCAAGTAAGCTGGTCAGGAGGCTCCGGGAGGAGCTGCACTGCACAAGTTCCAAAGCTGCAGGTGCCTCCAAATCAAGGAAGGCTAAACTCCAGGTGGAGGTAAAGAGGCTAACGACTGAGATTAATGTGCTTGAACTTAGGAAAGCTACCATCAGAGAGCAGAGTGGTCCGTTTAAGGAAAAACTGATAAATGAAGACCGATTCAGAGAAATGGCTGATAACAGAGAGCAAAAGCAGATGGGGCTGCAGCCTGAGAGCCAGGTGGATGATGAGAGTGATGATGACCAGCAGGAAGCCCCACCTGGCAGCCTGCAAAGTCACCCGCAGGCCACGTGCAGCGAGCTCCCTGCAGTACAGGCGACACTGACATCCGGTCGCATTTCTGCCGGCTCAGAGGAGGACAGTGACAGCAGCGGCCAGGGAGGGGCGCTAATGGCGGAAATAAAGCTCCTGGAGTCCCCAGTGTGCCTCCAAAACTTCCATCTTGGTGACGATCTACCAGAAGAGGCACCTGGGGGCCACAAAAAGGCTAAGAAGACCAAGCCAAAGCTGCAGGAGGCGGTAAGATACGTATATGCCCCCCTCCCTATGCCCCCTGAGTCGGCGGCAGGGTCAGCTCGCTGTATAAGCCCCGTTGCCCAGCCCAGCCCGGGTTCTGCTGTGGATCCGGTGCAGAGGCGCGGGGAGATTACACAGCGTGGTAGTGAGGTGCAGAGCTCCGTCTCTGCTTGTAGTAGCGGGGACGCAGCAGGAGGTGCATCAGCCGAGAGGCTGGACAGTGAGGGCGGCCCGGCGGCGGGCGTTCCTTCAGGCCACGATGCTGTGGTGCGCTCCTCAGTGGGAGGGGGGAGCAGCCCGGTGTCGGGGGCAGCTCCGGTAACCTCGGCGCCTCTGAATGCTGTTGCCACTGATCACTTAGTTGAGAAGCGACGGCAGTGTGAGGGGGCTGTCGGGGCTGAACGTTCCGGTCCTCCCACGAAATACCTATTTTGTGTTGGCGTCGCTGGTCCGGAGGATCCTGATGCTAGAGATCAGCGGCGCCTCACAGCAGCTAAAGATCAGTGGCGCATTATACCTAATGTCAAACAGAAATTACCGACTGATGATGTGGAGGGCACACATAAGACGAGTGGTAAGATCGCCTCCAGTTCTATGGAGGTGACTGAGCCCCTTGTGCCTGATGATGCTGAGGTCAAAATGTCATCCACCATTGTTACTGGTCCAGCAGGAATGAATGTGGTGGTGGGTGTGAATGAGGCCAATTCATTGTCTAGTGGTGTGGTTGCTGGTTTGGTGGAGGGTGAGATGGAGGTGGGTAATGGTGATACTGTTGGGGCTGATGTAGTCACTGGTCCGGTTGCCCCCCCGGTGGTGGCAACGCCTGTCTATAGTTATGCCAGTGTCACCTCCTCCTCCTTGTCTCCGGGCTTTGGGAACAGCGTGTTGCAACGACGCCTTCTGAAGGCTCTAAAGAAGGGGGAGAGATCACTAATGGTAGAGGGTCGAGAGGTTGATCTATCCTTCTGGATAGAGAGGCATGGCCTTGGGGCTTTCCGAGAGCAAAAAGGGGGGGATACAGTGTGGTCCCTCCAAACAGCCGGGCCAGGCAGTGTGCGTAGGAATGTGGTCCGTCTTCGGTGGAGGGGCAGTGATGCATGTCCGCCAAGGTCTAAGGTTGTGGAGCTCCTGCTGAGGATGGGCTTCAAGGCGATTGACATCTACACCTTGATACATCCCTATTCCACGCCTGAGTTTGATATCAGCTTTGTTCGGCCGGAGGGGCTTGAGCTCTTCTGGGCGAATTATGAGCTGGCAAAAAATGAGCCCGGCTGGCGAGACTTTGCCGTTCAGGCAGTGTCTCGCCAAAACCAGATCAAGAAAGTGACTGTGATGACTCGTAACGAGTCGCTTTCTTGTTATGACATCATGACGTGGCTTGGTCGGTATGGAGAGGTGGTGGAGATGCCAAAGAAAAACCGCGACGAGTTTGGTATCTGGTCAGGGGCCTGGACGTTTATGGTAAAACTTAAGCGTTCAGGTGGTACGGTTGCCCACATTCCAACATCTGCCTTCCTGGGTAGGGATCGTGTCCTGGTCTTCTACCAGGGGCAACCGAAGCTCTGTCACAGGTGCGGCGACCCCACACACTTCAGTGCAAACTGCACTGTGCAGAAATGTGCTTTGTGTGGGGGTGTCGGCCATCTTGCTGCCTCTTGTGTGGAGATTAGGTGCCACCTGTGTGGTGAGTTAGGTCACCCATTCAGCCGTTGTCCTCGCTCCTTTGCTAATGCAGTCGAGACCCCGGTGGGAGAAAGCTGTGAGGCCGATTCTGCTGGGGAGGGGACTAGCAGGGGTGGGGGAGCTGAGGGGCCAGGGAAGAAAAGCAATAAAAAGACGCCTGCCCAGCTGAGGCGTCTAGACAAGCGAAGACAGGAGAGGAAGCAGGGCGAGCTCTGGGCTGCTGGTGCGGCCCTTGTCCTGGATGCCAGTGTTGTTGCTGAGGCCCCGAGGGATGATGAGTTGGATGAGGAGGTCAGGAGGATCCACAGGGAGGAAACCGCCTCTGCCTCAGAATCCTCCCATTATGAAAGTATGGATGAGGATAATAAGCGGTGGCTAGAGAACAAGCGTAAGCTCGACACCAAAAAGAAGAGAAAGAAGGGAGATAAAACATCTTCTCCTGCTCTGACCAAGGTACCTAAGGAAGGTAAAACTGACTCCCCTCTGGTTGGTCTTTCTAACCGGTTCCAAGCCCTTGATAACATCTCTTCCTCTGAAGAGGAGGCTGAGGGTGAGGTTCCGGCTTCGGCGGAGCTTACAGGGGGGGCTGAATCTCCTTCTCCTTGGGATGCAAGGTCCTTGGGGGGAGGGACTGGCCCAGAGTCCGGAGACGAGGACGAAAAAAGAGGGAAAAATGTGGGAATGGACACCTCTGTGTCATTAAAGAGGGGGGAAGGATTCCCCGTCTGAGGCAGAGGATAAGGGGAGTGGGAAGAAAAAGCCACCCAACTCGATCACCAATGATGGCGGTACCCACTCCATTGACACTGGCGTCCATTAATGTCGCCAGCATTAATTCAAATATGGCTAGATTTGCGGCCTTTGATTTTCTCAGCCGGGTTGAAGCTGACATTTTCTTTTGGCAAGAGACCAGGCTGCCAAACATGGCAGAGGTGTTTTAAAGCAAAGAGGGAGTGGAGACTCGGGCTCTCCTATTGGTCTCTTGCGGCCGAGCCGTATAGCGGAGTGGCGGTCCTTTTTACCGCACTGGTAGAATGCCGACGGGTTATTGAGTTAGAAATGGGGAGGTGCCTGATATTAGATGTCCTCATGAAGGGACAGGAGCTTCGGCTCATTAACATCTGTGGTCCCCAATCTAAGAGGGACCGGAAGTGTCTCTTTATGAGGATCAAGCCCTACATTTTTACAAGTCGTCTTTGGAGGTGACTTCAACACTGTCACGAGGCCCCGGGATAGAGGAGGTTCTAGAGACAAGCTGACTTATGATAGCGTCGCCCTTAATAGTATAGCTAGTGAGGCTCGCCTGGTGAATGTCCACATCCGGCACACCCCAGGCCACGAGGGGTTCACATATCGTAGAGGTAATTGTAGGTCCAGGATAGACAGGTTTTATTTAAAGGAGGATGCCGTCTCTTCAGCAGTATCTGTTGTCGAGGTGGAGTTCTCCGATCACTGTATGATTTTGTTTTCTCTGAATATTACAGAGACCCCCCGGATGGGAAGAGGCTTTTGGAGGCTCAATTCGTCTCTCTTGGAAGAAGCGGAGATAAGACAGTCCTTTGAGGATTTTCTTCAGAGCCAGGTACCCTTACTGGATCTTTGTAGTAGTAAGTCAGAGTGTTGGGAGATGTTCAAGAAAAGGGTGGCGAGATTCTTCCGCCAGCTCTCGAGCCTCAGGAGCCTGGACAGGTATCGCCTGTATCAGGGCCTGAGGAGGAAAATCGAGCATCTTGTCTCAACTGGAGGTAGCCGCGAGGAGATCTCCATATTGAAATCCTTTCTAATGAGGTGACAGTATGATAGACACGCATCTTTGGTTTTTGAGAGGGATTACGGGAAGTACTGCTTGCCCGACCCTTACAGAAACTGCAAGATGTCAGTGAATAGTAAAGTTGTTACAGGACTGGTTGACACTGCTGGTTCCCTGAAAAGATCCAGGTCGTCAGATCCTTCTACTCCCACCTCTTGGGGAAGAGGGATCTGGATTGGGATGAGATGTCGGCTTTTCTGGCTGAAGCCGTCCCCGAACCAGGGGTAGACCCCTCTCTTGGCGTTTTGATAGAGATGATCAGGGAAGAGGAAGTTAAGTTGGCGATTGAAGGGCTTGCCCTAACGAAATCTCCCGGTCCAGATGGCTTAACATCTGAATTCTATAAGACCTTTAAGGACGCCTTGGTTCCCCTCTTGACTGAAGTAATCAATGAGTGTCTTTCCTCGGGCACTCTGCCAAAGTCAATGAGGAGGTCTGCCCTGATCATCTTGTCAAAGGATAAGGACTCATCTTGCATTGAGAATTGGCGTCCCATAGCGCTTCTCAATGCAGACAGGAAGGTTTTGGCAAAGGTGCTGTTTAATCGGCTGGTGAAATTTGCGCCCCGGCTCCTTTCGGGGGCCCAGCATTGCTCTGTTCCGGGCCGCAGTACGATTAGTGCTGTGCTCTGTGTCCGAGAGGTGGTGGAGCAGGGTAGGGCTGGCCACTGGAAGGGGTACATGCTGTCATTGGACCAGGCAAAAGCGTTCGATCGGGTTAATCATGAGTGCCTCTGGTCTGTCCTTCTGAGGTATGGCCTGCCGAGGAGGTTTGTTGATTGGCTTAAGACCTTGTACGCTGGGGCAGAGAGTTTCCCGCTTGTGAACGGTTGGATTGGCAGCTCTTTTGAGGTTGGGTGTGGTGTTCGCCAGGGTTGTCCCTTAAGCCCGCTGCTGTACGTGTTTGCGGTTGACCCGCTTCTTAGGAGGGTGGAGCGTGGACCGTTGGCTGGGATCGGGATGGACCGGGCAGCACCGGAAGCCACTCTGAGAATGGTGCCATACGCCGATGACGTCACCGTTTTTGTTTCCTCTGACGGGGAGGCAGAATGGCTGATATCAGAGGTAAATCGCTACTCGGAGACATCCGGGTCTAAGATCAACCGGGAGAAGTGTGAGAGTCTCTGGCTGGGAGGAGGAGATCCTGGTTTTGATCTCCCGGACACCCTTCCAGGACCCAAAGTCTCTGCAAAAGTTCTTGGCATCGAATTTGGCCAGGGCAATTTCCCCAAACAAAACTGGGACAGCAGGCTAGAGATCGCCACTCAGAAGGTGAACCAATGGAAGAGTTGGTCCTAGACCCTAAGGGAAATGGTAAACCTAATCAAAACTTACCTGCTCCCTTTGCTGATCTATCTGGGCAGTGTGTGCATCTTGCCGGAGCCTCTCTGGACTCGGGTCTACATTTTGTTCTTCCAACTGTTATGGGGGAATAGATTGAACCTGGTGAAGAGGGAGGTTACTTACCGTACGAGGAGACTAGGAGGGTTGGGTATGGTCAGCCCTGTAGTATTCCTTGTGAATACCTTCATTAAGATCAATATTGCAAACCTCTGGAGAGCGAGAGCTCCTCCGTGGGTATTCTCCTGTAGGGGATGGTTTCAGCCCTTCTTCCAGAAATGGGAGACTGGAGGGCAAGTGAAGGATCTACACACATCGCATGGACATGTCCCGGCTTATGCTACCGTGGTTCTGAAGGTAATTCGCCGGTGGGGTCTGAGAATGTGGGAAGTTAGGACTCTGCCGAGGAAGCTCCTTGACAAAAGGGTTCTGTTGACCCATTTTCAGAGGCCTCAGGCGCTCAGGGATTGCCCAAGTCGGGATCTTGGGGTGGGTCTGCATCTTTTGAATTCTATCAGGATCCCCTCGAAGGTTTGGGACTTGGCTTGGCGCTGCTTCCATGGGAAACTGTGTGTGAGGGACAATCTGAAGTGTAGGAGCTCTGAGGACAGGAACTGTCCTCGGGAGTATTGTGGTACCATGGTGGAAAGCATGGACCACTTCCTGCTTCGTTGTCCCTTTAACACAGAGGTGTACAACAGGGTGGGCGCCTCCATTGGCTGGCCCCGGCTGGCCGGTCTCTCTTATGCGGAATGGGCCTATGGAGCATTCGGGGACCTGGGTGGTCGGGACCGCTGCACCTTATTTCTAGTTAGCGCAGTGGTTAGGTATCACACGTGGAACGCACGGTGCTTAGTATCGACGCAGCGGAAAATCCTCCCAGTGGACGATGTGTTTAGGACCATACTCGGTGACCTGGTGAAGGTGCGTTCTCTGGAGTATGAGAGACTGGGTACATGGAGGGCCGCTCTCCTCTGGAGGGGCTTTTCTTTTAGTGTGCCCTAGTCTGGTCATCTCCTCTCCTGGTGGTGGGCTGCTGCTGACACCATAGAATTTTGTTTTATTGATCAGTAGACAGTGATGTAGGGCTGCAGGCGCCGAACTTGGGCTTTGTCAGTTGTGGTTATTGTATTGTTTGTTTCTGTATATATTGTATATATGGGTTTGGGTGTAGGTGTTAGGTTGGGTGGTGGGAAAAAGGGGGGAGGTGGGTTCATCTTGAGGGACACTGGTTATTTGGGGGGAAAACTGGCACTGCCTGATCTGGCCTATGGACGTTGGACTGAGGCATGAGGCGCAGGAGCAGCTCTCAGGTCAGTGCCGGGGAGGGACTGGTGGGCTCGAGTGTGGGGGGTTTTGTTTAGTCTTGTATATATTTGTATAGTTAGTATTTATTTTATATTATTTAAAAAATATATATATTAAAAAAAAAAAAATATATATATATATATATATATATATTAGTTTGTATATATTTTTGTCGTCTATTGTTTATTATATTGTTATTATTTTGTTTGGTAACCGAACCAGATGTCACGGTGCAGGTAGTTATTATTGTGTATATATGTATAATATGTGTGTGAGGAGAGAGGGAGCGGCTGGACCAGGTCATTACATTGTTTATTTTGTGGTTATTATTATTGTTATGTTTTTCATTTTTATAATAAAAAGATCTACAGGATCAGTAATGTAATGTATGTACACAGTGACTGCACCAGCAGAATAGTGAGTGCAGCTCTGGAGTATAATACAGGATGTAACTCAGGATCAGTAATGTAATGTATGTACACAGTGACTGCACCAGCAGAATAGTGAGTGCAGCTCTGGAGTATAATACAGGATGTAACTCAGGATCAGTAATGTAATGTATGTACACAGTGACTGCACCAGCAGAATAGTGAGTGCAGCTCTGGAGATAATACAGGATGTAACTCAGGATCAGTAATGTAATGTATGTACACAGTGACTGCACCAGCAGAATAGTGAGTGCAGCTCTGGAGATAATACAGGATGTAACTCAGGATCAGTAATGTAATATATGTACACAGTGACTGCACCAGCAGAATAGTGAGTGCAGCTCTGGGGTATAATACAGGATGTAACTCAGGATCAGTAATGTAATGTATGTACACAGTGACTGCACCAGCAGAATAGTGAGTGCAGCTCTGGAGTATAATACAGGATGTAACTCAGGATCAGTAATGTAATGTATGTACACAGTGACTGCACCAGCAGAATAGTGAGTGCAGCTCTGGAGTATAATACAGGATGTAACTCAGGATCAGTAATGTAATGTATGTACACAGTGACTGCTCCAGCAGAATAGTGAGTGCAGCTCTGGAGTATAATACAGGATGTAACTCAAGATCAGTAATGTAATGTATGTACACAGTGACTGCACCAGCAGAATAGTGAGTGCAGCTCTGGAGTATAATACAGGATGTAACTCAGGATCAGTAATGTAATGTATGTACACAGTGACTGCACCAGCAGAATAGTGAGTGCAGCTCTGGAGTATAATACAGGATGTAACTCAGGATCAGTAATGTAATGTATGTACACAGTGACTGCACCAGCAGAATAGTGAGTGCAGCTCTGGAGATAATACAGGATGTAACTCAGGATCAGTAATGTAATGTATGTACACAGTGACTGCACCAGCAGAATAGTGAGTGCAGCTCTGGAGATAATACAGGATGTAACTCAGGATCAGTAATGTAATATATGTACACAGTGACTGCACCAGCAGAATAGTGAGTGCAGCTCTGGGGTATAATACAGGATGTAACTCAGGATCAGTAATGTAATGTATGTACACAGTGACTGCACCAGCAGAATAGTGAGTGCAGCTCTGGAGTATAATACAGGATGTAACTCAGGATCAGTAATGTAATGTATGTACACAGTGACTGCACCAGCAGAATAGTGAGTGCAGCTCTGGAGTATAATACAGGATGTAACTCAGGATCAGTAATGTAATGTATGTACACAGTGACTGCACCAGCAGAATAGTGAGTGCAGCTCTGGGGTATAATACAGGATGTATCTCAGGATCAGTAATGTAATTTATGTACACAGTGACTGCACCAGCAGAATAGTGAGTGCAGCTCTGGAGTATAATACAGGATGTAACTCAGGATCAGTAATGTAATGTATGTACACAGTGACTGCACCAGCAGAATAGTGAGTGTAGCTCTGGAGTATAATACAGGATGTAACTCAGGATCAGTAATGTAATGTATGTACACAGTGACTGCACCAGCAGAATAGTGAGTGCAGCTCTGGAGTATAATACAGGAGGTAACTCAGGATCAGTAATGTATGTACACAGTGACTGCACCAGCAGAATAGTGAGTGCAGCTCTGGAGTATAATACTGGATGTAACTCAGGATCAGTAATGTAATGTATGTACACAGTGACTGCACCAGCAGAATAGTGAGTGCAGCTCTGGAGTATAATACAGGAGGTAACTCAGGATCATTAATGTAATGTATGTACACAGTGACTGCACCAGCAGAATAGTGAGTGCAGCTCTGGAGTATAATACAGGAGGTAACTCAGGATCAGTAATGTATGTACACAGTGACTGCACCAGCAGAATAGTGAGTGCAGCTCTGGGGTATAATACAGGATGTAACTCAGGATCAGTAATGTAATG
This sequence comes from Phyllobates terribilis, assembly GCF_046119375.1. Classification (NCBI taxonomy): domain Eukaryota; kingdom Metazoa; phylum Chordata; class Amphibia; order Anura; family Dendrobatidae; genus Phyllobates; species Phyllobates terribilis. The sequence continues at coordinate 10,066,199 of NW_027362767.1, forward strand.
TATGTACACAGTGACTGCACCAGCAGAATAGTGAGTGCAGCTCTGGAGTATAATACAGGAGGTAACTCAGGATCAGTAATGTATGTACACAGTGACTGCAGCAGCAGAATAGTGAGCGCAGCTCTGGAGTATAATACAGGATGTAACTCAGGATCAGTAATGTAATGTATGTACACAGTGACTGCACCAGCAGAATAGTGAGTGCAGCTCTGGAGTATAATACAGGATGTAACTCAGGATCAGTAATGTAATGTATGTACACAGTGACTGCACCAGCAGAATAGTGAGTGCAGCTCTGGAGTATAATGCAGGAGGTAACTCAGGATCAGTAATGTAATGTATGTACACAGTGACTGCACCAGCAGAATAGTGAGTGCAGCTCTGGAGATAATACAGGATGTAACTCAGGATCAGTAATGTAATGTATGTACACAGTGACTGCACCAGCAGAATAGTGAGTGCAGCTCTGGAGTATAATACAGGATGTAACTCAGGATCAGTAATGTAATATATGTACACAGTGACTGCACCAGCAGAATAGTGAGTGCAGCTCTGGGGTATAATACAGGATGTAACTCAGGATCAGTAATGTAATGTATGTACACAGTGACTGCACCAGCAGAATAGTGAGTGCAGCTCTGGAGTATAATACAGGATGTAACTCAGGATCAGTAATGTAATGTATGTACACAGTGACTGCACCAGCAGAATAGTGAGTGCAGCTCTGGAGTATAATACAGGAGGTAACTCAGGATCAGTAATGTAATGTATGTACACAGTGACTGCACCAGCAGAATAGTGAGTGCAGCTCTGGAGCATAATACAGGATGTAACTCAGGATCAGTAATGTAATGTATGTACACAGTGACAGCACCAGCAGAATAGTGAGTGCAGCTCTGGAGTATAATACAGGATGTAACTCAGGATCAGTAATGTAATGTATGTACACAGTGACAGCACCAGCAGAATAGTGAGTGCAGCTCTGGAGTATAATACAGGATGTAACTCAGGATCAGTAATGTAATGTATGTACACAGTGACTGCACCAGCAGAATAGTGAGTGCAGCTCTGGAGTATAATACAGGATATAACTCAGGATCAGTAATGTAATGTATGTACACAGTGACTGCACCAGCAGAATAGTGAGTGCAGCTCTGGAGTATAATACAGGATGTAACTCAGGATCAGTAATGTAATGTATGTACACAGTGACTGCACCAGCAGAATAGTGATTGCAGCTCTGGAGTATAATACAGGATGTAACTCAGGATCAGTAATGTAATGTATGTACACAGTGACTGCACCAGCAGAATAGTGAGTGCAGCTCTGGGGTATAATACAGGAGGTAACTCAGGATCAGTAATGTAATGTATGTACACAGTGACTGCTCCAGCAGAATAGTGATTGCAGCTCTGGAGTATAATACAGGATGTAACTCAGGATCAGTAATGTAATGTATGTACACAGTGACTGCACCAGCAGAATAGTGAGTGCAGCTCTGGGGTATAATACAGGATGTAACTCAGGATCAGTAATGTAATGTATGTACACAATGACTGCACCAGCAGAATAGTGAGTGCAGCTCTGGAGTATAATACAGGATGTAACTCAGGATCAGTAATGTAATGTATGTACACAGTGACTGCACCAGCAGAATAGTGATTGCAGCTCTGGAGTATAATACAGGATGTAACTCAGGATCAGTAATGTAATGTATGTACACAGTGACTGCACCAGCAGAATAGTGATTGCAGCTCTGGAGTATAATACAGGATGTAACTCAGGATCAGTAATGTAATGTATGTACACAGTGACTGCACCAGCAGAATAGTGAGTGCAGCTCTGGAGTATAATACAGGATGTAACTCAGGATCAGTAATGTAATGTATGTACACAGTGACTGCACCAGCAGAATAGTGAGTGCAGCTCTGGAGTATAATACAGGATGTAACTCAGGATCAGTAATGTAATGTATGTACACAGTGACTGCACCAGCAGAATAGTGATTGCAGCTCTGGAGTATAATACAGGATGTAACTCAGGATCAGTAATGTAATGTATGTACACAGTGACTGCACCAGCAGAATAGTGAGTGCAGCTCTGGTGTATAATACAGGATGTAACTCAGGATCAGTAATGTAATGTATGTACACAGTGACTGCACCAGCAGAATAGTGAGTGCAGCTCTGGAGTATAATACAGGATGTAACTCAGGATCAGTAATGTAATGTATGTACACAGTGACTGCACCAGCAGAATAGTGAGTGCAGCTCTGGAGTATAATACAGGATGTAACTCAGGATCAGTAATGTAATGTATGTACACAGTGACTGCACCAGCAGAATAGTGAGTGCAGCTCTGGAGAATGATACAGGATGTAACTCAGGATCAGTAATGTAATGTATGTACACAGTGACTGCACCAGCAGAATAGTGAGTGCAGCTCTGGAGAATGATACAGGATGTAACTCAGGATCAGTAATGTAATGTATGTACACAGTGACTGCACCAGCAGAATAGTGAGTGCAGCTCTGGAGTATAATACAGGATGTAACTCAGGATCAGTAATGTAATGTATGTACACAGTGACTGCACCAGCAGAATAGTGAGTGCAGCTCTGGAGTATAATACAGGATGTAACTCAGGATCAGTAATGTAATGTATGTACACAGTGACTGCACCAGCAGAATAGTGAGTGCAGCTCTGGAGTATAATACAGGATGTAACTCAGGATCAGTAATGTAATGTATGTACACAGTGACTGCACCAGCAGAATAGTGAGTGCAGCTCTGGAGTATAATACAGGATGTAACTCAGGATCAGTAATGTAATGTATGTACACAGTGACTGCTCCAGCAGAATAGTGATTGCAGCTCTGGAGTATAATACAGGATGTAACTCAGGATCAGTAATGTAATGTATGTACACAGTGACTGCACCAGCAGAATAGTGAGTGCAGCTCTGGGGTATAATACAGGATGTAACTCAGGATCAGTAATGTAATGTATGTACACAATGACTGCACCAGCAGAATAGTGAGTGCAGCTCTGGAGTATAATACAGGATGTAACTCAGGATCAGTAATGTAATGTATGTACACAGTGACTGCACCAGCAGAATAGTGATTGCAGCTCTGGAGTATAATACAGGATGTAACTCAGGATCAGTAATGTAATGTATGTACACAGTGACTGCACCAGCAGAATAGTGATTGCAGCTCTGGAGTATAATACAGGATGTAACTCAGGATCAGTAATGTAATGTATGTACACAGTGACTGCACCAGCAGAATAGTGAGTGCAGCTCTGGAGTATAATACAGGATGTAACTCAGGATCAGTAATGTAATGTATGTACACAGTGACTGCACCAGCAGAATAGTGAGTGCAGCTCTGGAGTATAATACAGGATGTAACTCAGGATCAGTAATGTAATGTATGTACACAGTGACTGCACCAGCAGAATAGTGATTGCAGCTCTGGAGTATAATACAGGATGTAACTCAGGATCAGTAATGTAATGTATGTACACAGTGACTGCACCAGCAGAATAGTGAGTGCAGCTCTGGTGTATAATACAGGATGTAACTCAGGATCAGTAATGTAATGTATGTACACAGTGACTGCACCAGCAGAATAGTGAGTGCAGCTCTGGAGTATAATACAGGATGTAACTCAGGATCAGTAATGTAATGTATGTACACAGTGACTGCACCAGCAGAATAGTGAGTGCAGCTCTGGAGTATAATACAGGATGTAACTCAGGATCAGTAATGTAATGTATGTACACAGTGACTGCACCAGCAGAATAGTGAGTGCAGCTCTGGAGAATGATACAGGATGTAACTCAGGATCAGTAATGTAATGTATGTACACAGTGACTGCACCAGCAGAATAGTGAGTGCAGCTCTGGAGAATGATACAGGATGTAACTCAGGATCAGTAATGTAATGTATGTACACAGTGACTGCACCAGCAGAATAGTGAGTGCAGCTCTGGAGTATAATACAGGATGTAACTCAGGATCAGTAATGTAATGTATGTACACAGTGACTGCACCAGCAGAATAGTGAGTGCAGCTCTGGAGTATAATACAGGATGTAACTCAGGATCAGTAATGTAATGTATGTACACAGTGACTGCACCAGCAGAATAGTGAGTGCAGCTCTGGAGTATAATACAGGATGTAACTCAGGATCAGTAATGTAATGTATGTATACAGTGACTGCACCAGCAGAATAGTGAGTGCAGCTCTGGAGTATAATACAGGATGTATCCTGGTTACTGTTTATGTAGATGTGTTGTATATATAAACTATAACATGAGGTCAGAGCTGACCATTTCTTGGATTCTTTCTCCGCTCCCCTATAATTGTCTCTGATTCATTGACTTTGCTGTTGAGCATTTTCCTCCCCGCAGATCTTCTGTATGTGATCCGTCCCAGTGACAGTCTTATTGTATCGGTAATATTTAGTATGGGGTTTTGTGGATCATGTCCTCGGTCAGTCCTTGCAGCACATATTGGGCTCTGCATCTTCATCTCACTGATCACCTCCCCAGTAGTGAACCCTCAGCTGATACCATACATGGTCCTTCTTCATACGTCTCATCCCTCTAAGATCTATAGGACGCTGCTGAGGACGGAGGCGCTTGTGATGCCATGCAGATGTCAGGTGATGCCACTTTTCTGTTAATAATCGTCTGGGATGTATTTTGCGACCAGGGACAGATTCATCCAAATACCCCAAAGTTTGGTGGATTGTAATACATTCAGATAGTATGGTAAAAAGGCAAAAATGCATGACACATAGAAAAGAAAGGATCATGCATCACATTACCACAGGGCTCCCATATGTACCATCAGGCTTTAAACGTCTGGGTAAAGACCTTCATGACAGCGATTATTTAGATCCCAGCTTCCTGTGGTCCCATGCGCGATCCCACCCAATTACTGGGCTGGATAACATACTGCCCACAGATAGAGCAGGACCGCTCCAGCCAGCGCCCGCTGATACAAGTTGGGGACATAAATGCTCTGAATCCTCGTGAATTGCAGTTCAGTGACCTGAAGTGGTAATGACATGGCAGGCGACCATTAGGACATTGCACCTAACACCGTTACATGCAGCGTGGGGCTGGATATTCATGTGGTGTCTGTGTCCTAGTAGTCTGCTTTCTCAGTTTTCAGACTGCAAAACGGTTCAGACTTTGATTGAGTTTTTCTGCAGGTCCAAATTAAGGACATGGAATTAATTTACTGTGTGACGGGATCTTTTACTTCACAGAGACCCGCTGTTAGTGAGAAACAACTTCACACATTTGTGGGGAACATTATTGGTCATCTGTCTGTTTTAAAAAGCCAATCTCAAAACTTGGGGAAATTGTGAATAAAGAGAATATATTTATATCACCTCCAATTCCACTGCACAGATCAGTCGTCCTGACCCCGTACATCAGAAGTACAGAGATGTAGTGGATGACGTGGGCCGGGTGCAGGCACCTGGTGACTCTGGCGGCCTCTATACACTGCACAGATCAGTCGTCCTGACCCCGTACATCAGAAGTACAGAGATGTAGTGGATGACGTGAGCCGGGTGCAGGCACCTGGTGACACCGGCGGCCTCTATACACTGCACAGATCAGTCGTCCTGACCCCGTACATCAGAAGTACAGGGATGTAGTGTGTGACGTGAGCCGGGTGCAGGCACCTGGTGACACCGGCGGCCTCTATACACTGCACAGATCAGTCGTCCTGACCCCGTACATCAGAAGTACAGAGATGTAGTGGGTGACGTGAGCCGGGTGCAGGCACCTGGTGACACCGGTGGCCTCTATACACTGCACAGATCAGTCGTCCTGACCCCGTACATCAGAAGTACAGGGATGTAGTGTGTGACGTGAGCCGGGTGCAGGCACCTGGTGACACCGGCGGCCTCTATACACTGCACAGATCAGTCATCCTGACCCCATACATCAGAAGTACAGGGATGTAGTGTGTGACGTGAGCCGGGTGCAGGCACCTGGTGACACCGGCGGCCTCTATACACTGCACGGATCAGTCGTCCTGACCCCGTACATCAGAAGTACAGAGATGTAGTAGGTGATGTGAGCCGGGTGCAGGCACCTGGTGACACCGGCGGCCTCTATACACTGCACAGATCAGTCGTCCTGACCCCGTACATCAGAAGTACAGGGATGTAGTGGATGACGTGGGCCCGGGTGCAGGCACCTGGTGACTCCGGCGGCCTCTATACACTGCACAGATCAGTCGTCCTGACCCCGTACATCAGAAGTACAGAGATGTAGTGGATGACGTAGGCCGGGTGCAGGCACCTGGTGACACCGGCGGCCTCTATACACTGCACAGATCAGTCGTCCTGACCCCGTACATCAGAAGTACAGGGATGTAGTGGATGACGTGGGCCCGGGTGCAGGCACCTGGTGACTCCGGCGGCCTCTATACACTGCACAGATCAATCGTCCTGACCCCGTACATCAGAAGTACAGAGATGTAGTGGATGACGTGAGCCGGGTGCAGGCACCTGGTGACATCGGCGGCCTCTATACACTGCACAGATCAGTTGTCCTGACCCCGTACATCAGAAGTACAGGGATGTAGTGGATGACGTTGGCCCGGGTGCAGGCACCTGGTGACTCCAGCGGCCTCTATACTCTACACAGATCAGTCGTCCTGACCCCGTACATCAGAAGTACAGGGATGTAGTGGGTGACGTGAGCCGGGTGCAGGCACCTGGTGACACCGGCGGCCTCTATACACTGCACAGATCAGTCGTCCTGACCCCATACATCAGAAGTACAGAGATGTAGTAGATGACGTGGGCCGGGTGCAGGCACCTGGTGACACTGGCGGCCTCTATACACTGCACAGATCAGTCGTCCTGACCCCGTACATCAGAAGTACAGAGATGTAGTGGATGACGTGAGCCGAGTGCAGGCACCTGGTGACTCCGTCGGCCTCTATACACTGCACAGATCAGTCGTCCTGACCCCGTACATCAGAAGTACAGAGATGTAGTGGGTGACGTGGGCCGGGTGCAGGCACCTGGTGACTCCGGCGGCCTCTATACACTGCACAGATCAGTCGTCCTGACCCCGTACATCAGAAGTACAGGGATGTTGTGGATGACGTGGGCCGGGTGCAGGCACCTGGTGACACCGGCGGCCTCTATACACTGCACAGATCAGTCGTCCTGACCCCGTACATCAGAAGTAAAGAGATGTAGTGGATGACGTGAGCCGGGTGCAGGCACCTGGTGACTCCGGCGGCCCCTATACACTGCACAGATCAGTCGTCCTGACCCCGTACATCAGAAGTACTGAGATGTAGTGGATGACGTGGGCTGGGTGCAGGCACCTGGTGACACCGGCGGCCTCTATACACTGCACAGATCAGTCGTCCTGACCCCGTACATCAGAAGTACAGAGATGTAGTGGATGACGTGAGCCGGGTGCAGGCACCTGGTGACACCGGCGGCCTCTATACACTGCACAGATCAGTCATCCTGACCCCGTACATCAGAAGTACAGAGATGTAGTGGATGACGTGAGCCGGGTGCAGGCACCTGGTGACACCGGCGGCCTCTATACACTGCACAGATCAGTCGTCCTGACCCCGTACATCAGAAGTACAGAGATGTAGTGGGTGATGTGAGCCGGGTGCAGGCACCTGGTGACACCGGCGGCCTCTATACTCTGCACAGATCAGTCGTCCTGCCCCCATACATCAGAAGTACAGAGATGTAGTGGGTGACATGGACTGGGTGCAGGCACCTGGTGACACCGGCGGCCTCTATACACTGCACAGATCAGTCGTCCTGACCCCGTACATCAGAAGTACAGAGATGTAGTGGGTGACGTGAGCCGGGTGCAGGCACCTGGTGACACCGGCGGCCTCTATACACTGCACAGATCAGTCGTTCTGACCCCGTACATCAGAAGTACAGAGATGTAGTGGATGATGTGAGCCGGGTGCAGGCACCTGGTGACACCGGCGGCCTCTATACACTGCACAGATCAGTCGTCCTGACCCCGTACATCAGAAGTACAGGGATGTAGTGGATGACGTGGGCCCGGGTGCAGGCACCTGGTGACTCCGGCGGCCTCTATACACTGCACAGATCAGTCGTCCTGACCCCGTACATCAGAAGTACAGAGATGTAGTGGATGACGTGGGCCGGGTGCAGGCACCTGGTGACACCGGCGGCCTCTATACTCTGCACAGATCAGTCGTCCTGACCCCGTACATCAGAAGTACAGAGATGTAGTGGGTGACGTGGGCCGGGTGCAGGCACCTGGTGACACCGGCGGCCTCTATACACTGCACAGATCAGTCGTTCTGACCCCGTACATCAGAAGTACAGAGATGTAGTGGATGATGTGAGCCGGGTGCAGGCACCTGGTGACACCGGCGGCCTCTATACACTGCACAGATCAGTCGTCCTGACCCCGTACATCAGAAGTACAGGGATGTAGTGGATGACGTGGGCCCGGGTGCAGGCACCTGGTGACTCCGGCGGCCTCTATACACTGCACAGATCAGTCGTCCTGACCCCGTACATCAGAAGTACAGAGATGTAGTGGGTGACGTGGGCCGGGTGCAGGCACCTGGTGACACCGGCGGCCTCTATACACTGCACAGATCAGTCGTCCTGACCCCGTACATCAGAAGTACAGAGATGTAGTGGGTGACATGGGCCGGGTGCAGGCACCTGGTGACACCGGCGGCCTCTATACACTGCATAGATCAGTCGTCCTGACCCCGTACATCAGAAGTAAAGAGATGTAGTGGGTGACATGGGCCGGGTGCAGGCACCTGGTGACTCCGGCGGCCCCTATACACTGCACAGATCAGTCGTCCTGACCCCGTACATCAGAAGTACTGAGATGTAGTGGATGACGTGGGCTGGGTGCAGGCACCTGGTGACACCGGCGGCCTCTATACACTGCACAGATCAGTCGTCCTGACCCCGTACATCAGAAGTACAGAGATGTAGTGGATGACGTGAGCCGGGTGCAGGCACCTGGTGACACCGGCGGCCTCTATACACTGCATAGATCAGTCATCCTGACCCCGTACATCAGAAGTACAGAGATGTAGTGGATGACGTGAGCCGGGTGCAGGCACCTGGTGACACCGGCGGCCTCTATACACTGCACAGATCAGTCGTCCTGACCCCGTACATCAGAAGTACAGAGATGTAGTGGGTGATGTGAGCCGGGTGCAGGCACCTGGTGACACCGGCGGCCTCTATACTCTGCACAGATCAGTCGTCCTGCCCCCATACATCAGAAGTACAGAGATGTAGTGGGTGACGTGGACTGGGTGCAGGCACCTGGTGACACCGGCGGCCTCTATACACTGCACAGATCAGTCGTCCTGACCCCGTACATCAGAAGTACAGAGATGTAGTGGGTGACGTGAGCCGGGTGCAGGCACCTGGTGACACCGGCGGCCTCTATACACTGCACAGATCAGTCGTTCTGACCCCGTACATCAGAAGTACAGAGATGTAGTGGATGATGTGAGCCGGGTGCAGGCACCTGGTGACACCGGCGGCCTCTATACACTGCACAGATCAGTCGTCCTGACCCCGTACATCAGAAGTACAGAGATGTAGTGGATGATGTGAGCCGGGTGCAGGCACCTGGTGACACCGGCGGCCTCTATACACTGCACAGATCAGTCGTCCTGACCCCGTACATCAGAAGTACAGGGATGTAGTGGATGACGTGGGCCCGGGTGCAGGCACCTGGTGACTCCGGCGGCCTCTATACACTGCACAGATCAGTCGTCCTGACCCCGTACATCAGAAGTACAGAGATGTAGTGGATGACGTGGGCCGGGTGCAGGCACCTGGTGACACCGGCGGCCTCTATACTCTGCACAGATCAGTCGTCCTGACCCCGTACATCAGAAGTACAGAGATGTAGTGGGTGACGTGGGCCGGGTGCAGGCACCTGGTGACACCGGCGGCCTCTATACACTGCACAGATCAGTCGTTCTGACCCCGTACATCAGAAGTACAGAGATGTAGTGGATGATGTGAGCCGGGTGCAGGCACCTGGTGACACCGGCGGCCTCTATACACTGCACAGATCAGTCGTCCTGACCCCGTACATCAGAAGTACAGGGATGTAGTGGATGACGTGGGCCCGGGTGCAGGCACCTGGTGACTCCGGCGGCCTCTATACACTGCACAGATCAGTCGTCCTGACCCCGTACATCAGAAGTACAGAGATGTAGTGGATGACGTGGGCCGGGTGCAGGCACCTGGTGACACTGGCGGCCTCTATACACTGCACAGATCAGTCGTCCTGACCCCGTACAGCAGAAGTACAGAGATGTAGTGGGTGACGTGAGCCGAGTGCAGGCACCTGGTGACTCCGTCGGCCTCTATACACTGCACAGATCAGTCGTCCTGACCCCGTACATCAGAAGTACAGAGATGTAGTGGGTGACGTGGGCCAGGTGCAGGCACCTGGTGACTCCGGCGGCCTCTATACACTGCACGGATCAGTCGTCCTGACCCCGTACATCAGAAGTACAGGGATGTTGTGGATGACGTGGGCCGGGTGCAGGCACCTGGTGACACCGGCGGCCTCTATACACTGCACAGATCAGTCGTCCTGACCCCGTACATCAGAAGCACTGAGATGTAGTGGATGACGTGGGCTGGGTGCAGGCACCTGGTGACACCGGCGGCCTCTATACTCTGCACACATCAGTCGTCCTGACCCCGTACATCAGAAGTACAGAGATGTAGTGGATGACGTGGGCCGGGTGCAGGCACCTGGTGACTCCGGCGGCCTCTATACACTGCACAGCTCAGTCGTCCTGACCCCGTACATCAGAAGTACAGAGATGTAGTGGATGACGTGAGCCGGGTGCAGGCACCTGGTGACACCGGCGGCCTCTATACACTGCACAGATCAGTCGTCCTGACCCCGTACATCAGAAGTACAGAGATGTAGTGGATGACGTGAGCCGGGTGCAGGCACCTGGTGACTCCGGCGGCCTCTATACACTGCACAGATCAGTCGTCCAGACCCCGTACATCAGAAGTACAGAGATGTAGTGGGTGACGTGGGCCGGGTGCAGTCACCTGGTGACACCGGCGGCCTCTATACACTGCACAGATCAGTCGTCCTGACCCCGTACATCAGAAGTACAGAGATGTAGTGGGTGACGTGGGCCTGGTGCAGGCACCTGGTGACTCCGGCGGCCTCTATACACTGCACAGATCAGTCGTCCTGACCCCGTACATCAGAAGTACAGGGATGTAGTGGGTGACTTGGGCCGGGTGCAGGCACCTGGTGACTCCGACGGCCTCTATACACTGCACAGATCAGTCGTCCTGACCCCGTACATCAGAAGTACAGAGATGTAGTGGATGACGTGGGCCGGGTACAGGCACCTGGTGACACCGGCGGCTTCTATACACTGCACAGATCAGTCGTCCTGATCCCGTACATCAGAAGTACAGAGATGTAGTGGATGACGTGGGCCGGGTGCAGGCACCTGGTGACACCGGCGGCCTCTATACACTGCACAGATCAGTCGTCCTGACCCCTTTACATCAGAAGTACAGAGATGTAGTGGGTGACGTGGGCCGGGTGCAGGCACCTGTTGACACCGGCGGCCTCTATACACTGCACAGCTCAGTCGTCCTGACCCCGTACATCAGAAGTACAGAGATGTAGTGGGTGACGTGGGCCGGGTGCAGGCACCTGGTGACATTGGCGGCCTCTATACACTGCACAGATCAGTCGTCCTGACCCCTTTACATCAGAAGTACAGAGATGTAGTGGATGACGTGAGCCGGGTGCAGGCACCTGGTGACACCGGCGGCCTCTATACACTGCACTGATCAGTCGTCCTGACCCCGTACATCAGAAGTACAGAGATGTAGTGGGTGACGTGGGCCGGGTGCAGGCACCTGGTGACTCCGGCGGCCTCTATACACTGCACAGATCAGTCGTCCTGACCCCATACATCAGAATTACAGAGATGTAGTGGGTGACGTGAGTCGGGTGCAGGCACCTGGTGACACCGGCGGCCTCTATACATTGCACAGATCAGTCGTCCTGACCCCGTACATCAGAAGTACAGAGAAGTAGTGGATGACGTGAGCCGGGTGCAGGCACCTGGTGACACCGGCGGCCTCTATACACTGCACAGATCAGTCGTCCTGACCCCGTACATCAGAAGTACAGAGATGTAGTGGATGATGTGAGCCGGGTGCAGGCACCTGGTGACTCCGGCGGCCTCTATACACTGCACAGATCAGTCGTCCTGACCCCGTACATCAGAAGTACAGAGATGTAGTGGATGATGTGAGCCGGGTGCAGGCACCTGGTGACACCGGCGGCCTCTATACACTGCACAGATCAGTCGTCCTGACCCCGTACATCAGAAGTACAGAGATGTAGTGGGTGATGTGAGCCGAGTGCAGGCACCTGGTGACTCCGGCGGCCTCTATACACTGCACAGATCAGTCGTCCTGACCCCGTACATCAGAAGTACAGAGATGTAGTGGGTGACGTGAGCCGGGTGCAGGCACCTGGTGACTCCGGCGGCCTCTATACACTGCACAGATCAGTCGTCCTGACCCCGTACATCAGAAGTACATAGATGTAGTGGATGACGTGGGTCGGGTGCTGGCACCTGGTGACACCGGCAGCCTCTATACACTGCACAGCTCAGTCGTCCTGACCCCGTACATCAGAAGTACAGAGATGTAGTGGGTGACGTGAGCCGGGTGCAGGCACCTGGTGACTCCGGCGGCCTCTATACACTGCACAGATCAGTCGTCCTGACCCCGTACATCAGAAGTACAGAGATGTAGTGGATGACGTGAGCCGGGTGCAGGCACCTGGTGACTCCGGCGGCCTCTATACACTGCACAGATCAGTCGTCCTGACCCCGTACATCAGAAGTACAGAGATGTAGTGGGTGACGTGGGTCGGGTGCAGGCACCTGGTGACTCCGGCGGCCTCTATACACTGCACAGATCAGTCTTCCTGACCCCGTACATCAGAAGTACAGAGATGTAGTGGGTGACGTGAGCCGGGTGCAGGCACCTGGTGACTCCGGCGGCCTCTATACACTGCACAGATCAGTCGTCCTGACCCCGTACATCAGAAGTACAGAGATGTAGTGGGTGACGTGAGCCGAGTGCAGGCACCTGGTGACACCGGCAGCCTCTATACACTGCACAGATCAGTCGTCCTGACCCCGTACATCAGAAGTACAGAGATGTAGTAGATGACGTGGGCCGGGTGCAGGCACCTGGTGACACCGGCAGCCTCTATACACTGCACAGATCAGTCGTCCTGACCCCGTACATCAGAAGTACAGAGATGTAGTGGATGACGTGAGCCGGGTGCAGGCACCTGGTGACATCGGCGGCCTCTATACACTGCACAGATCAGTCGTCCTGACCCCGTACATCAGAAGTACAGAGATGTAGTGGATGACGTGAGCCGGGTGCAGGCACCTGGTGACACCAGCGGCCTCTATACACTGCACAGATCAGTCGTCCTGACCCCGTACATCAGAAGTACAGGGATGTAGTGGATGACGTGAGCTGGGTGCAGGCACCTGGTGACACCGGCGGCCTCTATACTCTGCACAGATCAGTCGTCCTGACCCCGTACATCAGAAGTACAGAGATGTAGTGGATGACGTGGGTCGGGTGCAGGCACCTGGTGACTCCGGCGGCCTCTATACACTGCACAGATCAGTCTTCCTGACCCCGTACATCAGAAGTACAGAGATGTAGTGGGTGACGTGAGCCGGGTGCAGGCACCTGGTGACTCCGGCGGCCTCTATACACTGCACAGATCAGTCGTCCTGACCCCGTACATCAGAAGTACAGAGATGTAGTGGGTGACGTGAGCCGAGTGCAGGCACCTGGTGACACCGGCAGCCTCTATACACTGCACAGATCAGTCGTCCTGACCCCGTACATCAGAAGTACAGAGATGTAGTAGATGACGTGGGCCGGGTGCAGGCACCTGGTGACACCAGCGGCCTCTATACACTGCACAGATCAGTCGTCCTGACCCCGTACATCAGAAGTACAGAGATGTAGTGGATGACGTGAGCCGGGTGCAGGCACCTGGTGACATCGGCGGCCTCTATACACTGCACAGATCAGTCGTCCTGACCCCGTACATCAGAAGTACAGAGATGTAGTGGATGACGTGAGCCGGGTGCAGGCACCTGGTGACACCAGCGGCCTCTATACACTGCACAGATCAGTCGTCCTGACCCCGTACATCAGAAGTACAGGGATGTAGTGGATGACGTGAGCCGGGTGCAGGCACCTGGTGACACCGGCGGCCTCTATACTCTGCACAGATCAGTCGTCCTGACCCCGTACATCAGAAGTACAGAGATGTAGTGGATGACGTGGGCCGGGTGCAGGCACCTGGCGACTCCAGCGGCCTCTATACACTGCACAGATCAGTCGTCCTTTTCTCTGTAGGCTCCTCCATGTGTCGCTTTAGGTGGGCGACACTTTTCTCTGTAGGTTTCTCTGTGTAGCTATAGTAGGGTGACACTTTTCTCTGTAGGCTCCTCCATGTGTCGCTTTAGGTGGGCGACACTTTTCTCTGTAGGTTTCTCTGTGTAGCTATAGTAGTGTGGCACTTTTCTCTGTAAGCTCCTCTATTTGTAGCTGTAGTAGGGTGACACTTTTCTCTGTAGGCTCCTCCATGTGTCGCTGTAGTAGGGCGACACTTTTCTCTGTAGACTCCTTTATGTGTAGCTGTAGGCGGGGGATACTACTCTGTAGGCTCCTCCATGTGTCACTATAGGTGGGCAACACTTTTCTCTGTAGGCTCCTCCATGTGTTTCTGTAGGTAGGCGACAGTTTTCCCTGTAGGCTTCTGTGTGTAGCTGTAGGTGGGCGACACTTTTCTCTGTAGCCTCCTCCATGTGTCACTGTAGGTGGGCTACACTTTTCTCTGTAGACTCCTTTATGTGTAGCTGTAGGTGGGGGATACTTCTGTAGGCTCCTCCATGTGTCCCCTTAGGTGGGCGACACTTTTCCCTGTAGGCTTCTCTGTGTAGCTGTAGGTGGGCGACACTTGTCTCTGTAGCCTCCTCCATGTGTCGCTGTAGGTGGGCTACACTTTTCTCTGTAGGCTCCTTTATGTGTAGCTGTAGGTGGGGAACACTTCTCTGTAGGCTCCTCCATGTGTCACCGTAGGTGTGCGACTCTTTTCTCCGTAGGCTCCTTTATGTGTGGCTGTAGATGGGGGTACTACTATTATTACTGTTACTTTCTACACTCCGCTTCCTCACCTATAAACTTTACTCTGGTTTGCATTGAGCTCTAGTTTGTTTTTTCCGTCCATGTAACGTTTTCCTGTAAAGATTGGGGTTTGTCTGTAATGTTTCGGGGACCTGTATTGTGCCTTTCCTTCAGCAGTGGGGTTCTGCTTGGGCTTTGTGTGTAGTATGTGGTGCATTTGGACTCATCTTTCCAGATGTCTCCAGCTCCACCTGAAGTTCCCTGGATGTTGTATCTTTTTCATCAGTGTGGCTCTTTGCACCACTTCTTGGAAAGTTCTGGATTGTTCCTTGGATGATAAATATCTTGGAAACATTAGAGCTGTTGAAGTCGGTGTACCAAGGTCTTATGATGTGGTTTTGTCCCCTGCAAAGACTGCTTGTGCTTGGTGAGATAAGTATTCATGGCTCTCCAGCCTTTGTCATTAAGAACAAAGACGAGGGAATAAAACTACATAAAAGCCATGATTGACAGGCTAATGACAGGCATGTGCACCTGACTAGATGGGGACAGAGAAGTCTTATTAGTAATGAAACCCACTCTTGTTTAGACAGTGAGGGCCAGGAATCGGCTTTTGGTAATGTAAACTATTTTTTTATTTTATTTCTGTGTCTTGTGCTTTTCTGAATCGGATTCTATATACCCCAGCAATTTCAGTAACAATGTAATTTCAGGAGATATTTTTTGAAAGTGTATTCAGGGGCCAATACTGTTCACCACAACTGTAGATGACCATTATTATCACCTCATTTACTGGTTTCACTTTTGCATATAATGGACGTCCTCTGCCAATATGCCGATAATAGTGTGTCCTACTGCTGTGACTCCAAAACTCCGCTTTAACTGTGGGGGATCCCAAATAACGCGTTATTCCCTGGAAGTGACACTGCGCCGAAAATGGAGCACATTGAAATGTTTCAAATTAGGTTCTCTAATCACAAATATCTGCACCTGCAGAGAAAAACAGACTATGGGGGTGGATGGGCAGGGGAAAGCGTCGTGGATCGGCGGCCGGGGGAAGGCATGAGTTCAGCGGCTGTAGGAAGGCGTGGGTCGGCGGCTGTAGGAAGGCGTGGGTCGGCGGCCGGGGGAAGGCGTCGTGGGTCGGCGGCCGGGGGAAGGCGTCGTGGGTCGGCGGCCGGGGGAAGGCATGAGTTCAGCGGCTGTAGGAAGGCGTGGGTCGGCGGCCGGGGGAAGGCGTCGTGGGTCGGCGGCCGGGGGAAGGCGTCGTGGGTCGGCGGCCGGGGGAAGGCGTCGTGGGTCGGCGGCCGGGGCAAGGCGTCGTGGGTCGGCGGCCGGGGGAAGGCGTCGTGGGTCGGCGGCCGGGGGAAGGCGTCGTGGGTCGGCGGCCGGGGGAAGGCGTCGTGGGTCGGCGGCCGGGGGAAGGCGTCGTGGGTCGGCGGCCGGGGGAAGGCGTCGTGGGTCGGCGGCCGGGGGAAGGCGTCGTGGGTCGGCGGCCGGGGGAAGGCGTCGTGGGTCGGCGGCCGGGGGAAGGCGTCGTGGGTCGGCGGCCGGGGGAAAGTGTGGGCCTGAGGCAGAGGGAAGGTATAAGGTAATTTTGGTAGAAAATAACTGAAATTCACATGATAAAATGATTGACTACTTGTAAAACTGTGACTTACATTTATTTATCTTAAGAATTTACTGTGTTCTGTTTTTTCTTTTTGTTTTTTTAATTCCTTTAATCCGGGATCAGTAGGTCAGCCAGGTGCCATGTGGTTAATCATTCCAGATTATCAGATGGAGATGGAGTAGATATGTAATTCAGTGATTAATAGTGTTTATTGTGCAAAACTAATATGCAATCATTTTGTTGTCATAATCAAAATAGTCTAATAATTATTCTATTTGCTCTGTTTTCTGGTGTGAGAAGATTCCGGATTATCAGACAGTTCTGTGCCAGAAACACGAGCTGGACTATCGGAATTACTGAACTATTGGATGCCGAATTAAAGGAATTTTACTCCATACACTTAGGAAACCTCTGTGCAATGCAAACATTAACAAAGTCATAACTGTAGAGAAAAAGCCCTGGACTGCATATCCAAACATAGACGTTGATCTAATGCTGCTAGGCAAAAATTTACAAAACTGAACATGAGGTTCTTAGTTTAACCTTCTGTTCAGACTGTGTGAAGCTGCTGCCACATCAAACACCCATGCTGGAAGGCGAAGCCCCCCGACTCTAGGCCACCCCACCACAGCAGCAATGATCACCACACAAACATTAACAAAGCGCTGACTGATCCGTCCTGATAATATCCGGTCACTGATCTGTACATTATATATAATAACCAGCGCTGACTGATCCGTCCTGATAATATCCGGTCACTGATCCCTGTACATTATATATAATAACCAGCGCTGACTGATCCGTCCTGATAATATCCGGTCACTGATCCCTGTACATTATATATAATAACCAGCGCTGACTGATCCGTCCTGATAATATCCGGTCACTGATCCCTGTACATTATATATAATAACCAGCGCTGACTGATCCGTCCTGATAATATCCGGTCACTGATCTGTACATTATATATAATAACCAGCGCTGACTGATCCGTCCTGATAATATCCGGTCACTGATCTGTATATTATATATATTATCCAGCGCTGACTGATCCGTCCTGATAATATCCGGTCACTGATCTGTACATTATATATAATAACCAGCGCTGACTGATCCGTCCTGATAATATCCGGTCACTGATCTGTACATTATATATAATAACCAGCGCTGACTGATCCGTCCTGATAATATCCGGTCACTGATCCCTGTACATTATATATAATAACCAGCGCTGACTGATCCGTCCTGATAATATCCGGTCACTGATCTGTATATTATATATATTATCCAGCGCTGACTGATCCGTCCTGATAATATCCGGTCACTGATCTGTACATTATATATAATAACCAGCGCTGACTGATCCGTCCTGATAATATCCGGTCACTGATCTGTACATTATATATAATAACCAGCGCTGACTGATCCGTCCTGATAATATCCGGTCACTGATCTGTACATTATATATAATAACCAGCGCTGACTGATCCGTCCTGATAATATCCGGTCACTGATCTGTACATTATATATAATAACCAGCGCTGACTGATCCGTCCTGATAATATCCGGTCACTGATCCCTGTACATTATATATAATAACCAGCGCTGACTGATCCGTCCTGATAATATCCGGTCACTGATCCCTGTACATTATATATAATAACCAGCGCTGACTGATCCGTCCTGATAATATCCGGTCACTGATCTGTATATTATATATATTATCCAGCGCTGACTGATCCGTCCTGATAATATCCGGTCACTGATCTGTACATTATATATAATAACCAGCGCTGACTGATCCGTCCTGATAATATCCGGTCACTGATCCCTGTACATTATATATAATAACCAGCGCTGACTGATCCGTCCTGATAATATCCGGTCACTGATCCCTGTACATTATATATAATAACCAGCGCTGACTGATCCGTCCTGATAATATCCGGTCACTGATCTGTATATTATATATATTATCCAGCGCTGACTGATCCGTCCTGATAATATCCGGTCACTGATCTGTACATTATATATAATAACCAGCGCTGACTGATCCGTCCTGATAATATCCGGTCACTGATCTGTATATTATATATATTATCCAGCGCTGACTGATCCGTCCTGATAATATCCGGTCACTGATCTGTACATTATATATAATAACCAGCGCTGACTGATCCGTTCTGATAATATCCGGTCACTGATCCCTGTACATTATATATAATAACCAGCGCTGACTGATCCGTCCTGATAATATCCGGTCATTGATCTGTACATTATATATAATAACCAGCGCTGACTGATCCGTCCTGATAATATCCGGTCACTGATCCCTGTACATTATATATAATAACCAGCGCTGACTGATCCGTCCTGATAATATCCCGTCACTGATCCCTGTACATTATATATAATAACCGGCGCTGACTGATCCGTCCTGATAATATCCGGTCACTGATCTGTACATTATATATAATAACCAGCGCTGAATGATCCGTCCTGATAATATCCGGTCACTGATCCCTGTACATTATATATAATAACCAGCGCTGACTGATCCGTCCTGATAATATCCAGTCACTGATCCCTGTACATTATATATAATAACCAGCGCTGACTGATCCGTCCTGATAATATCCGGTCACTGATCTGTACATTATATATAATAACCAGCGCTGACTGATCTATCCTGATAATATCCGGTCACTGATCTGTACATTATATATAATAACCAGCGCTGACTGATCCGTCCTGATAATATCCGGTCACTGATCTGTACATTATATATAATAACCAGCGCTGACTGATCCGTCCTGATAATATCCGGTCACTGATCCCTGTACATTATATATAATAACCGGCACTGACTGATCCGTCCTGATAATATCCGGTCACTGATCTGTACATTATATATAATAACCAGCGCTGACTGATCTATCCTGATAATATCCGGTCACTGATCTGTACATTATATATAATAACCAGCGCTGACTGATCCGTCCTGATAATATCCGGTCACTGATCTGTACATTATATATAATAACCAGCACTGACTGATCCGTCCTGATAATATCCGGTCACTGATCCCTGTACATTATATATAATAACCAGCGCTGACTGATCTATCCTGATAATATCCGGTCACTGATCTGTACATTATATATAATAACCAGCACTGACTGATCCGTCCTGATAATATCCGGTCACTGATCCCTGTACATTATATATAATAACCGGCGCTGACTGATCCGTCCTGATAATATCCGGTCACTGATCTGTACATTATATATAATAACCAGCGCTGACTGATCCGTCCTGATAATATCCGGTCACTGATCTGTACATTATATATAATAACCAGCGCTGACTGATCCGTCCTGATAATATCCGGTCACTGATCCCTGTACATTATATATAATAACCAGCGCTGACTGATCCGTCCTGATAATATCCGGTCACTGATCCCTGTACATTATATATAATAACCAGCGCTGACTGATCCGTCCTGATAATATCCGGTCACTGATCCCTGTACATTATATATAATAACCGGCGCTGACTGATCCGTCCTGATAATATCCGGTCACTGATCTGTACAATATATATAATAACCAGCGCTGACTGATCTATCCTGATAATATCCGGTCACTGATCTGTACATTATATATAATAACCAGCGCTGACTGATCCGTCCTGATAATATCCGGTCACTGATCTGTACATTATATATAATAACCAGTGCTGACTGATCCGTCCTGATAATATCCGGTCACTGATCCCTGTACATTATATATAATAACCGGCACTGACTGATCCGTCCTGATAATATCCGGTCACTGATCTGTACATTATATATAATAACCAGCGCTGACTGATCTATCCTGATAATATCCGGTCACTGATCTGTACATTATATATAATAACCAGCGCTGACTGATCTGTCCTGATAATATCCGGTCACTGATCTGTACATTATATATAATAACCAGCACTGACTGATCCGTCCTGATAATATCCGGTCACTGATCCCTGTACATTATATATAATAACCGGCGCTGACTGATCCGTCCTGATAATATCCGGTCACTGATCTGTACATTATATATAATAACCAGCGCTGACTGATCCGTCCTGATAATATCCGGTCACTGATCTGTACATTATATATAATAACCAGCGCTGACTGATCCGTCCTGATAATATCCGGTCACTGATCCCTGTACATTATATATAATAACCAGCGCTGACTGATCCGTCCTGATAATATCCGGTCACTGATCCCTGTACATTATATATAATAACCAGCGCTGACTGATCCGTCCTGATAATATCCGGTCACTGATCCCTGTACATTATATATAATAACCAGCGCTGACTGATCCATCCTGATAATATCCGGTCACTGATCTGTACATTATATATAATAACCAGCGCTGACTGATCCGTCCTGATAATATCCGGTCACTGATCCCTGTACATTATATATAATAACCAGCGCTGACTGATCCATCCTGATAATATCCGGTCACTGACCTGTACATTATATATAATAACCAGCGCTGACTGATCTGTCCTGATAATATCTGGTCACTGATCTGTACATTATATATAATAACCAGCACTGACTGATCCGTCCTGATAATATCCGGTCACTGATCCCTGTACATTATATATAATAACCAGCGCTGACTGATCCGTCCTGATATTATCCGGTCACTGATCTGTACATTATATATAATAACCAGCGCTGACTGATCCGTCCTGATAATATCCGGTCACTGATCTGTACATTATATATAATAACCAGCACTGACTGATCCGTCCTGATAATATCCGGTCACTGATCTGTACATTATATATAATAACCAGCGCTGACTGATCCGTCCTGATAATATCCGGTCACTGATCCCTGTACATTATATATAATAACCGGCGCTGACTGATCCGTCCTGATAATATCCGGTCACTGATCTGTACATTATATATAATAACCAGCGCTGACTGATCCGTCCTGATAATATCCGGTCACTGATCTGTACATTATATATAATAACCAGCGCTGACTGATCCGTCCTGATAATATCCGGTCACTGATCCCTGTACATTATATATAATAACCAGCGCTGACTGATCCGTCCTGATAATATCCGGTCACTGATCCCTGTACATTATATATAATAACCAGCGCTGACTGATCCATCCTGATAATATCCGGTCACTGATCCCTGTACATTATATATAATAACCAGCGCTGACTGATCCATCCTGATAATATCCGGTCACTGATCTGTACATTATATATAATAACCAGCGCTGACTGATCCGTCCTGATAATATCCGGTCACTGATCCCTGTACATTATATATAATAACCAGCGCTGACTGATCCATCCTGATAATATCCGGTCACTGATCTGTACATAATATATAATAACCAGCGCTGACTGATCCGTCCTGATAATATCCGGTCACTGATCTGTACATTATATATAATAACCAGCACTGACTGATCCATCCTGATAATATCCGGTCACTGATCCCTGTACATTATATATAATAACCAGCGCTGACTGATCCGTCCTGATAATATCCTGTCACTGATCTGTACATTATATATAATAACCGGCGCTGACTGATCCGTCCTGATAATATCCGGTCACTGATCCCTGTACATTATATATAATAACCAGCGCTGACTGATCTGTCCTGATAATATCTGGTCACTGATCTGTACATTATATATAATAACCAGCGCTGACTGATCCGTCCTGATAATATCCGGTCACTGATCTGTACATTATATATAATAACCAGCGCTGACTGATCCGTTCTGATAATATCCAGTCACTGATCTGTACATTATATATAATAACCAGCGCTGACTGATCCGTCCTGATAATATCCGGTCACTGATCCCTGTACATTATATATAATAACCAGCGCTGACTGATCCGTCCTGATAATATCCTGTCACTGATCTGTACATTTTATATAATAACCAGCGCTGACTGATCCGTCCTGATAATATCCGGTCACAGATCCCTGTACATTATATATAATAACCAGCGCTGACTGATCCGTCCTGATAATATCCGGTCACTGATCCCTGTACATTATATATAATAACCAGCGCTGACTGATCCGTCCTGATAATATCCGGTCACTGATCCCTGTACATTATATATAATAACCAGCGCTGACTGATCCGTCCTGATAATATCCGGTCACTGATCTGTACAATATATATAATAACCAGCGCTGACTGATCCGTCCTGATAATATCCGGTCACAGATCCCTGTACATTATATATAATAACCAGCGCTGACTGATCCGTCCTGATAATATCCGGTCACTGATCCCTGTACATTATATATAATAACCAGCGCTGACTGATCCGTCCTGATAATATCCGGTCACAGATCCCTGTACATTATATATAATAACCAGCGCTGACTGATCCGTCCTGATATTATCCGGTCACTGATCCCTGTACATTATATATAATAACCAGCGCTGACTGATCCGTCCTGATAATATCCGGTCACTGATCCCTGTACATTATATATAATAACCAGCGCTGACTGATCCGTCCTGATAATATCCGGTCACTGATCTGTACATTATATATAATAACCAGCGCTGACTGATCCGTCCTGATAATATCCGGTCACTGATCTGTACATTATATATAATAACCAGCGCTGACTGATCCGTCCTGATAATATCCAGTCACTGATCCCTGTACATTATATATAATAACCAGCGCTGACTGATCCGTCCTGATAATATCCGGTCACCGATCCCTGTACATTATATATAATAACCAGCGCTGACTGATCCGTCCTGATAATATCCGGTCACTGATCCCTGTACATTATATATAATAACCAGCGCTGACTGATCCGTCCTGATAATATCCGGTCACTGATCTGTACATTATATATAATAACCAGCGCTGACTGATCCGTCCTGATAATATCCGGTCACTGATCTGTACATTATATATAATAACCAGCGCTGACTGATCCGTCCTGATAATATCCGGTCACTGATCCCTGTACATTATATATAATAACCAGCGCTGACTGATCCGTCCTGATAATATCCGGTCACTGATCCCTGTACATTATATATAATAACCGGCGCTGACTGATCCGTCCTGATAATATCCAGTCACTGATCCCTGTACATTATATATAATAACCAGCGCTGACTGATCCGTCCTGATAATATCCGGTCACTGATCTGTACATTATATATAATAACCAGCGCTGACTGATCCGTCCTGATAATATCCGGTCACTGATCCCTGTACATTATATATAATAACCAGCGCTGACTGATCCGTCCTGATAATATCCGGTCACTGATCTGTACATTATATATAATAACCAGAGCTGACTGATCCGTCCTGATAATATCCGGTCACTGATCCCTGTACATTATATATAATAACCAGCGCTGACTGATCCGTCCTGATAATATCCGGTCACTGATCTGTACAATATATATAATAACCAGCGCTGACTGATCTGTCCTGATAATATCCGGTCACTGATCCCTGTACATTATATATAATAACCGGCGCTGACTGATCCGTCCTGATAATATCCAGTCACTGATCCCTGTACATTATATATAATAACCAGCGCTGACTGATCCGTCCTGATAATATCCGGTCACTGATCTGTACATTATATATAATAACCAGCGCTGACTGATCCGTCCTGATAATATCCGGTCACTGATCCCTGTACATTATATATAATAACCAGCGCTGACTGATCCGTCCTGATAATATCCGGTCACTGATCTGTACATTATATACAATAACCAGCGCTGACTGATCCGTCCTGATAATATCCGGTCACTGATCCCTGTACATTATATATAATAACCAGCGCTGACTGATCCGTCCTGATAATATCCGGTCACTGATCCCTGTACATTATATATAATAACCAGCGCTGACTGATCCGTCCTGATAATATCCGGTCACTGATCCCTGTACATTATATATAATAACCAGCACTGACTGATCCGTCCTGATAATATCCGGTCACTGATCCCTGTACATTATATATAATAATAACCAGCGCTGACTGATCCGTCCTGATAATATCCGGTCACTGATCCCTGTACATTATATATAATAACCAGCGCTGACTGATCCGTCCTGATAATATCCGGTCACTGATCCCTGTACATTATATATAATAACCAGCGCTGACTGATCTGTCCTGATAATATCCGGTCACTGACCTGTACATTATATATAATAACCAGCGCTGACTGATCCGTCCTGATAATATCTGGTCACTGATCTGTACATTATATATAATAACCAGCGCTGACTGATCCGTCCTGATAATATCCGGTCACTGATCTGTACATTATATATAATAACCAGCGCTGACTGATCTGTCCTGATAATATCTGGTCACTGATCTGTACATTATATATAATAACCAGCGCTGACTGATCCGTCCTGATAATATCCGGTCACTGATCTGTACATTATATATAATAACCAGCGCTGACTGATCTGTCCTGATAATATCCGGTCACTGATCTGTACATTATATATAATAACCAGCGCTGACTGATCTGTCCTGATAATATCTGGTCACTGATCTGTACATTATATATAATAACCAGCGCTGACTGATCCGTCCTGATAATATCCGGTCACTGATCCCTATACATTATATATAATAACCAGCGCTGACTGATCCGTCCTGATAATATCCGGTCACTGATCCCTGTACATTATATATAATAACCAGCGCTGACTGATCCGTCCTGATAATATCCAATGACTGATCTGTACATTATATATAATAACCAGCGATGACTGATCCGTCCTGATAATATCCGGTCACTGATCCCTGTACATTATATATAATAACCAGCGCTGACTGATCCGTCCTGATAATATCCTGTCACTGATCTGTACATTTTATATAATAACCAGCGCTGACTGATCCGTCCTGATAATATCCGGTCACTGATCCCTGTACATTATATATAATAACCAGCACTGACTGATCCGTCCTGATAATATCCGGTCACTGATCCCTGTACATTATATATAATAACCAGCGCTGACTGATCCGTCCTGATAATATCCGGTCACTGATCCCTGTACATTATATATAATAACCAGCGCTGACTGATCCGTCCTGATAATATCCGGTCACTGATCCCTGTACATTATATATAATAACCAGCGCTGACTGATCCGTCCTGATAATATCCTGTCACTGATCTGTACATTTTATATAATAACCAGCGCTGACTGATCCGTCCTGATAATATCCGGTCACTGATCCCTGTACATTATATATAATAACCAGCGCTGACTGATCCGTCCTGATAATATCCGGTCACTGATCCCTGTACATTATATATAATAACCAGTGATGACTGATCCGTCCTGATAATATCCAGTCCCTGATCCCTGTACATTATATATAATAACCGGCGCTGACTGATCCGTCCTGATAATATCCGGTCACTGATCTGTACATTATATATAATAACCGGCGCTGACTGATCCGTCCTGATAATATCCGGTCACTGATCCCTATACATTATATATAATAACCAGCGCTGACTGATTCGTCCTGATAATATCCGGTCACTGATCTGTACATTATATATAATAACCAGCGCTGACTGATCCGTCCTGATAATATCCGGTCACTGATCTGTACATTATATATAATAACCAGCGCTGACTGATCCGTCCTGATAATATCCGGTCACTGATCCCTGTACATTATATATAATAACCAGCGCTGACTGATCCGTCCTGATAATATCCGGTCACTTATCTGTACATTATATATAATAACCAGCGCTGACTGATCCGTCCTGATAATATCCGGTCACTGATCTGTACATTATATATAATAACCAGCGCTGACTGATCCGTCCTGATAATATCTGGTCACTGATCTGTACATTATATATAATAACCAGCACTGACTGATCCGTCCTGATAATATCCGGTCACTGATCTGTACATTATATATAATAACCAGCGCTGACTGATCTGTCCTGATAATATCCGGTCACTGATCTGTACATTATATATAATAACCAGCGCTGACTGATCCGTCCTGATAATAACCGGTCACTGATCCCTGTACATTATATATAATAACCAGCGCTGACTGATCCGTCCTGATAATATCCGGTCACTGATCTGTACATTATATTTAATAACCAGCGCTGACTGATCCGTCCTGATAATATCCAGTCACTGATCCCTGTACATTATATATAATAACCAGCGCTGACTGATCCGTCCTGATAATATCCGGTCGCTGATCTGTACATTATATATAATAACCGGCGCTGACTGATCCGTCCTGATAATATCCAGTCACTGATCCCTGTACATTATATATAATAACCAGCGCTGACTGATCCGTCCTGATAATATCCGGTCACTGATCTGTACATTATATATAATAACCAGCGCTGACTGATCCGTCCTGATAATATCCGGTCACTGATCTGTACATTATATATAATAACCAGCGCTGACTGATCCGTCCTGATAATATCCGGTCACTGATCTGTACATTATATATAATAACCAGCGCTGACTGATCCGTCCTGATAATATCCAGTCACTGATCCCTGTACATTATATATAATAACCAGCGCTGACTGATCCGTCCTGATAATATCCGGTCACTGATCCCTGTACATTATATATAATAACCAGCGCTGACTGATCCGTCCTGATAATATCCAGTCACTGATCCCTGTACATTATATATAATAACCAGCGCTGACTGATCCGTCCTGATAATATCCGGTCACTGATCTGTACATTATATATAATAACCAGCGCTGACTGATCCGTCCTGATAATATCCGGTCACTGATCTGTACATTATATATAATAACCAGCGCTGACTGATCCGTCCTGATAATATCCGGTCACTGATCTGTACATTATATATAATAACCAGCGCTGACTGATCCGTCCTGATAATATCCAGTCACTGATCCCTGTACATTATATATAATAACCAGCGCTGACTGATCCGTCCTGATAATATCCGGTCACTGATCCCTGTACATTATATATAATAACCAGCGCTGACTGATCCGTCCTGATAATATCCGGTCACTGATCCCTGTACATTATATATAATAACCGGCGCTGACTGATCCGTCCTGATAATATCCAGTCACTGATCCCTGTACATTATATATAATAACCAGCGCTGACTGATCCGTCCTGATAATATCCGGTCACTGATCTGTACATTATATATAATAACCAGAGCTGACTGATCCGTCCTGATAATATCCGGTCACTGATCCCTGTACATTATATATAATAACCAGCGCTGACTGATCCGTCCTGATAATATCCGGTCACTGATCTGTACAATATATATAATAACCAGCGCTGACTGATCTGTCCTGATAATATCCGGTCATTGATCCCTGTACATTATATATAATAACCAGTGCTGACTGATCCGTCCTGATAATATCCGGACACTGATCCCTGTACATTACATATAATAACCAGCGCTGACTGATCCGTCCTGATAATATCCGGTCACTGATCCCTGTACATTATATATAATAACCAGCACTGACTGATCCGTCCTGATAATATCCGGTCACTGATCTGTACATTATATATAATAACCAGCGCTGACTGATCCGTCCTGATAATATCCGGTCACTGATCTGTACATTATATATAATAACCAGCGCTGACTGATCCGTCCTGATAATATCCGGTCACTGATCCCTGTACATTATATATAATAACCAGCGCTGACTGATCCGTCCTGATAATATCCGGTCACTGATCTGTACATTATATATAATAACCAGCGCTGACTGATCCGTCCTGATAATATCTGGTCACTGATCTGTACATTATATATAATAACCAGCACTGACTGATCCGTCCTGATAATATCCGGTCACTGATCTGTACATTATATATAATAACCAGCGCTGACTGATCTGTCCTGATAATATCCGGTCACTGATCTGTACATTATATATAATAACCAGCGCTGACTGATCCGTCCTGATAATAACCGGTCACTGATCCCTGTACATTATATATAATAACCAGCGCTGACTGATCCGTCCTGATAATATCCGGTCACTGATCTGTACATTATATTTAATAACCAGCGCTGACTGATCCGTCCTGATAATATCCAGTCACTGATCCCTGTACATTATATATAATAACCAGCGCTGACTGATCCGTCCTGATAATATCCGGTCGCTGATCTGTACATTATATATAATAACCGGCGCTGACTGATCCGTCCTGATAATATCCAGTCACTGATCCCTGTACATTATATATAATAACCAGCGCTGACTGATCCGTCCTGATAATATCCGGTCACTGATCTGTACATTATATATAATAACCAGCGCTGACTGATCCGTCCTGATAATATCCGGTCACTGATCTGTACATTATATATAATAACCAGCGCTGACTGATCCGTCCTGATAATATCCGGTCACTGATCTGTACATTATATATAATAACCAGCGCTGACTGATCCGTCCTGATAATATCCAGTCACTGATCCCTGTACATTATATATAATAACCAGCGCTGACTGATCCGTCCTGATAATATCCGGTCACTGATCCCTGTACATTATATATAATAACCAGCGCTGACTGATCCGTCCTGATAATATCCAGTCACTGATCCCTGTACATTATATATAATAACCAGCGCTGACTGATCCGTCCTGATAATATCCGGTCACTGATCTGTACATTATATATAATAACCAGCGCTGACTGATCCGTCCTGATAATATCCGGTCACTGATCTGTACATTATATATAATAACCAGCGCTGACTGATCCGTCCTGATAATATCCGGTCACTGATCTGTACATTATATATAATAACCAGCGCTGACTGATCCGTCCTGATAATATCCAGTCACTGATCCCTGTACATTATATATAATAACCAGCGCTGACTGATCCGTCCTGATAATATCCGGTCACTGATCCCTGTACATTATATATAATAACCAGCGCTGACTGATCCGTCCTGATAATATCCGGTCACTGATCCCTGTACATTATATATAATAACCGGCGCTGACTGATCCGTCCTGATAATATCCAGTCACTGATCCCTGTACATTATATATAATAACCAGCGCTGACTGATCCGTCCTGATAATATCCGGTCACTGATCTGTACATTATATATAATAACCAGAGCTGACTGATCCGTCCTGATAATATCCGGTCACTGATCCCTGTACATTATATATAATAACCAGCGCTGACTGATCCGTCCTGATAATATCCGGTCACTGATCTGTACAATATATATAATAACCAGCGCTGACTGATCTGTCCTGATAATATCCGGTCATTGATCCCTGTACATTATATATAATAACCAGTGCTGACTGATCCGTCCTGATAATATCCGGACACTGATCCCTGTACATTACATATAATAACCAGCGCTGACTGATCCGTCCTGATAATATCCGGTCACTGATCCCTGTACATTATATATAATAACCAGCACTGACTGATCCGTCCTGATAATATCCGGTCACTGATCTGTACATTATATATAATAACCAGCGCTGACTGATCCGTCCTGATAATATCCGGTCACTGATCTGTACATTATATATAATAACCAGCGCTGACTGATCCGTCCTGATATTATCCGGTCACTGATCTGTACATTATATATAATAACCAGCGCTGACTGATCCGTCCTGATAATATCCGGTCACTGATCTGTACATTATATATAATAACCAGCGCTGACTGATCCGTCCTGATAATATCCGGTCACTGATCCCTGTACATTATATATAATAACCAGCGCTGACTGATCCGTCCTGATAATATCCGGTCACTGATCTGTACATTATATACAATAACCAGCGCTGACTGATCCGTCCTGATAATATCCGGTCACTGATCCCTGTACATTATATATAATAACCAGCGCTGACTGATCCGTCCTGATAATATCCGGTCACTGATCCCTGTACATTATATATAATAACCAGCGCTGACTGATCCGTCCTGATAATATCCGGTCACTGATCCCTGTACATTATATATAATAACCAGCACTGACTGATCCGTCCTGATAATATCCGGTCACTGATCCCTGTACATTATATATAATAATAACCAGCGCTGACTGATCCGTCCTGATAATATCCGGTCACTGATCCCTGTACATTATATATAATAACCAGCGCTGACTGATCCGTCCTGATAATATCCGGTCACTGATCCCTGTACATTATATATAATAACCAACACTGACTGATCCGTCCTGATAATATCCGGTCACTGATCCCTGTACATTATATATAATAACCAGCGCTGACTGATCTGTCCTGATAATATCCGGTCACTGACCTGTACATTATATATAATAACCAGCGCTGACTGATCTGTCCTGATAATATCTGGTCACTGATCTGTACATTATATATAATAACCAGCGCTGACTGATCCGTCCTGATAATATCCGGTCACTGATCTGTACATTATATATAATAACCAGCGCTGACTGATCCGTTCTGATAATATCCAGTGACTGATCTGTACATTATATATAATAACCAGCGATGACTGATCCGTCCTGATAATATCCGGTCACTGATCCCTGTACATTATATATAATAACCAGCGCTGACTGATCCGTCCTGATAATATCCTGTCACTGATCTGTACATTTTATATAATAACCAGCGCTGACTGATCCGTCCTGATAATATCCGGTCACTGATCCCTGTACATTATATATAATAACCAGCACTGACTGATCCGTCCTGATAATATCCGGTCACTGATCCCTGTACATTATATATAATAACCAGCGCTGACTGATCCGTCCTGATAATATCCGGTCACTGATCCCTGTACATTATATATAATAACCAGCGCTGACTGATCCGTCCTGATAATATCCGGTCACTGATCCCTGTACATTATATATAATAACCAGCGCTGACTGATCCGTCCTGATAATATCCGGTCACTGATCCCTGTACATTATATATAATAACCAGCGCTGACTGATCCGTCCTGATAATATCCTGTCACTGATCTGTACATTTTATATAATAACCAGCGCTGACTGATCCGTCCTGATAATATCCGGTCACTGATCCCTGTACATTATATATAATAACCAGCGCTGACTGATCCGTCCTGATAATATCCGGTCACTGATCCCTGTACATTATATATAATAATCGGCGCTGACTGATCCGTCCTGATAATATCCGGTCACTGATCCCTGTACATTATATATAATAACCAGCGCTGACTGATCCGTCCTGATAATATCCGGTCACTGATCTGTACATTATATATAATAACCGGCGCTGACTGATCCGTCCTGATAATATCCGGTCACTGATCCCTATACATTATATATAATAACCAGCGCTGACTGATTCGTCCTGATAATATCCGGTCACTGATCTGTACATTATATATAATAACCAGCGCTGACTGATCCGTCCTGATAATATCCGGTCACTGATCCCTGTACATTATATATAATAACCAGCGCTGACTGATCCGTCCTGATAATATCCGGTCACTTATCTGTACATTATATATAATAACCAGCGCTGACTGATCCGTCCTGATAATATCCGGTCACTGATCTGTACATTATATATAATAACCAGCGCTGACTGATCCGTCCTGATAATATCTGGTCACTGATCTGTACATTATATATAATAACCAGCACTGACTGATCCGTCCTGATAATATCCGGTCACTGATCTGTACATTATATATAATAACCAGCGCTGACTGATCTGTCCTGATAATATCCGGTCACTGATCCCTGTACATTATATATAATAACCAGCGCTGACTGATCCGTCCTGATAATATCCGGTCACTGATCTGTACATTATATATAATAACCAGCGCTGACTGATCCGTCCTGATAATAACCGGTCACTGATCCCTGTACATTATATATAATAACCAGCGCTGACTGATCCGTCCTGATAATATCCGGTCACTGATCTGTACATTATATATAATAACCAGCGCTGACTGATCCGTCCTGATAATATCCAGTCACTGATCCCTGTACATTATATATAATAACCAGCGCTGACTGATCCGTCCTGATAATATCCGGTCGCTGATCTGTACATTATATATAATAACCGGCGCTGACTGATCCGTCCTGATAATATCCGGTCACTGATCTGTACATTATATATAATAACCAGCGCTGACTGATCCGTCCTGATAATATCCGGTCACTGATCTGTACATTATATATAATAACCAGCGCTGACTGATCCGTCCTGATAATATCCAGTCACTGATCCCTGTACATTATATATAATAACCAGCACTGACTGATCCGTCCTGATAATATCCGGTCACTGATCCCTGTACATTATATATAATAACCAGCGCTGACTGATCCGTCCTGATAATATCCGGTCACTGATCCCTGTACATTATATATAATAACCAGCGCTGACTGATCCGTCCTGATAATATCCGGTCACTGATCCCTGTACATTATATATAATAACCGGCGCTGACTGATCCGTCCTGATAATATCCAGTCACTGATCCCTGTACATTATATATAATAACCAGCGCTGACTGATCCGTCCTGATAATATCCGGTCACTGATCTGTACATTATATATAATAACCAGCGCTGACTGATCCGTCCTGATAATATCCGGTCACTGATCCCTGTACATTATATATAATAACCAGCGCTGACTGATCCGTCCTGATAATATCCGGTCACTGATCTGTACATTATATATAATAACCAGAGCTGACTGATCCGTCCTGATAATATCCGGTCACTGATCCCTGTACATTATATATAATAACCAGCGCTGACTGATCCGTCCTGATAATATCCGGTCACTGATCTGTACAATATATATAATAACCAGCGCTGACTGATCCGTCCTGATAATATCCGGTCACTGATCCCTGTACATTATATATAATAACCAGTGCTGACTGATCCGTCCTGATAATATCCGGTCACTGATCCCTGTACATTATATATAATAACCAGCGCTGACTGATCCGTCCTGATAATATCCGGTCACTGATCTGTACAATATATATAATAACCAGCGCTGACTGATCTGTCCTGATAATATCCGGTCACTGATCCCTGTACATTATATATAATAACCAGCGCTGACTGATCCGTCCTGATAATATCCGGTCACTGATCCCTGTACATTATATATAATAACCAGCACTGACTGATCCGTCCTGATAATATCCGGTCACTGATCTGTACATTATATATAATAACCAGCGCTGACTGATCCGTCCTGATAATATCCGGTCACTGATCTGTACATTATATATAATAACCAGCGCTGACTGATCCATCCTGATAATATCTGGTCACTGATCTGTACATTATATATAATAACCAGCGCTGACTGATCCGTCCTGATATTATCCGGTCACTGATCTGTACATTATATATAATAACCAGCGCTGACTGATCCGTCCTGATAATATCCGGTCACTGATCTGTACATTATATATAATAACCAGCGCTGACTGATCCGTCCTGATAATATCCGGTCACTTATCCCTGTACATTATATATAATAACCGGCGCTGACTGATCCGTCCTGATAATATCCGGTCACTGATCCCTGTACATTATATATAATAACCAGCACTGACTGATCCGTCCTGATAATATCCGGTCACTGATCTGTACATTATATATAATAACCAGCGCTGACTGATCCGTCCTGATATTATCCGGTCACTGATCTGTACATTATATATAATAACCAGCGCTGACTGATCCGTCCTGATAATATCCAGTCACTGATCCCTGTACATTATATATAATAACCAGCGCTGACTGATCCGTCCTGATAATATCCGGTCACTGATCTGTACATTATATATAATAACCAGCGCTGACTGATCCGTCCTGATAATATCCGGTCACTTATCTGTACATTATATATAATAACCAGCGCTGACTGATCCGTCCTGATAATATCCAGTCACTGATCCCTGTACATTATATATAATAACCAGCGCTGACTGATCCGTCCTGATAATATCCGGTCACTGATCTGTACATTATATATAATAACCAGCGCTGACTGATCCGTCCTGATAATATCCAGTCACTGATCCCTGTACATTATATATAATAACCAGAGCTGACTGATCCATCCTGATAATATCCAGTCACTGATCTGTACATTATATATAATAACCAGCGCCGACTGATCTGTCCTGATAATATCCGGTCACTGATCCCTGTACATTATATATTATAACCAGCGCTGACTGATCCGTCCTGATAATATCCGGTCACTGAAACCTGTACATTATATATAATAACCAGCGCTGACTGATCCGTCCTGATAATATCCGGTCACTGATCTGTACATTATATATAATAACCAGCGCTGACTGATCCGTCCTGATAATATCCGGTCACTGATCTGTACATTATATATAATAACCAGCGCTGACTGATCCGTCCTGATAATATCCGGTCACTGATCCCTGTACATTATATATAATAACCAGTGATGACTGATCCGTCCTGATAATATCCGGTCACTGATCCCTGTACATTATATATAATAACCAGTGATGACTGATCCGTCCTGATAATATCCGGTCACTGATCCCTGTACATTATATATAATAACCAGCGCTGACTGATCCGTCCTGATAATATCCGGTCACTGATCTGTACATTATATATAATAACCAGCGCTGACTGATCTGTCCTGATAATATCCGGTCACTGATCCCTGTACATTATATATAATAACCAGTGCTGACTGATCCGTCCTGATAATATCCGGTCACTGATCCCTGTACATTACTTATAATAACCAGCGCTGACTGATCCGTCCTGATAATATCCGGTCACTGATCTGTACATTATATATAATAAACAGCGATGACTGATCCATCCTGATAATATCCGGTCACTTATCCCTGTACATTATATATAATAACCAGCACTGACTGATCCGTCCTGATAATATCCGGTCACTGATCTGTACATTATATATAATAAACAGCGATGACTGATCCATCCTGATAATATCCGGTCACTTATCCCTGTACATTATATATAATAACCAGCGCTGACTGATCCGTCCTGATAATATCCGGTCACTGATCCCTGTACATTATATATAATAACCAGCGCCGACTGATCCGTCCTGATAATATCCGGTCACTGATCCCTGTACATTATATATAATAACCGGCGCTGACTGATCCGTCCTGATAATATCCGGTCACTGATCTGTACATTATATATAATAACCAGCGCTGACTGATCCGTCCTGATAATATCAGGTCACTGATTTGTACATTATATATAATAACCGGCGCTGACTGATCCGTCCTGATAATATCCGGTCACTGATCCCTGTACATTATATATAATAACCAGCGCTGACTGATCCGTCCTGATAATATCCGGTCACTGATCTGTACATTATATATAATAACCGGCGCTGACTGATCCGTCCTGATAATATCCGGTCACTGATCCCTGTACATTATATATAATAACCGGCGCTGACTGATCCGTCCTGATAATATCCGGTCACTGATCTGTACATTATATATAATAACCAGCGCTGACTGATCCGTCCTGATAATATCCGGTCACTGATCCCTGTACATTATATATAATAACCAGCGCTGACTGATCCGTCCTGATAATATCCGGTCACTGATCTGTACATTATATATAATAACCAGCGCTGACTGATCCGTCCTGATAATATCCGGTCACTGATCCCTGTACATTATATATAATAACCAGCGCTGACTGATTCGTCCTGATAATATCCGGTCACTGATCTGTACATTATATATAATAACCAGCGCTGACTGATCCGTCCTGATAATATCCGGTCACTGATCCCTGTACATTATATATAATAACCAGCGCTGACTGACCCGTCCTGATAATATCCGGTCACTGATCTGTACATTATATATAATAACCAGCGCTGTCTGATCTGTCCTGATAATATCCGGTCACTGATCTGTACATTATATATAATAACCAGCGCTGACTGATCCGTCCTGATAATATCCGGTCACTTTTCTGTACATTATATATAATAACCAGCGCTGACTGATCCGTCCTGATAATATCCGGTCACTGATCTGTACATTATATATAATAACCGGCGCTGACTGATCCGTCCTGATAATATCCAGTCACTGATCCCTGTACATTATATATAATAACCAGCGCTGACTGATCCGTCCTGATAATATCCGGTCACTGATCCCTGTACATTATATATAATAACCAGCGCTGACTGATCCGTCCTGATAATATCCGGTCACTGATCTGTACATTATATATAATAACCAGCGCTGACTGATCCGTCCTGATAATATCCGGTCACTGATCCCTGTACATTATATATAATAACCAGCGCTGACTGATCCGTCCTGATAATATCCGGTCACTGATCTGTACATTATATATAATAACCAGCGCTGACTGATCTGTCCTGATAATATCCGGTCACTGATCCCTGTACATTATATATAATGACCAGTGCTGACTGATCCGTCCTGATAATATCCGGTCACTGATCCCTGTACATTACATATAATAACCAGCGCTGACTGATCCGTCCTGATAATATCCGGTCACTGATCTGTACATTATATATAATAAACAGCGCTGACTGATCCGTCCTGATAATATCCGGTCACTGATCCCTGTACATTATATATAATAACCAGCACTGATTGATCCGTCCTGATAATATCCGGTCACTGATCTGTACATTATATATAATAACCAGCACTGACTGATCCGTCCTGATAATATCCAGTCACTGATCCCTGTACATTATATATAATAACCGGCGCTGACTGATCCGTCCTGATAATATCCGGTCACTGATCTGTACATTATATATAATAACCAGCGCTGACTGATCCGTCCTGATAATATCCGGACACTAATCTGTACATTATATATAATAACCAGCGCTGACTGATCCGTCCTGATAATATCCGGTCACTGATCCCTGTACATTATATATAATAACCAGCGCTGACTGATCCGTCCTGATAATATCCGGTCACTGATCCCTGTACATTATATATAATAACCAGCACTGACTGATCTGTCCTGATAATATCTGGTCACTGATCTGTACATTATATATAATAACCAGCACTGACTGATCCGTCCTGATAATATCCGGTCACTGATCTGTACATTATATATAATAACCAGCACTGACTGATCCGTCCTGATAATATCCGGTCACTGTTCTGTACATTATATATAATAACCAGCGCTGACTGATCCGTCCTGATAATATCCGGTCACTGATCTGTACATTATATATAATAACCAGCGCTGACTGATCCGTCCTGATAATATCCGATCACTGATCTGTACATTATATATAATAACCAGTGCTGACTGATCCGTCCTGATAATATCCGGTCACTGATCTGTACATTATATATAATAACCAGCGCTGACTGATCCGTCCTGATAATATCCGATCACTGATCTGTACATTATATATAATAACCAGCGCTGACTGATCCGTCCTGATAATATCCAGTCACTGATCCCTGTACATTATATATAATAACCAGCGCTGACTGATCCGTCCTGATAATATCCGGTCACTGATCTGTACATTACATATAATAACCAGCGCTGACTGATCCGTCCTGATAATATCCGGTCACTGATCTGTACATTATATATAATAACCAGCGCTGACTGATCCGTCCTGATAATATCCAGTCACTGATCCCTGTACATTATATATAATAACCAGCGCTGACTGATCCGTCCTGATAATATCCGGTCACTGATCCCTGTACATTATATATAATAACCAGCGCTGACTGATCCGTCCTGATAATATCCGGTCACTGATCTGTACATTATATATAATAACCAGCGCTGACTGATCCGTCCTGATAATATCCGGTCACTGATCTGTACATTATATATAATAACCAGCGCTGACTGATCCGTCCTGATAATATCCGGTCACTGATCCCTGTACATTATATATAATAACCAGCGCTGACTCATCTGTCCTGATAATATCCGATCACTGATTCCTGTACATTATATATAATAACCAGCGCTGACTGATCCGTCCTGATAATATCCGGTCACTGATCCCTGTACATTATATATAATAACCAGCGCTGACTGATCCGTCCTGATAATATCCGGTCACTGATCTGTACATTATATATATTATCCAGCGCTGACTGATCCGTCCTGATAATATCCGGTCACTGATCTGTACATTATATATAATAACCAGCGCTGACTGATCCGTCCTGATAATATCCGGTCACTGATCTGTACATTATATATAATAACCAGCGCTGACTGATCCGTCCTGATAATATCCGGTCACTGATCCCTGTACATTATATATAATAACCAGCGCTGACTGATCCGTCCTGATAATATCCGGTCACTGATCTGTACATTATATATAATAACCAGCGCTGACTGATCCGTCCTGATAATATCCGGTCACTGATCCCTGTACATTATATATAATAACCAGCGCTGACTGATCCGTCCTGATAATATCCGGTCACTGATCTGTACATTATATATAATAACCAGCGCTGACTCATCTGTCCTGATAATATCCGATCACTGATCCCTGTACATTATATATATTATCCAGCGCTGACTGATCCGTCCTGATAATATCCGGCCACTGATCCCTGTACATTATATATAATAACCAGCGCTGACTGATCCGTCCTGATAATATCCGGTCACTGATCTGTACATTATATATAATAACCAGCGCTGACTGATCCGTCCTGATAATATCCGGTCACTGATCTGTACATTATATATAATAACCGGCGCTGACTGATCCGTCCTGATAATATCCGGTCACTGATCCCTGTACATTATATATAATAACCAGCGCTGACTGATCCGTCCTGATAATATCCAGTCACTGATCCCTGTACATTATATATAATAACCAGCGCTGACTGATCCGTCCTGATAATATCCGGTCACTGATCTGTACATTATATACAGTAACCCCGCGCTGACTGATCCGTCCTGATAATATCCGGTCACTGATCTGTACATTATATATAATAACCAGCGCTGACTGATCCGTCCTGATAATATCCGGTCACTGATCCCTGTACATTATATATAATAACCAGAGCTGACTGATCCGTCCTGATAATATCCGATCACTGATCCCTGTACATTGTATATAATAACCAGCACTGACTGATCCGTCCTGATAATATCCGGTCACTGATCCCTGTACATTATATATAATAACCGGCGCTGACTGATCCGTCCTGATAATATCCAGTCACTGATCTGTACATTATATATAATAACCAGCGCTGACTGATCCGTCCTGATAATAACCGATCACTGATCTGTACATTACATATAATAACCAGCGCTGACTGATCCGTCCTGATAATATCCGGTCACTGATCCCTGTACATTATATATAATAACCAGCGCTGACTGATCCGTCCTGATAATATCCGGTCACTGATCTGTACATTATATATAATAACCAGCGCTGACTGATCCGTCCTGATAATATCCGGCCACTGATCCCTGTACATTATATATAATAACCAGCGCTGACTGATCCGTCCTGATAATATCCGGTCACTGATCTGTACATTATATATAATAACCAGCGCTGACTGATCCGTCCTGATAATATCCGGTCACTGATCTGTACATTATATATAATAACCGGCGCTGACTGATCCGTCCTGATAATATCCGGTCACTGATCCCTGTACATTATATATAATAACCAGCGCTGACTGATCCGTCCTGATAATATCCAGTCACTGATCCCTGTACATTATATATAATAACCAGCGCTGACTGATCCGTCCTGATAATATCCGGTCACTGATCTGTACATTATATACAGTAACCCCGCGCTGACTGATCCGTCCTGATAATATCCGGTCACTGATCTGTACATTATATATAATAACCAGCGCTGACTGATCCGTCCTGATAATATCCGGTCACTGATCCCTATACATTATATATAATAACCAGAGCTGACTGATCCGTCCTGATAATATCCGATCACTGATCCCTGTACATTGTATATAATAACCAGCACTGACTGATCCGTCCTGATAATATCCGGTCACTGATCCCTGTACATTATATATAATAACCGGCGCTGACTGATCCGTCCTGATAATATCCAGTCACTGATCTGTACATTATATATAATAACCAGCGCTGACTGATCCGTCCTGATAATAACCGATCACTGATCTGTACATTACATATAATAACCAGCGCTGACTGATCCGTCCTGATAATATCCGGTCACTGATCTGTACATTATATATAATAACCAGCGCTGACTGATCCGTCCTGATAATAACCGATCACTGATCTGTACATTATATATAATAACCAGCGCTGACTGATCCGTCCTGATAATATCCGGTCACTGATCCCTGTACATTATATATAATAACCAGCGCTGACTGATCCGTCCTGATAATATCCGGTCACTGATCTGTACATTATATATAATAACCAGCGCTGACTGATCCGTCCTGATAATATCCAGTCACTGATCTGTACATTATATATAATAACCAGCGCTGACTGATCCGTCCTGATAATATCCGGTCACTGATCTGTACATTATATATAATAACCAGCGCTGACTGATCCGTCCTGATAATATCCGGTCACTGATCTGTACATTACATATAATAACCAGCGCTGACTGATCCGTCCTGATAATATCCGGTCACTGATCCCTGTACATTATATATAATAACCAGCGCTGACTGATCCGTCCTGATAATATCCGGTCACTGATCTGTACATTATATATAATAACCAGCGCAGACTGATCCGTCCTGATAATATCCCGTCACTGATCTGTACATTATATATAATAACCAGCGCTGACTGATCCGTCCTGATAATATCCGGTCACTGATCTGTACATTATATATAATAACCAGCGCTGACTGATCCGTCCTGATAATATCCGGTCACTGATCTGTACATTATATATAATAACCAGCGCTGACTGATCTGTCCTGATAATATCCGGTCACTGATCTGTACATTATATATAATAACCAGCGCTGACTGATGTGTCCTGATAATATCCGGTCACTGATCTGTACATTATATATAATAACCAGCGCTGACTGATCTGTCCTGATAATATCCGGTCACTGATCTGTACATTATATATAATAACCAGCGCTGACTGATCCGTCCTGATAATATCCGGTCACTGATCCCTGTACATTATATATAATAACCAGCGCTGACTGATCCGTCCTGATAATATCCGGTCACTGATCTGTACATTATATATAATAACCAGCGCTGACTGATCCGTCCTGATAATATCCGGTCACTGATCCCTGTACATTATATATAATAACCAGCGCTGACTGATCCGTCCTGATAATATCCGGTCACTGATCTGTACATTATATATAATAACCAGCGCTGACTGATCTATCCTGATAATATCCGGTCACTGATCCCTGTACATTATATATAATAACCAGCGCTGACTGATCCGTCCTGATAATATCCGGTCACTGATCTGTACATTATATATAATAACCAGCGCTGACTGATCCGTCCTGATAATATCCAGTCACTGATCTGTACATTATATATAATAACCAGCGCTGACTGATCCGTCCTGATAATATCCGGTCACTGATCCCTGTACATTATATATAATAACCAGCGCTGACTGATCCGTCCTGATAATATCCGGTCACTGATCTGTACATTATATATAATAACCAGCGCTGACTGATCCGTCCTGATAATATCCGGTCACTGATCCCTGTACATTATATATAATAACCAGCGCTGACTGATCCGTCCTGATAATATCCGGTCACTGATCCCTGTACATTATATATAATAACCAGCGCTGACTGATCCGTCCTGATAATATCCAGTCACTGATCTGTACATTATATATAATAACCAGCGCTGACTGATCCGTCCTGATAATATCCGGTCACTGATCCCTGTACATTATATATAATAACCAGCGCTGACTGATCCGTCCTGATAATATCCGGTCACTGATCCCTGTACATTATATATAATAACCAGCGCTGACTGATCCGTCCTGATAATATCCGGTCACTGATCTGTACATTATATATAATAACC
This sequence comes from Phyllobates terribilis, assembly GCF_046119375.1. Taxonomy (NCBI): domain Eukaryota; kingdom Metazoa; phylum Chordata; class Amphibia; order Anura; family Dendrobatidae; genus Phyllobates; species Phyllobates terribilis. The sequence goes on from NW_027362767.1 coordinate 10,109,382, forward strand.
AGCGCTGACTGATCCGTCCTGATAATATCCGGTCACTGATCTGTACATTATATATAATAACCAGCACTGACTGATCCGTCCTGATAATATCCGGTCACTGATCCCTGTACATTATATATAATAACCAGCGCTGACTGATCCGTCCTGATAATATCCGGTCACTGATCCCTGTACATTATATATAATAACCAGCGCTGACTGATCCGTCCTGATAATATCCGGTCACTGATCTGTACATTATATATAATAACCAGCGCTGACTGATCCGTCCTGATAATATCCGGTCACTGATCCCTGTACATTATATATAATAACCAGCGCTGACTGATCCGTCCTGATAATATCCGGTCACTGATCTGTACATTATATATAATAACCAGCGCTGACTGATCCGTCCTGATAATATCCGGTCACTGATCCCTGTACATTATATATAATAACCAGCGCTGACTGATCCGTCCTGATAATATCCGGTCACTGATCTGTACATTATATATAATAACCAACGCTGACTGATCCGTCCTGATAATATCCGGTCACTGATCTGTACATTATATATAATAACCAGCGCTGACTGATCCGTCCTGATAATATCCGGTCACTGATCTGTACATTATATATAATAACCAACGCTGACTGATCCGTCCTGATAATATCCGGTCACTGATCTGTACATTATATATAATAACCAGCGCTGACTGATCCGTCCTGATAATATCCGGTCACTGATCTGTACATTATATATAATAACCAACGCTGACTGATCCGTCCTGATAATATCCGGTCACTGATCTGTACATTATATATAATAACCAACGCTGACTGATCCGTCCTGATAATATCCGGTCACTGATCTGTACATTATATATAATAACCAGCGCTGACTGATCCGTCCTGATAATATCCGGTCACTGATCTGTACTTTATTTACAGTAACCCCGCGCTGTCTGGTCACTTCTCGGGTATATTATCTAGTGGTTGTAATGAGCGGGGGTTCGGCAGTGGATTTCACGCTCCTGATTTATGTGCCTTGTGATTGGCGTGACAGTAACACCTCTCTCCACCGTATATTAGGTAAGGGCCCTGAGACCCTCTATGCGGGGCAGAAGCTGAATGATAATGAATGGCACACTGTCAGAGTGGTTCGACGTGGGAAGACCCTTAAACTTACCGTGGATGATGATGTGGCAGAAGGTGAGAGGGTTGAATGGTCTTTATCATTATATGTAATGTTCTGGTGTTGGGGTGATGAGGTGGCGGTATTATTTGTGGAGGGGTGATCGCTGGGTGTTGCACTTCTGATTTCTTGCATTCTTGTGTTGTGCCAGCAGATGGCGACATTGTACCATGATCTGCTCCTTCCTGTATTTGTGTTTCTGTTTTGCACATGTGACATGAAGACATAATGATTTTGATCCCATTACCCAGGTACCATGGCGGGTGATCACACCCGTTTAGAATTCCACAACATTGAGACTGGCTCCATGACAGAGAAACGCTTTGCCTCCTCCGTGCCCTCAAAGTTTATAGGGCACCTCCAGAGCCTAATGTTCAACGGCATGCTCTACATTGACCTGTGCAAGAATGGAGACATTGACTACTGCGAGCTGAAGGCACGGTTTGGCGTCCGGCCCATCATTGCTGATCCTGTCACCTTTCGGACCAAGGCCAGCTACCTGACCCTTTCTACCCTCCAGGCCTACACCTCCATGCATCTCTTCTTCCAATTCAAGACTATCTCACCTGATGGCTTCATTCTCTTCAACAGTGGGGATGGCAACGACTTCATCGCTGTGGAGCTGGTGAAGGGGTATGAGCAGACATGGAATAAGACGAGGAAGTGGGAAGGAAAGGCTAGGATGGGTGCTGCAGACTACCGTCAGCATGACCGAGATCTGCAGCAGGTTGCGCTTCCCTCTGACAGTCGTGCTGTGAGATGATGAAATGACTCTGTGCTAGAGAGAGTCACCATTGCTGTAGGTGGAGAGTTTACAGTCCATGGATGGGAAACATCTCATGTTCTCAGTGTCCTGCAGACGGTAGTGGCTCCACCATCAATGACGCAGGCTGGATTCACGGAGGGGTGGGGTGCAAGCTGAGATGTAGAGTTGTGGAGGAGCCTTAACCTGGAGATCTACAGTCCCAGATTGGAGGTCTCCCCCTCAGATTCCCAGACACCTGTGTGAGGGGGTAACTGCACTCACAGCTGTATGTTCAGGATTTGGATGGTGGAGCAGATAGGACAATTCTCAGACCTGATGTTGCTCGTGAGAGGTTAGGAAGGCTGTGCGTATCGCTTGGCTTATGATGGCTGAGTCAACCTTTTTTCCTCAGGTACATCCACTATGTGTTTGACCTTGGAAATGGGCAGAATGTCATCAAAGGTAACAGTGACCGACCCTTGAACGACAACCAGTGGCATCATGTGGTGATCACTCGAGACATCAGCAACACTCATACCCTAAAGGTGGATGCCAAGGCCGTCACTCAGGTCATCAATGGAGCCAAGAACCTAGATCTGAAAGGTGAGCACTGGCAGGTGAAGTCAAAAGCAGGTTTGTGATGTACGTTTCTGTAGTGGCTTCATTTGGTTCAGTTATTACATTATAAGGTATTCTGCGTTGGGTTTTTATTAAACATTTTGGATTGTTTGGTTTCTACCGCATTTGTATATCACAGTCTGTAGTGATAATGAGCGAGGGGGACGTTCCAAATCTCCTTTGTACTGATAATGAGAGGGGGCTTTCTGGATATGTAGTGATAATGAGCGGGGGATGTTCCGGATCTCTTCTGTAATGATAATGAGCCAGGGGACATTCCTGATCTCTTCGGTGGTGATAATGAGTGGGGGGGACGTTCCGGTCTCATCTGTAGTGACAATGAGCCGGGGACGTTCCGTTCTTGTTTGTAGTGATAACAAGTGTGGGGGGGGGGGGCATTCTGGTTCTCATCTGTAGTGATAACGAGTGGGAGAACAATTCGGTCCGGTTCTTGTCTGTAGTGATAATTAGCAGGGGACGTTCCGGTTCTCGTCAGTAGTGATAACGAGTGGGAGAACGGTCCCGTTCTTGTCTGTAGTGATAATCAGCCGGGGATGTTCCGGTGCTCGTCTGTAGTGATAATGAGCGGGGGGGGGACCCGGATCTCGTATGTAGTGATAACGAGCAGGAGGACGTTCCGGTTCTCGTCTGTAGTGGTAACGAGTGGGAGAACGGTCCCGTTCTTGTCTGTAGTGATAATTAGCGGGGGATGTTCCAGTGCTCGTCTGTAGTGATAATGAGCGGGGGGGGACCCGGATCTCGTATGTAGTGATAACGAGCAGGAGGATGTTCCGGTTCTCGTCTATAGTGGTAACGAGCGGGAGGACGTTCCGGTTCTCGCCTGTAGTGAAAATGAGCGGGGGGGGGGGTTTCCGGTTCTTATCTGTAGTGATAATGAGCGGGGGACGTTCCGGTGCTCGTCTGTAGTGATAATGAGCGGGGGACGTTCCGGTGCTCGTCTGTAGTGATAATGAGCGGGTGACGTTCCGGTGCTCGTCTGTAGTGATAATGAGCGGGGGACGTTCCGGTTCTCGTCTGTAGTGATAATGAGCGGGGGCGTTCCGGTTCTTATCTGTAGTGATAATGAGGGGGGCGATGTTCCAGATCCTGTCTGTAACTATAATGAGCAGGGGGTTGTTCCGGTTCTCATCTGTAGTCATAAGCTGTGGAGCGTTCCGGTTTTCGTCTGTAGTGATAATGAGTGAGGGGACGTTCTGGTTCTAGTCTGTAGTGATAATGAGTGAGGGGACGTTCTGGTTCTCATCTATAGTGATTATGAGCAGGAGGATGTTCCTTATCTTGTCTGATGTGATAATGAGCAGGAGGATGTTCCAGATCTCGTCTGTAGTGATAATGAGCGGGGGACGTTCCGGTGCTCGTCTGTAGTGATAATGAGCGGGTGACGTTCCGGTGCTCGTCTGTAGTGATAATGAGCGGGTGACGTTCCGGTGCTCGTCTGTAGTGATAATGAGCGGGTGACGTTCCGGTGCTCGTCTGTAGTGATAATGAGCGGGGGACGTTCCGGTGCTCGTCTGTAGTGATAATGAGCTGGGGACGTTCCGGTGCTCGTCTGTAGTGATAATTAGTAGGGGACGTTCCGGTTCTCATGTGTAGCGATAATGAGCGGGGGACGTTCCGGTTCTCGTCCGCAGTGATAATTTGCGGGGGATTTTCCAGTTCTCGTCTGTAGTAATAATGAGCAGGGTTCTTTTTGGTTCCCCTTTGTAGTGATAATGAGTGGGGGGACGTTCCGGATCTCATCTGTAGTGATAATGAGCGGGGGGACATTCCAGTTCTCGTCTGTAGCAATAATGAGCGGGGAATGTTCCTGTTCTCGTCTGCAGTGATAATGATCTGGGGACGTACCGGTTCTCATGTGTAGCGATAATAAGCGGAGGGACGTTCTGGTTCTTGTCTGTAGTGATAATGAGCAGGGAACGTTCCGGATCTTGTCTGTAGTGATAATGAGCAGGGGACGTTCCGGATCTTGTCTGTAGTGATAATGAGCAGGGAACGTTCCTGTTCTCGTCTGTAGTGATAATGAGCAGGGAACGTTCCGGATCTTGTCTGTAGTGATAATGAGCAGGGAATGTTCCTGTTCTCGTCTATAGTGATAATGAGCGGGGAATGTTCCTGTTCTCGTCTATAGTGATAATGAGCAGGGAACGTTCCTGTTCTCGTCTATAGTGATAATGAGCGGGGAATGTTCCAGTTCTCGTCTGTAGTGATAATGAGCAGGGAACGTTCCTGTTCTCGTCTATAGTGATAATGAGCGGGGAATGTTCCAGTTCTCGTCTGTAGTGATAATGAGCAGGGAACGTTCCTGTTCTCGTCTATAGTGATAATGAGCGGGGTATGTTCCAGTTCTCGTCTGTAGTGATAATGAGCAGGGAACGTTCCTGTTCTCGTCTATAGTGATAATGAGCGGGGAATGTTCCAGTTCTCGTCTGTAGTGATAATGAGCGGGGAATGTTCCAGTTCTCGTCTGTAGTGATAATGAGCAGGGAATGTTCCAGTTCTCGTCTGTAGTGATAATGAGCAGGGAATGTTCCAGTTCTCGTCTGTAGTGATAATGAGCAGGGAATGTTCCAGTTCTCGTCTGTAGTGATAATGAGCGGGGAATGTTCCAGTTCTCGTCTGTAGTGATAATGAGCAGGGAATGTTCCAGTTCTCGTCTGTAGTGATAATGAGCAGGGAATGTTCCAGTTCTCGTCTGTAGGGATAATGAGCGGGGGACGTTTCAGTTCTCGTCTGTAGTGATAATGAGCGGGGTATGTTCCAGTTCTCGTCTGTAGTGATAATGAGCAGGGAACGTTCCTGTTCTCGTCTATAGTGATAATGAGCGGGGAATGTTCCAGTTCTCGTCTGTAGTGATAATGAGCGGGGAATGTTCCAGTTCTCGTCTGTAGTGATAATGAGCAGGGAATGTTCCAGTTCTCGTCTGTAGTGATAATGAGCAGGGAATGTTCCAGTTCTCGTCTGTAGTGATAATGAGCAGGGAATGTTCCAGTTCTCGTCTGTAGTGATAATGAGCGGGGAATGTTCCAGTTCTCGTCTGTAGTGATAATGAGCAGGGAATGTTCCAGTTCTCGTCTGTAGTGATAATGAGCAGGGAATGTTCCAGTTCTCGTCTGTAGGGATAATGAGCGGGGGACGTTTCAGTTCTCGTCTGTAGTGATGATGAGCGGGGTTCGTTCCGGTTCTCATGTGTAGTGATGATGAGCAGGGAATGTTCCGGTTCTCATGTGTAGTGATGATGAGCAGGGGACGTTCTGGCTCACGTAAGTAGTGATGATGAGTGGGGGACGTTCCGGTTCTCATGTGTAGTGATGATGAGCAGGGGACGTTCTGGCTCACGTAAGTAGTGATAATGAGCGGTGTGAAGACACGGGGTCTCTTGTGGGCATAACACTACTTAGACAACACAGGGTGAGGGTAAAACAGCGTGGCAATACTTTACTGAACCACCAAACGGACAATAAACACATAGAACAGTCCCAGCAAATACCCAAGATGGTGCAACATTACACAGTCTCACCCTTCCGCTGGCCCGCCTGAGATAGAACAACTGTGACTTTAGGACTTCCAGGGCCAACTAACTTAACCTTTGGCCCTCCGCTTTTGGCGGGCCCCCATCGAGAGGAGGTAGCGGCAGCTGACAGTCCATCGAGGTACAAGGACAGGAGACCCGATGGTCCCACCCTGGCCTCTCCGAGAGTTTCCATGGGGCAAGATGACCGGCAGGTCCCAATCTGGCTTCTCCAAATGTCTCCATGGGGTTGCCAGGTGGGACCCTCCGGTCGCCTGGAACCCAAACAACATATATACACCTATTAGATCAAACATGACCATTAACAATAGAGATGAATACAAAGAAAAAATCTAGCTTAATAACAATCTTTATTAAGGTACAATGGATAAAAACACTAAAAAGCGACACCAACCGCAAGAGGATACCATGAATCAAATATATAAATAAATGTGCAAGAATCAAAACAATGAATGAAATCACAAGGAGTATAATTCACTATAGACAGACATAATTCATATAAAAAACATCAGAGCTTGCAACTGTAACCAGGTGTAAAAAAACACTGAAAAAAGTGCTTCAGTGCTTAAAGATTACAAAAATAATATACTTACATAATATAAAAGGTGCATCAGTGCTATCAGCCATAAATAGAGTACTTTAAATAAGCAGCCAAGATTACATGCTCAGATATAGGATATATTTACACAAGTGAAAATATATATTTAATTACACACGTTTGCTAAGGTTTGGCTGAATTTTGGTATTATTAAACCCAAACAACATATCCATGGGGCCAGGTGACTTCATCATCCCAACCTGGTCTCCCCAAATGTATCCATGGGCTCTCTGATGGTCAATGGAGCAGATCCATATCTTTTCAGTCGGGGTGATATACCCTTAGGCTGGAATCATATAGAATCCAAATCTGTGTCTCTTTGGATAAAGCCATGCTACCAACCTGATGGGCTGAAGAGAGTCTGATCTTTGATTCTCCTTGTAAAGTCTCTTTCAATTCTCTGTTTCAAATATCCTGCTAGAGAGGCATAAGTTCCTTAAATAGTTCACATTTGTTCTTCCAAGTACACATCCACAGGGCAAGGGTTAGGGAGGGTATTATTTCACAGGGCTCAAGTCTCATTGTTTGAGCCTTTAATCAATTTACATAGTTGGTATAGCAGGGGGCTCTTGTAAATAAACATCTAGCTGGCTTTAGTACAATATGCAATTAGCATAGTAACAAACATCATTGTTTCAGAACCAAGAGAAGACAACAATCGGGGTTATACAAATACTGGTCTGTCTTTCTTGACCAACCACAGAAATACACATACATTTACAAGTCAACACAAAGATAAAAATGTATTTCTCTTGCATTAACAAATCTAAATGTCTGGCTGATTAAGATTAGAAGCTGTTTTGTCACATTGCTCCCCCAATCTTAATCAGCCAGACATGATTTGGATCCTATCATCCTTCTCCACCTATTGGAGACAGTCCATCAGCATGTCTTTAAGCACAGAAATGAATGTAAGAGGTCTCACCTTCATGAGAACAAAACTTCGCATCATCCAATTACCTCACAGCATATTCCATGTCTTCCTTGCAAATAAACACCACACGAAATTGATGACAACCAACTCGTATCCTCTGCATCCACACATGCCGTCCTCAGCATTCTTTGGTTCCTGAATTAAATCCAATGAGTGTCGGTGGCCCGGTATTCAATTTGTTGAAGTTGGCACAGCTCCTGTAGTTGCAGTTACTTGTTGCTGCTGTATATCATCTCCGGTCCATCTTCCAACACCGGGCTGGTAGGGTTGGACATGGCAGCATCTGAAACCCGCTGTGTATGCCTCACCTATGGTCTACTGGGTCTGTCTGTATGCGACCCCGTTTGTGGAGCCCTTTGGACGGTGTGTGCAAACACCAGTCCCCTGCAGCTCCTCCAGATCTCCTGGGCTGAGTAATATCCCACTGTTGCCCCCAAAATGTGAAGGCACGGTGTCTTCCGTGGGCATAATATTACTCAGACAACACTGGGTGAGGGTAAAACAGTGTGGCAATACTTTATGAACCACCAAACGGATAATAAACACACAGAACAGTTCCAGCAACTACCCAAGATGGTACAACATTACACAGTCTCATCCTTCCGCTGGCCTGCTTGGGATAGAACAGCTGCGACTTTGGGACTTCCAGAGCCAACTACCTCAACCAGTGGCTCCCCGCTTTTGGCGGGCCCCCACAGAGAGGAGGTAGCGGCAAGCTTAGGAAGCTGACAGTCCATCAAAGTACAAGGCCAAGAGACCTTAGGGTCCCACCCTGGCCTTTCTGAGAGTTTCCATGTGGTCAGATGACCAGCTGGTCCCAATCTGTCTTTGCCGAATGCCTCCATGGGTTCCAGGCGACCGGAGGGTCCCACCTGGCAACCTCAAACAACATATCCATGGAGCCAGGTGACTTCATCGTCCCAACCTGGTCTCCCCAAATGTATCCATGGGCTCTCTGCTGGTCAATGGAGCAGATCTTTCCAGTCAGGGCCATATACCCTTAGGCTGGAATCCTGTAGAATCCAAATAGCTGTCTCTTTGGATAAAGCCATGCTACCAAGCTGATGGTCTGAAGAGAGTCTGATCTTTGATTATCTTAAAGTCACTTTCAATTCTCTGTTTCAAATCTCCTGCTACAGAGGCATATGTTCCTTAAATAGTTCACATTTGTTATTCAAGTACATATCCACTGGGCAAGGGTTAGGGAAGGTATTATTCCACAGGTCTCAGGTCTCATTGTTTGAGCCTTTAATCAATTTACATAATTGGTATAGCAAGGGGCTCTTGTAAAATAACATCTAGAAGAACCAAGAGAAGACAGCAATCAGCGTTATACAAATACTGGTTTGATCAGCCATAGAAATACACATACATTTACAAGTCAACACAAAGATAATAGTGTATTTCTCTTGGATTAACAAATCTAAACGTCTGGCTGATTAAGATTAGAAGCTGTTACGTCTCACTGGTCTGTCCTTCTTGACCCACCAACGAAACACACACAAGTTCTAAAGTCAACATAAACACAATAGTGCATTTCTCTTGGCTTAACAAATCTAGATGTCTGGCTGATTAAGATTAGAAGCTGTTTCCTCACAAGCAGGGGACGTTCTGGTGCTCATCTGTAGTGATAATGAGTGGGGTTAGTTTCGGTTCTCGTCTGTAGTGATGATGAGCGGGGGACGTTCCAGTTCTCATGTGTAGTGATAATGAGCGGAGGGACGTTCTGGATCTTGTCTGTAGTGATAATAAACGGGGAGATGTTCTGGTTCTCGTCTGTAGTGATAATGAGCAGGTGGATGTTCCGGTTCTTGTCTGTAGTGATAATGAGCGGGAGGACGTTCTGGTTTCTGTCTGTATTGATAATGAGCGGGGGGACGTTCTGGATCTTGTCTGTAGTGATAATGAGCGGGGGGACGTTCCGATTCTCGTCTGAAGTGATAATGAACATGGAGACATTCTGATTCTCGTCTGTAGTGATAATAAGCAGGAGGATGTTCCGGTGCTCGTCTGTAGTGATAATGAGCAGGTGGATGTTCCGGTTCTCGTCTGTAGTGATAATGAGCGGGAGGACGTTCTGGTTTCCGTCTGTATTGATAATGAGCCGGAGGACAATCCAGTTCTCGTCTGTGGTGATAATGAGCGGGATTCGTTTCGGTTCTCGTCTGTAGTGATAATGAGCGGGGGACGTTCCGCTTCTCGTCTGTAGTGATAATGAGCTGGGGATGTTCCGGTTCTCGTCTGTAGTGATAATGAGCAGAAGACGTTACGGTTCTCATCTGTAGTAATAATGAGCAGGGGGATGTTCCAGTTCTCGTTTGTAGTGATAATGAGCGACTGACGTTCCAGTTCTCGTCTGTAGTGATAATGAGCAGGGGATGTTCCGGTTCTCGTTTGTAGTGATAATGAGCGACTGACGTTCCAGTTCTCGTCTGTAGTGATAATTAGTAGGGGACATTCCGGTTCTCGTCTGTAGTGATAATGAGCGAGGGACATTCCAGTTCTCGTCTGCAGTGATAATGAGCAGGGGATGTTCCGGTTCTCGTCTGTAGTGATAATGAGCGGGAGATGTTCCGGTTCTCGTCTGTAGTGATAATGAGCGGGGGACGTTCCGGTTCTCGTCTTTAGTGATATTGAGCGGGGTATGTTCCGGTTCTCGTCTGTAGTGATAATGAGCGAGGGACGCTCCAGTTCTTGTCTTTAATGATAATGAGCAGTGGACGTTCCGGTTCTCGTCTGTAGTGACAATGAGCGAGGGACGTTCCAGTTCTTGTCTTTAATGATAATGAGCGGGGGACGTTCCGGTTCTCGTCTGTAGTGATAATGAGTAGGGGACGTTCCGGTTCTCGTCTGTAGTGATAATGAGCGAGGGACGTTCCAGTTCTTGTCTTTAATGATAATGAGCAGTGGACGTTCCGGTTCTCATCTGTAGTGATAATGAGTAGGGGACGTTCCGGTTCTCGTCTGTAGTGATAATGAGTAGGGGATGTTCCGGTTCTCGTCTGTAGTGATAATGAGCAGGGGATGTTCCAGTTCTCGTCTGTAGTGATAATGAGCAGGGGACGTTCCGGTTCTCGTCTGTAGTGATAATGAGCAGTGGACGTTCCGGTTCTCGTCTGTAGTGATAATTAGTAAGGCACGTTCCGGTCTCATCTGTAGTGATAATGAGCGGGGGGACATTCCGGTTCTCGTCTGTAGTGATAATGAGCGGGGGACGTTCCGGTTCTCATCTGTAGTGAAAATGAGCGGGGGGATGTTCCGGTTCTCGTCTGTAGTGATAATTAGTAAGGCACGTTCCGGTCTCATCTGTAGTGATAATGAGCGGGGGGACATTCCGGTTCTCGTCTGTAGTGATAATGAGCGGGGGACGTTCCGGTTCTCGTCTGTAGTGAAAATGAGCGGGGGGATGTTCCAGTTCTCGTCTGTAGTGATAATGAGCAGGGGACGTTCCAGTTCTCGTCTGTAGTGATAATGAGCAGGGGACGTTCCAGTTCTCGTCTGTAGTGATAATGAGCAGGGGACGTTCCGGTTCTCGTCTGTAGTGATAATGAGCAGGGGACGTTCCAGTTCTCGTCTGTAGTGATAATGAGCAGGGGACGTTCCAGTTCTCGTCTGTAGTGATAATGAGCAGGGGACGTTCCAGTTCTCGTCTGTAGTGATAATGAGTAGGGGACGTTACGGTTCTCGTCTGTAGTGATAATGAGCGGGGGATGTTCCGGTTCTCGTCTGTAGTGATAATGAGCAGGGGACGTTCCGGTTCTCGTCTGTAGTGATAATGAGCAGGGGACGTTCCGGTTCTCGTCTGTAGTGATAATGAGCGGGGGATGTTCCGGTTCTCGTCTGTAGTGATAATGAGCGGGGGATGTTCCGGTTCTCGTCTGTAGTGATAATGAGCAGGGGACGTTCCAGTTCTCGTCTGTAGTGATAATGAGCAGGGTACGTTCCAGTTCTCGTCTGTAGTGATAATGAGCAGGGGACGTTCCAGTTCTCGTCTGTAGTGATAATGAGCAGGGGACGTTACGGTTCTCGTCTGTAGTGATAATGAGCGGGGGATGTTCCGGTTCTCGTCTGTAGTGAAAATGAGCAGGGGACGTTCCGGTTCTCGTCTGTAGTGATAATGAGCGGGGGATGTTCCGGTTCTCGTCTGTAGTGATAATGAGCGGGGGACGTTCCGGTTCTCGTCTGTAGTGATATTGAGCGGGGGATGTTCCGGTTCTCGTCTGTAGTGATAATGAGCGAGGGACGCTCCAGTTCTCGTCTTTAATGATAATGAGCAGTGGACGTTCCGGTTCTCGTCTTTAGTGATAATGAGCGGGGGGACGTTCCGGTTTTCGTCTTTAGTGATATTGAGCGGGGGATGTTCCGGTTCTCGTCTGTAGTGATAATGAGCGAGGGACGCTCCAGTTCTCGTCTTTAATGATAATGAGCAGGGGACGTTCCGGTTCTCGTCTTTAGTGATATTGAGCGGGGGATGTTCCGGTTCTCGTCTGTAGTGATATTGAGCGGGGGATGTTCCGGTTCTCGTCTGTAGTGATAATGAGCGAGGGACGCTCCAGTTCTCGTCTTTAATGATAATGAGCAGGGGACGTTCCGGTTCTCGTCTTTAGTGATAATGAGCGGGGGGACGTTCCGGTTTTCGTCTTTAGTGATAACGAGCAGGGGATGTTCCGGTTCTCGTCTTTAGTGATAACGAGCAGGGGACGTTCCGGTTCTCGTCTTTAGTAATAACGAGCAGGGGATGTTCCGGTTCTCGTCTTTAGTGATAACGAGCAGGGGACGTTCCGGTTCTCGTCTTTAGTGATAATGAGCGGGGGACATTCCGGTTTTCGTCTGTAGTGATAATGAGCGGGGGACGTTCCGGTTCTCGTCTGTAGTGATAATGAGCGAGGGACGCTCCAGTTCTCGTCTTTAGTGATAACGAGCAGGGGACGTTCCGGTTCTCGTCTTTAGTGATAACGAGCAGGGGACGTTCCGGTTCTCGTCTTTAGTGATAACGAGCAGGGGACGTTCCGGTTCTCGTCTTTAGTGATAATGAGCGGGGGACATTCCGGTTTTCGTCTGTAGTGATAATGAGCGGGGGACGTTCCGGTTCTCGTCTGTAGTGATAATGAGCGGGGGACATTCCGGCTCACATCAGTAGTACTAATGATCGGATCATCTCTTTTCTGTGCTGACAGGTGACCTGTATATCGCCGGCTTGAACCAGATCATGTACGGCAATCTGCCCAAGCTAGTGGCCTCCAGAGATGGTTTTCAAGGCTGCCTGGCATCCGTGGACCTCAATGGACGACTCCCTGACCTGATCAGCGATGCTCTGCACCGCAGTGGGCAGATTGAACGCGGATGTGAAGGTACAAGTTCATATAGTGATGGCCGCAGTCATGTGTGGGACTCATTCACACCATTCTTCAACGCCCCAACCTCGCCCTCATCTTCACTTCTCTCCTCCATTTCCCTCCTACTGATCTTCACTTCCACTGTCCTCGCCCTCCTCCTGTCCATCAGTCTGTGTCCGCAGGACTGTGCAGGCCACCGTGGCATCGCCCGTCCCTCACATTGCATCTTATTGTCATCTGCACAAAGTGGTAATGATGTTACTAAGAAAGTGAACAATCAAACATAACAAGGTATGAACTCCTGCTGGCCGCCTGCACCGTACAGAAGGGGCCAGGAGAAGACATGGGAACAGAGTGGAAATGGTGGCACCAGATATCAGAAGTTCAGCCGGCGCTGTTCTCATGGGTCCGAGCAGCTGGCTCCTCCATGAATCCTGGCCAGAGAAGAGGCGCCATGTTCACATGTAGCAGTGGTGGACAGCATGATCCCGCACACACCCCCATAGATGTCCATGTGCACCGCTGCCGGTGGGTGACCCAGCATGCCCCAGCGCTCGGAGCCCACCGTGTCCTCCTGTGTGTCTTCTGTAATAAACACATCTTTATGTCTCCGGTGTCTGTCTTGTTGGGGGAACATTGCCGTTTATCTCACCGATGCCGACCTTCAGTCTCTCCAGAACCATCTCATCCGCCCATTGACTTGTCATCCCTTCCCATCATGCTTTGCTGTTTTTTGTCCTTGTGCTGACCCCTCCACCTTGGTGAGGGTGGTCCTGTGACTGATGCACCAGGTGGGGTTCTGTGTCCCGATGATTGGGGTCTGCAGACGGATCTGTATTAGTACGGACAGATGAGAGATCTGATCTGAATCCCTTCATGTACGTCTGGGGTGACCCCCAACACCTCTAATAAGTCTGCAGGAAGGAGCTGCTGTACAGCACTAATGGTGAGTGGCTGGGATGTGCACAGAGCCTGCTAGCTGGCAGATAGCGCCCCCACGTACCTGCTGCCTGGTAGAGGTACTGCTTTAGGTAGAGCAGGAGGATAATGCCCAGCAGGCTGCATCCTGACAGGAGGAGGCACCGACGGCCGATGAGACTGGCTGCCTGTATATAATGGATGTGTCTTTGTGATCCGGAGGGACGAGGTGACTGTGCGGGGGGTACAGATCGCCCCGCAGCAGCGTGCTTGCTCTGCGCCTCCTGCAATGTAAGCTTTGCTTGTGCTGGACCTGCTGGCTGCCCGCCGCCTGCCCATCTGCTGCTTGTTTTATTTTTTGCCATTCTGGTGGATGTTGCTTCTCTTGGGGGAGGTCGGATTTGGGGGGACCCCATGATTCGCTGCTGTACTAACATCTGCTTTGTTTTTGTTCCTCGGCTAACAAAGATGCTTTGACCAAAGCTAATCTACAAGGTAGTCTGCCATCACCTAACCTGCATTGTCACCTGTGTACAGCCACACCACCAGCAGAGGGCGCCGGTGTGCAGAGCTGATGCTGGAGCTGGCTGATGGTCCGGCTGTGGTGAGCAGGCTCAGCACTGAGTGTCCAGGTGTCAGACAGCAGGAACATACTGCCGGCATTATATCCTTGGGGGGGGGGGTCACGTCACGGCGGGAGTGGGGGGGTTCATCAGATTGTTGCTCGCTCAGTGCTGACGCCTGTCCCATCACCTGTGTGTCACCTGCATGATGCCTCGTGTGTGCCCGCTGTGTCCCCAGAGGTCGTCTGATTCTGTGCTCGTCTTGTGCCAACACTGCATGCAGCCCGACAATACAGGGAGCAGCGGGGAGGGCTCCCGAGATGACTCCCATCATTTCCTGAGTCCATGATGAGGTTGTAGTGGCTGAGAGCAGTCAGCCTTGGTCATGGCCTCTGGTCTCCATCTTATCCATCACACCGGGGTTGTCAGATACAGAGAGGTCTGTATACACCGCCTGGAGCACGGACTCGCCCTCTAGGAATCTGAGAATGATGGAGGGCGCCACTGCCCTGCAGATCTGTCCGCAGTGGCGCCCCCCTGCACTCTGTGAACGGCACTGGCTGTGAGGCCAACCTGGACCCTCCACCCCGATACCGTGTCCCCAATGTTACACCCAAAATGGAGCCCTACCAGACACAAGGTGACATGGCCATCATGGATGCCGGCCTTCCATATGACTGTTGTCAGGGTGAATGCATCTGTAGGAAGTGACCTGCTGCTACTTGTAGTTCCTTACTGCATGTGTCTGCTCACAGGCCGCCTCTCCATACAGTGGGGGCTTCAGCAGGTGATGGGAGCATCCTTCTGTATGGCTTGGCTTCCTTTGGAGCAGTGTCACAGCCTGTGCCACTCATCATGCCCTTAATGGGGTCTGCAGGTTGGGGGCGTTGTTTTCGGGGTGAGGCTGCATGTGCAGTCTCGGGTCCTCGCCACCTCTGCACAGGTTGGATGTTCAGCTGCCGCGCGGCCCTGCATGGTTGACGTGTCGTATTGCTGCATGCTACTAGTTTGAGATTTGGCGTTTGGGGACTTGCTGGGGCGTCTGGGGGAGACGGGTCGCTCTGCTCACTTCTCTGTTCTGTGCTGGCTTGCAGGTCCGACAACCACCTGTCAGGAAGAGTCCTGTGCAAACCAGGGCGTGTGCATGCAACAATGGGAGGGCTTCACCTGCGACTGCTCCATGACGTCCTACTCGGGGCCACAGTGCAATGACCGTGAGTACAGACAATGCTGCCGCCTGACACCTGCCGCAGAGCCACAGTCACATCCCCGCAGGCTGAGTGCATTGCCCCAGCAATTATCCACAAGCACATGAAATCATGGCCGATCGGTGTCCCATCCTGGAGCCGTGCAGATGCCCTATCCTGACACCAAGAATTCACAACAGAAAGTAAAGGTTGTCAGGTGGAGGTAGAAGCCGGTGATGGCAGAGAACCAATCCTGCGCTTATACCTCACAGACATGAAGATACGCCCAACACATAGGCAAAATCTCTGAATACACAGATGGTACCATAACTCCCAGCAGAGCGTACACCATCGGATGATGGGAAACCTGGGATTGCGGTGATGAACCTTCTCATGATGTTATTACACCGCCCCACTGTTCTAAATGCAGGTATTACCTCCATTGTTGTAGGATGGACCGATCCTGGATGATGGTGGTGGGGCCTAGAGGTAATAGCCCATGTTATAGGGTGCCTAAACCGGTGGTCTAGATGTAAAAGCCTGTGTTATAGGGAGCCTGAATCGGTGGTCTAGAGGTAATAATACTGTTGTGAAGACACAGGGTCTTCCGTGGGCGTAATACTACTCAGACAACACATCGTGAGGGTAAAACAGCGTGGCAATACTTTATGAACCACCAAACAGACAGTAAACACATAGAACAGTCCCACCAAATACTCAAGATGGTGCAACATTACACAGTCTCACCCTTCCGCTGGCCCGCCGAGAATAGAACAGCTGCAACTTTGGGACTTCCAGGGCCAACTACCTCACCCAGTGGCCCCCCGCTTCTGGCAGGCCCCCACAGAGGGGAGATGGCGGCAAGCTTAGGAAACAGACAGTCCATCGAGGTACAAGGCCAGGAGACCCGAGGGTGCCCCTCTTGCCTCTCCTAGAGTTTCCATGGGGCCAGATGACCGGCTAGTTCCAATCTGTCTTTGCCGAATGTCTCCATGGGTTCCAGGCGACCGGAGGGTCCCACCTGGCAACCCCAAACAACATATCCATGGGGCCAGGCGACCTCATCGTCCGAACCTGGTCTCCCCAGTTGTATCCATGGGCTCTCTGGTGGTCAATTGAGCAGATCCGTATCCTTCCAGTCAGGGCCGTATACCCTTAGGCTTGGATCATGTAGAATCCAAATCTGTGTCTCTGCATAAAGCCATGCTACCAAGCTGATGTCCTGAAGAGTCTGTCTGACCTTTGATTCTCTCTTTCAATTCTCACTGCTACAGAGGCATATGTCCCTTAAATAGTTATAGTTGTCCTTTCAATGACACATCCACAGGTCAAGGATTAGGGATGATATTACTCCACAGGTCTCAAGTCTCATTCTTTGTGCATTTAATCAATTTACATAGTTGGTATAGCAGTGGGGGGCTCTTTAAATCAACATCTAGCTGGCTTTAGTACAATATGTAATTAGCATAGTAACAAACATCATTGCTTCAAAACCAAGAGAAGTCAACATTCAGGTTTATACACATAACCTTATGTCCTTTTGACCAGCCACAGAAATACACATACATTCACAAGTCAACACAAACACAATAGTGCATTTCTCTTGACTTAACAAATCTAGAGGTCTGGCTGATTAAGATAAGAAGCTGTTTCGTCACAGCTGTGTTAGGCCTCTTTCACAGGTCCTGATATTACCGGTAATGGAAAAACCACTACCGGTGCTATCCATGTCTCACATCCGTGTGCACCATCAGTGTGACAAGTACCGACGTCTGGGGAAAAGCAGAACAATTAGTACTGTTCCCAGGCGCTGGGTGCTTAATCAAACTCTCATCATAGTCGTCAGCTGGGGACTGGTGTTAATATTCTGGGAAGGGGCCAATATCCATAAGGTTCCCAACCTATTAATAACAGCTCACAGCTGTTTGCTTAGCCTTCTCTAGTTAGTAAAAAGGGGGGACCGAAAAAAATGACTTGAGGTCCCCCCTAATTTTACTAACCAGCAAAGGCTAAACAGACGGCTGCGGGTTGATATTAATAGACTGGGAAGGATCCATGGATATTGGCCCCCTCCCAGACTAAGAACATCAGCCGTCCCAGAAATAGGACCAATTCTGGCGCTTAGCCTCGGCTCTTCACACTTGCCCTGGGGCGGTGGCAAGTGGGGTAATAGTTTGGGGTTGATGTCAGCTGTTTTATGTTCGCTGACATCAAGCCCAGATGCTGTTATTTGTCACACTGATGACACACGGATCACACGTGTGCGGGACATATTGCGGATCGTGCCGCCGGCAAAAAATGGACATGTCGACGTGTTTTACACATGGTCCGTGGAAACACACTGACATGTGCGCAGACCCATAGATTTGAATGGGTCTAGGTGTGTAAGTGTCGACCACACGTACCAGAGACACTGACGTGTGAAGGGGGCCTTATAGGGGGCCTGAACTGGTGGTCTGGAGGTAAAAGCCTATGTTACAGGGGGCCTGAACCGGTAAGTGTCGTCATGTGCAGCCATCGTTATCCTGCAGGTAAGAGGTGGCATGAGAACATTGTATCTGTCAGATTTACGTCTGCTCCGCACCGCGGGCGCCATCATGGCCTCCTGCAAGGCGGCAGCGCAGTCCTTCATCATGGCTGGGGCGTTAGTAGTGAGTCCTGAGGGACGCGGCGGGAAGGTCTCCAGGAATCCAGAGGTCGTCTGCGGTCGTAATCTTTCTCTAGTTGGAGGGACGTTAATTATTTATAATATCTAATTAAAAGCACTGCAGAAAACAAGTCGTCTCTGGATGAGCCGGTGTACCGCTCTCCCTGTGACCTCTGCTCTGCCCCACCGGCTACCTTCATCTTTGCCCAATGTGCTTGTGCACAAGGTGCATTTGCCCCAATCCGGCCGCTGTTGTACAGTTTCACTCCCATAAATGGTGCTTCTACTATCCCCTCCGAGACCCCTCTACCTAGAAATCAGCACGATCTCCGACAACAGCATGTGAAATACAGTGTGGCCCGTCACAACGCCCGCTGACCCTACTGTCCACCCTTGTCTGGCTACCAAACCATCAATCAAGCCTCGGCCGCCCCCTCAGGGTAACACCGGACCACCATCATGACTACCCTGGCCCAGCACATCCTGTGGACTTGTCACACCACTAGTGTCCTGCCATGTGTGAGTCCACTGTCCAGGTGTATGTCCAGCCGTTCACCTCGCAGAACAGCACAATCACTGACATCTCTGACGGTGGCTGAGGTGGGATGACTCTGTGGAGAGGGGTCTGAATGTTACTAGTTACCTCCGCAATGACAGCCCCTGGTGGATGGCCGCTCACCAGGTCCTAGGCTCGGTTCATCATGGCCGTCCCGAAAGCTGAGGGATGTTACCTGCAGATGTAGACCCCATCTGTGAGCGCCATGAGAGCAGGTTGCGTCATAGCTTGAATCGTTAGTAAATGGGGGACAAAGCAGGCAGGGGGCAAGAGGAAATGGAAAGCATGGAGGTCTACCAAGGTCTGAACAGGCAGGAAGCTCTCTTACGTCTGCAGCTCTTTCTTCTTTCTGCCTTTAAGCAAAGATAGGTGAGCTGCCCACAAGAGTTAACAATCTGTCTGCCCTCTACAGCGCCCCTATGTGGTAAGTGTAAAGCTGGGATCTCCTGTTGCAGTACAGTCATGTCCCCACAGGGTGGCAGCATGTCTACATTAGCTCTTTCCTTTGGTTCTGCAGCATGGCGCTCATGTTCTGGTGCAGAAGCCGGGCCAATGGCTCGCTCTCACTTGCGATTAAATCGGACGAATAAAATCCGATAAAAAAAAAGAAAAAATCAGATTGCATTCGGTCCAATTTAATCCTATGGTGGTGGGCTCAGTGGCGTTTTTTTTTTTCCAGCTCTGATCGGATTGCAATCGGGCTGAAAAAAAAAATCGCAGCATTCTGCGATTGCAGGCTGGATTCAGATCTCACAAACCCATTTAAGTCTATGGGTGCTTGTGAAACATCGCACTGCACTCGGATATCCCCCAAGTGCAGTGCGATTCCTGCTGATGCCAGCAACAGAGGAGATAGAGAAATTATTTTCTCCGTTCCCTTCGCAGCTGTGCTGCGATCCTCTCTGTCAGTGCTCCGCTATATATAATAGAGCACTATACATAACACAGCACTATATATAATAGAGCACTATACATAACACAGCACTATATATAATAGAGCACTATACATAACACAGCACTATATATAATAGAGCACTATACATAACACAGCACTATATATAATAGAGCACTATACATAACACAGCACTATATATAATAGAGCACTATACATAACACAGCACTATATATAATAGAGCACTATACATAACACAGCTCTATATATAATAGAGCACTATACATAACACAGCACTATATATAATAGAGCACTATACATAACACAGCACTATATATAATAGAGCACTATACATAACACAGCACTATATATAATAGAGCACTATACATAACACAGCACTATATATAATAGAGCACTATACATAACACAGCACTATATATAATAGAGCACTATACATAACACAGCACTATATATAATAGAGCACTATACATAACACAGCACTATATATAATAGAGCACTATACATAACACAGCACTATATATAATAGAGCACTATACATAACACAGCACTATATATAATAGAGCACTATACATAACACAGCACTATATATAATAGAGCACTATACATAACACAGCTCTATATATAATAGAGCACTATACATAACACAGCACTATATATAATAGAGCACTATACATAACACAGCACTATATATAATAGAGCACTATACATAACACAGCACTATATATAATAGAGCACTATACATAACACAGCACTATATATAATAGAGCACTATACATAACACAGCACTATATATAATAGAGCACTATACATAACACAGCACTATATATAATAGAGCACTATACATAACACAGCTCTATATATAATAGAGCACTATACATAACACAGCACTATATATAATAGAGCACTATACATAACACAGCACTATATATAATAGAGCAGGGTGGGAGATTAATTTTTCCAAACGGCCACATAAGAAACAGTGACTGTTGTGGAGGCTGAACAAATAGGCTGAAATTAATTTTGCTCAATATTAATTATAATGATTTTTTTATATTAATTGTATGACTTAATATTGAGCACAATTAAGTATGCTGACATCCCCTATATACAGTATGAGCCCCCACATAGCCCCCTCAATCAACAACCAAAGCGATCAACTTATGGGGCCCTTATTCTTGTAAACCATAACAAAAAAGACCTTAAAAATAATTTCATTAATTAGGTAATTTAAAACCCCAATACATAGATACATATATGCACAGAAAAACAGTGATTTAAAAAAAGAGCAGAAATGAGGGGAGACGGGGACTAGTTTTGCCCTTCACAATTCCCTTCCTGACAGCGGAGGCTGGTACCCTAGGTTCGGTATGGCGCCCCCACTCCTCGTCGACCGCCCCTATGTAGCCCGACCACTACCGTACTTGGCCAGGCATCCTCTATATGTGAGCAGATAATATGTAATGAATATATATATATATATATATATATATATATATATATATACTGCTCAAAAAATAAAGGGAACACTTAAACAACAGAATATAACTCCAAGTGAATCAAACTTCTGTGAAATCAAACTGTCCACTTAGGAAGCAACACTGATTGACAATCAATTTCACATGCTGTTGTGAAAATGGAATAGACAATAGATGGAAATTATTGGCAATTATCAAGACACCCTCAATAAAGGAGGGGTTCTGCAGGTGGGGACCACAGACCACATCTCAGTACCAATGCTTTCTGGCTGATGTTTTGGTCACTTTTGAATGCTGGTTCTGCTTTCACACTCGTGGTAGCATGAGACGGACTCTACAACCCACAGAAGTTGCTCAGGTAGTGCAGCTCATCCAGGATGGCACATCAATGCGAGCTGTGGCAAGAAGGTTTGCTGTGTCTGTCAGCGTAGTGTCCAGAGGCTGTAGGGGCTACCAGGAGACAGGCTAGTACACCAGGAGACGTGGAGGGGCCGTAGGAGGGCAACAACCCAGCAGCAGGACCACTACCTCCGCCTTTGTGCAAGGAGGAACAGGAGGAGCACTGCCAGAGCCCTGCAAAATGACCTTCAGCAGGCCACAAATGTGCATGTGTCTGCACAAACGGTTAGAAACCGACTCCATGAGGGTGGTATGAGGGCCCGACGTCCACAGATGGGGGTTGTGCTCACAGCCCAACACCGTGCAGGACGCTTGGCATTTGCCACAGAACACCAGGATTGGCAAAGTCGCCACTGGTGCCCTGTGCTCTTCACAGATGAAAGCAGGTTCACACTGAGCACATGTGACAGACGTGACAGAGTCTGGAGACGCCGTGGAGAGCGATCTGCTGCCTGCAACATCCTTCAGCATGACCGGTTTGGCAGTGGGTGAGTAAGAGTGTGGGGTGGCATTTCTTTGGAGGGCCGCACAGCCCTCCATGTGCTCGCCAGAGGTAGCCTGACTGCCATTAGGTACCGAGATGAGATCCTCAGACCCCTTGTGAGACCATATGCTGGTGCGGTTGGCCCTGGGTTCCTCCTAATGCAGGACAATGCCAGACCTCATGTGGCTGGAGTGTGTCAGCAGTTCCTGCAAGATGAAGGCATTGAAGCTATGGACTGGCCCGCCCGTTCCCCAGACCTGAATCCGATTGAGCACATCTGGGACATCATGTCTCGCTCCATCCACCAACGTCACGTTGCACCACAGACTGTCCAGGAGTTGGCGGATGCTTTAGTCCAGCTCTGGGAGGAGATCCCACAGGAGACCATCCGCAACCTCATCAGGAGCATGCCCAGGCGTTGTAGGGAGGTCATACAGGCACGTGGAGGCCACACACAATACTCAGCCTCATCAGGAGCATACCCAGGCGTTGTAGGGAGGTCATACAGGCACGTGGAGGCCGCACACAATACTGAGCCTCATCAGGAGCATGCCCTGGCGTTGTAGGGAGGTCATACAGGCACGTGGAGGCCACACACAATACTCAGCCTCATCAGGAGCATGCCCAGGCGTTGTAGGGAGGTCATACAGGCACGTGGAGGCCACACACAATACTCAGCCTCATCAGGAGCATGCCCAGGCGTTGTAGGGAGGTCATACAGGCACGTGGAGGCCACACACAATACTCAGCCTCATCAGGAGCATGCCCAGGCGTTGTAGGGAGGTCATACAGGCACGTGGAGGCCACACACAATACTCAGCCTCATCAGGAGCATGCCCAGGCATTGTAGGGAGGTCATACAGGCACGTGGAGGCCACACACAATACTCAGCCTCATCAGGAGCATGCCCAGGCGTTGTAGGGAGGTCATACAGGCACGTGGAGGCCACACACAATACTCAGCCTCATCGGGAGCATGCCCTGGCGTTGTAGGGAGGTCATACAGGCACGTGGAGGCCACACACAATACTCAGCCTCATCAGGAGCATACCCAGGCCTTGTAGGGAGGTCATACAGGCACGTGGAGGCCACACACAATACTCAGCCTCATCAGGAGCATGCCCAGGCGTTGTAGGGAGGTCATACAGGCACGTGGAGGCCACACACAATACTGAGCCTCATCAGGAGCATCCCCAGGCGTTGTAGGGAGGTCATACAGGCAAGTGGAGGCCACACACAATACTCAGCCTCATCAGGAGCATGCCCAGGTGTTGTAGGGAGGTCATACAGGCACGTGGAGACCACACACAATACTCAGCCTCATCAGGAGCATGCCCAGGCGTTGTAGGGAGGTCATACAGGCACGTGGAGGCCACACACAATACTCAGCCTCATCAGGAGCATGCCCAGGCGTTGTAGGGAGGTGATACAGGCACGTGGAGGCCACACACAATACTCAGTCTCATCAGGAGCATGCCCAGGCGTTGTAGGGAGGTCATACAGGCACGTGGAGGCCACACACAATACTCAGTCTCATCAGGAGCATGCCCAGGCGTTGTAGGGAGGTCATACAGGCACGTGGAGGCCACACACAATACTCAGTCTCATCAGGAGCATGCCCAGGCGTTGTAGGGAGGTCATACAGGCACGTGGAGGCCACACACAATACTCAGCCTCATCAGGAGCATGCCCAGGCGTTGTAGGGAGGTCATACAGGCACGTGGAGGCCACACACAATACTCAGCCTCATCAGGAGCATGACCAGGCATTGTAGGGAGGTCATACAGGCACGTGGAGGCCGCACACAATACTGAGCCTCATCAGGAGCATGCCCAGGCGTTGTAGGGAGGTCGTACAGGCACGTGGAGGCCACACACAATACTCAGCCTTATCAGGAGCATGCCCAGGCGTTGTAGGGAGGTCATACAGGCACGTGGAGGCCACACACAATACTCAGCCTCATCAGGAGCATGCCCAGGCGTTGTAGGGATGTCATACAGGCACGTGGAGGCCACACACAATACTCAGCCTCATCAGGAGCATGCCCAGGCGTTGTAGGGAGGTCATACAGGCACGTGGAGGCCACACACAATACTCAGCCTCATCAGGAGCATGCCTAGGCGTTGTAGGAAGGTCATACAGGCACGTGGAGGCCACACACAATACTGAGACTCATTTTGACTTGTTTTAAGGACATTACATCAAAGTTGGATCAGCCTGTAGTGCGTTTTTCCACTTTAATTTTGTACAGAACAAAGTATTCAATGAGAAGATTTCATTCATTCAGATCTAGGAGGGGGGATTTCAGTGTTCCCTTTATTTTTTGAGCAGTGTATATATATTTAAAGATTTTTCTGTATTTTCATGACTTTGAAAATTGTACATTCACACTGAAGGCATCAAAACTATGAATTAACACATGTGGAATTATATACTTAACAAAAAAGTGTGAAACAACTGAAAATATGTCTTATATTCTAGGTTCTTCACAGTAGCCACCTTTTGCTTTGATGACTGCTTTGCACTCTTGGCATTCTCTTGATGAGCTTCAAGAGGTAGTCACCGGAAATGGTTTTCACTTCACAGGTGTGCCCTGTCAGGTTTAATAAGTGGGATTTCTTGCCTTATAAATGGGGCTGGGACCATCAGTTGTGTTGTGCAGAAGTCTGGTGGATACACAGCTGATAGTCCTACTGAATAGACTGTTAGCTGCTTTTTTCTTGCCATAATACAAATTCTAAGTAAAGAAAAACGAGTGGCCATCATTACTTTAAGAAATGAAGGTCAATCAGTGCGAAAAATTGGGCAAACTTTGAAAGTGTCCCCAAGTGCAGTTGCAAAAACCATCAAGCGCTACAAAGAAACTGGCTCACATGAGGACCGCCCCAGGAAAAGAAGACCAAGAGTCACCTCTGCTTCTGAGGATAAGTTTATCAGAGTCACCAGCCTCAGAAATCGCAGGTTAACAGCAGCTCAGATTAGAGACCAGGTCAATGCCACACAGAGTTCTAGCAGCAGACACATCTCTACAACACCTGTTAAGAGGAGACTTTGTGCAGCAGGCCTTCATGGTAAAATAGCTGCTAGGAGTTTGTATGTTCTCCCCGTGTTTGCGTGGGTTTCCTCCAGGTTCTCCGGCTTCCTCCCACACTCCAAAGACATACTGATAGTTAATTTAGATTGTGAGCCCTGATGGAGACAGTGCCCATAATGTCTGTGAAGCGCTGTGGAATTAATGGCGTCATCAGCCCAGTCTGCATCCACATAGCCTGTGTGATTTAGATCTGTTGCAGATATCCTTAAATTTATGTCTTGAGTCTCTTTCAAATATCAAAGAATTCTCGTCACGGCATTACAGTCTTTTTGGCGCAGTTTTTCCACATATCTACAGAGAATTCCAATTGTTGCTGTGATATCTGGTACTTCCGGAAGTACCCCCACTGCCTGTCGGTAATTTTAGGGAACAGGTCATCTTCTCCTTACAACTTCAAGTAGGCTGGTTCCACTGGGGTTGATAGACCTTCTGCTTCTGACATTCCAAACTAATTCAGAATTGAGTTGATTTTTGCACTTTGGTTTAGAAGAAAGCCTCCATCTTCTTCTCTCCGGAACTGGATTGCTGGATAATATGTCACATTTCCAAGGTCTTTACTTTCAAAATGCTGATTGAATATTTTAGTCATCTTTGCAATTTTTGTTTCCTCTTGATGAACCATAATCACATTGTCCACATATAAGAGAATATAGATCCACTTTCCGTCTATACATTTTGTGTATAAACATGGATCTGCTTCACCTCTTTTAGATCCTTCTTCCAATAAGACTTTGTTCATTTTGGTGTTCCGTTGCTTAAGACCATAGAGCCATGTACAAGTCCTCTTCAGTGTCATCAATTAATGAAGGCACTTAATTTACTCATTAGCAGCTTTAATCCACTTCAGTTTGTCATGGACAGGTAGTTGTTGCATCTCATCCCATGACTGCGGCGCTGACTCAGGTAGTGTTTTTACAAAGTAGGATAGACTCTTAGCTGGTATATCCTTGTTTGATCTAGATGGTATATCCTTATTTGATCTCGACGATCCCCTGACTTGTTTCACCTGTTTTTTCTGTTGCTTCTTCAGTGATTGAACGTCCTGAGCAAACTTCTACATCTTTTTCCGTGTTATTTTGAATCTGTGACAGAGATTGTTGTTGCTTCAGCTGGTATGGACTACTGGTAAGATGTCATGAAACCTGAGCGACACGAAGTTCTCATCAACCATTACATCTCTGCTTATTGTGACCTTGCTCGTTTCTGGGTGCAGGATTCTATATCCTTTCTGGGTGTTACTGTAGCCCACCAGGATACCCTCTTTTGCATGAGATTCCCACTTGGTACATTTTTCTTTGAGAATATGTACAAATACTTTACTTCTGAATATTCTTATGTGTTGTAGTTCAGGCTTCTTGCTGTTCCATCGAGTTTTCTCAGTAGCTTTACCTGGTAGTCTGTTTTCAAGATTGCTTCAATCCCAACATGTAGTTGGCAAATCTGCGTCAAATAGCAAACATCTTCCACTTTCACAAAGTGTCCGGTTCCTTCTTTCCGCTACACCATTTTGTTCAGGGTTGTATGGTACAGTATTCTGAAACACGATTCCATTTTTCATTAAAACACTTTGTGTCTCGTTACTTGTATATTCAGTTCCATTATCTGCACACAGAATTTTGGGCATTCTCCTAAATTTGTTATATACTTCAGGGAGATATATTTCAAGTTTCTCTGGAACTTCATCTTTACTGTGAAGCAGATCGACAACTGTATATCTTGAATAATCATCGATAAATGTGAGAAAATATCTCTTCTTTCCAGGAGTTTGAGTGCTCATTGAACCACAAACTGTTATGATTGTACTTTTCTTAGGAGAGGATTTTCTTGACATTTTATCTTTTAAGTTTCATTAAATACCAACATACTTTAATTTCCTTTATTAAAGTAAATATATAATTTAACAAGAAAAATTACAAACAGTGCAGAGTAACCCTATGGAGGACGACCGCAAACAAGTATATAAAAGCATAGTATAAGAGTAAATTAAGTATAGAGATCCCAATGTCTATAAGGTATATCCCTATGCATTTTTAAGAAAACAGCACATCATCCTAAATTCAATACTGATTTTGACAATAATGTTCATCCAGGCCAAATGCGCTCCCAAGAAGCCAGTGAATACTGTGGGTATATATTCTCCAAACGATCTTTATTCCTCAAGTAAATACAACGCGTTTCGACAAGATTATGTCTTCTTCAGGTATATTCTTAGAAATTATTAAGATACAACCGTAGATACAATTTTTAAGATACAACCACAATTTATACAGTATTCCTTCTGTAATCTTGCATATCTTGGCCCTTATTTAGCTTAGACTGATTCAGCTTTCTCATTACATAGCGCTTATTGTTGAAATTTATCCTTTCATGCACTTTCTGCAGCTGTTCCCACATTTCTTTTGCAGGTTCACATTTACATACAGTACATACACAGTCTGATCATCATCTATACTGAGGGAGATAGTGCTTTGTGCTTTTTGATCCTTCTCTACCGAGTCTTCTGGTAGTGAGTCAGGTCTAGACTCCTGTGTGTACTTCCACGTACCTTCTCTTATCAGCAGCACTTTTACCTTGAATTTCCAGGATTGGTAGCTCCAGTCAGTGAGATTTGGCTCTGGGAAGTTCACAGAGTTGCTGCTGGTGGCCATCCTTGATTCTTCTACTTAGTACACTTTTGTTCTCTCTCATCTGGGCTGTTCTCTGGGTCTCTGGGCCCATAACCTGTAGGCAGCGGATTAATCTCTGTGCTGTCCAGTGAATATATGTTTATTTAGCAATAAAGATAACGCAGCTTACAACTGGTATTTCTTATAGCTTAGGATCTTGGCATCTTGTTTGTCAGCTTGCAAAGTGAAAGTAAATTGTGCTCCAGTTACACACACAGTGAGCAGGAACTTCCTGGGTATTTTTTAACAATGCTTTATTGGCAAATAGTGATGAGCGAGTATATTTTGTTAACCCTTTTGCCGAGTATACTCGGGCGAGCACCGACTATTTATAGCTGCTCTGGCTTTAAGTTTTCGTCGCTCCGTGAACATGATTTGCAACTGTTTGACAGATTTAATACGTGTGAGGGATGCCTGTTTTTCCAGCATTCCTCACATGTATTAAATCTGTCAAACAGTTGCAAATCATGTTCACAGAGCGACGAAAGCCCGAGCACGCTATAAATACTCGGTGCTCGCCCGAGTATACTCGGCGAAAGGGTTAAACAAAACATACTCGCTCATCACTACTGGCAATATAACACTATTGCTGGATACAGAAACGCATGCACCACAGTAGTAAATAGTAGTTTATGCAGTATATACAATAATAAACAATATTTCAACTGCAGATTAGCAAAGGATTTTGGGTGGCAATGTAGTGTCCAGTGTCAGAAAGATGGGTTTCCATCCTAGGTCATGGGGTCACCCTGCAGGACAATGATCCCAAACATACTTAAAGAAGCCCCCAGAAATGGATGGAAACAAAGCGCTGAGAGTCCTGAAGTGGCAGCAATGAGTCCGGATCTAAATCCCATTGATCTTACAATTGCTATCGAATCATCATCGAATGATACAACTTTGCTAACTGGTATCTCATAGATTCATCGAATGGTAGAGTTGGAAGGGACCTCGTGGGTCATCTGGTCCAACCCCCTGCTCAAAGCAGGATTCACTAGATCATCTCCATGTGAGACGCCTTCACATAAGAGACACTGGGAGAAGTGTGTAAGAAGAGTCCAAATCCCAGCTGAGGAGTAAGAAGCTGATAGTTATAGGAAGCGACTGATTGCAGTTATTTATTACAAAGGGCGCAACCAAATATTAAGGAAGGGGCAACAATTTTGTCCAGACCATTTTTGGGGTTTTGTGTGAAATTATGTTCAGTTTGCTTTTTCCCCTTTTTTGTGTTGTTCCAATACAAAATAAACCTGTGTATAACAAAACATATGGAATTTTGATAATGTTCTGGGAGAAATACTTCATTTTCTGGAACAATTTCAAGGGCCATGACTGTATATATCCCTTATCCTGATATGTATGTTCCCCATTCTGGTATACTGGGCAGCACGGTGGCTCAGTGGTTAGCACGGTGCTGTATATAGGGCAGCACGGTGGCTCAGTGGTTAGCACGGTGCTGTATATAGGGCAGCACAGTGGCTCAGTGGTTAGCACTGCAGTCTTGCATCGCTGGGGTCCTGGGTTCAAATCCCACCAAAGACAACATCTGCAAGGAGTTTATGTTCTCCCTGTGTTTGCGTGGGTTTCCTCCGGGTTCTCCGGTTTCCTCCCACACTCCAAAGACTGATAGGGAATGTAGATTGTGAGCCCCAATGGAGACCGTGCCCATAATGTTTGCAAAGCACTGTGGAACTAATGGCGCTATATAAGTGAGGAAAATAAATAAATATATCCCCCATCCTTGTATATGTCCCCATTCTGCCGCTGTTCTTTAATGCATAGAAAAAAATAATTGATTTTTCAGGCACACACCGTCAGACACACACCGTGCTCCGGCTTCTTCCATGTTCCTGTTCTTTGGGGCCACAGTAAGCGTCTCCCTGTCATTGGTCCCAGCTGCTGATTGCGTACAGTTGATTCCACCATTTAGGACTTTATTTTGGGATTGCGGCGCTCCTCCGTCTCCTTTTACATGTGGCAGAGGCTTCTTAGGATAATGAATTTCCTCCTGCTGAGGCGAGGGTCAGGGATGAGCCGGCTCCAGCCGACTTTCATGCTCTCAATGGATTTGACCCATGGCGAGTCCCTGCTGCTGTAGAGATCACTGGGAAACGGAGCAGGTCATTGTGTCGGCATTAAAAGCTGTCAGCTAAGATCAAGCTCCCAAGCCCCCCGGCTGATCAGCAGAGGACACCTGGCTATTAAGATTATATAGTCTAATATTGTGATATCACCCCAAACAATAGCAGCACCTCTGCTGGCTCACCTCGTCTGTCCTGGTGTCTGTGAGGTATCCTGGCCTAGGGTGACAACCTTTGTTATATAAAAGTGATGTCCTCTTTCTTACTTCTCGATCTATGTGTCAGTCTTTACTGCCCGCCATTAATTCATAACCCACAGAGCAACAGATCTTTGGGGTTCCTGGTGGAGCTTGGGGTGATGTATGGAGATCCTGGGGGCTGTGACCGATGGGGTTCCTGGTGGAGCTTGGGGTGATGTATGGAGCTCCTGGGGGCTGTGACCGGTGGGGTTCCTGGTGGAGCTTGGGGTGATGTATGGAGCTCCTGGGGGCTGTGACCGATGGGGTTCCTGGTGGAGCTTGGGGTGATGTATGGAGCTCCTGGGGGCTGTGACCGGTGGGGTTCCTGGTGGAGCTTGGGGTGATGTATGGAGCTCCTGGGGGCTGTGACCGGTGGGGTTCCTGGTGGAGCTTGGGGTGATGTATGGAGCTCCTGGAGGGGCTGTGACCGGTGGGGTTCCTGGTGGAGCTTGGGGTGATGTATGGAGCTCCTGGGGGCTGTGACCGGTGGGGTTCCTGGTGGAGCTTTGGGGTGATGTATGGAGCTCCTGGGGGCTGTGACCGGGGGGTTCCTGGTGGAGCTTGGGGTGATGTATGG
The DNA here is from genome assembly GCF_046119375.1 of Phyllobates terribilis. Taxonomy (NCBI): domain Eukaryota; kingdom Metazoa; phylum Chordata; class Amphibia; order Anura; family Dendrobatidae; genus Phyllobates; species Phyllobates terribilis. The sequence continues at coordinate 10,140,138 of NW_027362767.1, forward strand.
AGATCCTGGGGGCTGTGACCGGGGGGTTCCTGGTGGAGCTTGGGGTGATGTATGGAGATCCTGGGGGCTGTGACCGGGGGGTTCCTGGTGGAGCTTGGGGTGATGTATGGAGCTCCTGGGGGCAGTGACCGGTGGGGTTCCTGGTGGAGCTTTGGGGTGATGTATTCAGCTCCTGGGGGCAGTCACCGGTGGGGTTCCTGGTGGAGATTTGGAGTGATGTATGGAGCTCCTGGGGGCTGTGACCGGTGGGGTTCCTGGTGGAGCTTGGGATGATGTATGGAGCTCCTGGGGGCTGTGACCGATGGGGTTCCTGGTGGAGCTTGGGGTGATGTATGGAGCTCCTGGGGGCTGTGACCGGTGGGGTTCCTGGTGGAGCTTGGGGTGATGTATGGAGCTCCTGGGGGCTGTGACCGGTGGGGTTCCTGGTGGAGCTTGGGATGATGTATGGAGCTCCTGGGGGCTGTGACCGATGGGGTTCCTGGTGGAGCTTGGGGTGATGTATGGAGCTCCTGGGGGCTGTGACCGGTGGGGTTCCTGGTGGAGCTTGGGATGATGTATGGAGCTCCTGGGGGCTGTGACCGATGGGGTTCCTGGTGGAGCTTGGGGTGATGTATGGAGCTCCTGGGGGCTGTGACCGATGGGGTTCCTGGTGGAGCTCCTGGGGGCTGTGACCGGGGGGTTCCTGGTGGAGCTTGGGGTGATGTATGGAGCTCCTGGGGGCTGTGACCGGTGGGGTTCCTGGTGGAGCTTGGGATGATGTATGGAGCTCCTGGGGGCTGTGACCGATGGGGTTCCTGGTGGAGCTTGGGGTGATGTATGGAGCTCCTGGGGGCTGTGACCGATGGGGTTCCTGGTGGAGCTTGGGGTGATGTATGGAGCTCCTGGGGGCTGTGACCGGTGGGGTTCCTGGTGGAGCTTTGGGGTGATGTATGGAGCTCCTGGGGGCTGTGACCGGTGGGGTTCCTGGTGGAGCTTGGGATGATGTATGGAGCTCCTGGGGGCTGTGACCGATGGGGTTCCTGGTGGAGCTTGGGGTGATGTATGGAGCTCCTTGGGGCTGTGACCGGTGGGGTTCCTGGTGGAGCTTGGGATGATGTATGGAGCTCCTGGGGGCTGTGACCGATGGGGTTCCTGGTGGAGCTTGGGGTGATGTATGGAGCTCCTGGGGGCTGTGACCGGTGGGGTTCCTGGTGGAGCTTGGGGTGATGTATGGAGCTCCTGGGGGCTGTGACCGGTGGGGTTCCTGGTGGAGCTTGGGGTGATGTATGGAGCTCCTGGGGGCTGTGACCGGTGGGGTTCCTGGTGGAGCTTGGGGTGATGTATGGAGCTCCTGGGGGCTGTGACCGGTGGGGTTCCTGGTGGAGCTTGGGGTGATGTATGGAGCTCCTGGGGGCTGTGACCGATGGGGTTCCTGGTGGAGCTTGGGGTGATGTATGGAGCTCCTGGGGGCTGTGACCGATGGGGTTCCTGGTGGAGCTCCTGGGGGCTGTGACCGGGGGGTTCCTGGTGGAGCTTGGGGTGATGTATGGAGCTCCTGGGGGCTGTGACCGATGGGGTTCCTGGTGGAGCTTGGGGTGATGTATGGAGCTCCTGGGGGCTGTGACCGGTGGGGTTCCTGGTGGAGCTTTGGGGTGATGTATGGAGCTCCTGGGGGCTGTGACCGGTGGGGTTCCTGGTGGAGCTTGGGATGATGTATGGAGCTCCTGGGGGCTGTGACCGATGGGGTTCCTGGTGGAGCTTGGGGTGATGTATGGAGCTCCTGGGGGCTGTGACCGGTGGGGTTCCTGGTGGAGCTTGGGGTGATGTATGGAGCTCCTGGGGGCTGTGACCGGTGGGGTTCCTGGTGGAGCTTGGGGTGATGTATGGAGCTCCTGGGGGCTGTGACCGGTGGGGTTCCTGGTGGAGCTTGGGGTGATGTATGGAGCTCCTGGGGGCTGTGACTGGTGGGGTTCCTGGTGGAGCTTTGGGGTGATGTTTGGAGCTCCTGGGGGCTGTGACCGGTGGGGTTACTGGTGGAGGGTGGGTATGTATGGGGCTTCGGTTGATGCAGTGGTAGTAAGCAGGCACTTATGATGGACTTGTGGGGAAGTTTCTTTCAGCTGGTTGCTCTTCGGCTGTCGTTTATATTTTCTGTAGCATAAAAACTCCAGTGTACTGCTGTGGAAAAGTGTGGATTTTGCATGTACATTTCACCCTCTGGATAACTAAAGATGAAATACGCATCGGCATCCACAACATAAATTGCCGTACTGCAGATTTCAGATTGGCAGCACAGGTCAACCTCTGTAGCATGTTTTGACAGTTTAGGAATGAGTGCTTGTTATATTTGTCATGACGCCGGTACTGTGATACCATGTGGGAACATACCCCAACACGGTTATTAACCCTTCGGTGACGCTGCCTCTGAATCAGCAGTGAATATATATACATTGACAAACAAAAGGGCAACAATGTGTTGAACTTGTGACTTTCAGGCTCCATATTTCACCATCCTCTCCAGATTTATGTATGAGATAGCCAAGATGATTCTCTATAAAATGATGGTATGTCACGTTTGAAGCTATAGTGGATGGTGAGATATGGATCCTGAAACTCACAAGTTCAACACATTGTTGCCCTTTTGTTTCGTCAGTGTATATATAGTGTGTGTATGTATACAGGGTCGGACTGGGGTGTCTGGCGCCGACTGTAAGACACAGACGGCTCCTGCACATCTCCTGTGCGCCACCATAACTGGGATGTACAATTACGGTAGTTTGCATTAAAGGGGCTCTTTGGTCAAAACAAGTTATCACCGATCCATGGGCTCCACAGGATAGGTGATCACTTATTGATCGTTTCGGTCCGACCATTCGAAACCGCACTGATCAGAAGAATGTGGAAGTTTTATCCCTGACAGGACGCTTATCTTCATTTTAAAATGTAGGTGGGACGTCTGACCACAGCCTCATTCATTCTCTTGAGGGCTTCCAAAAAAAACAAGAACAGCCATTGAGGGAATCAATGGATCAGTGGTTGAGTCGCACATCACCCTTCAGTCTAATGGGGATAAAAGATTCACATTCTGACGATTGGGTCGCAGCAGTCAGACACCCACCAATCAATAGGTTATCACTTATCCTGTGGAGAGGTGATTACTTTTTTTCACCGGAGATCCCCTCTAAGTGCATCTCTGAGCTGTGTTCCAAGTATTTAATCTCTCATGGAAATGAAGAATCTTCTTCGAATTAATATCAGAGAGAACAAATGACCACCATACATAACACAATCTACTATACCAATACCAATAATACCACATACAAAAGGGAGAAATACCACCACACCATGACCGGATCACATATTACCACCACATAGTGACCGAATAATACCACATACAAGGAACAAATACCGCCACACCATGACCGGACTACATATTACAACCACAAAGTGACCGAATAATACCACATACAAGGAACAAATACTGCCACACCATGACCAGATCACATATTACCACCACATAGTGACCGAATAACACCACATACAACGAACAAATACCGCCACACCATGACTGGACCACATATTACCACCACATACTGACCGAATAATACCACATACAAGGAACAAAAACCACCAGACCAGGACCAGATTACATATTACCACAACATAGTAACCAAATACTACAATACTGATCATGAATACAAACCACAATACTAACAACACTGCTATTACTACCAGTGACATTATAAACAAGAGCTCTTTGTATAGTATACAGTGTATAGTGTACACACGTGGTCAAAATTGTTGGTACCCCTCGTTTAATGAAAGAAAAACCCACAATGGTAACAGAAATAACTTGAATCTGACAAAAGTAATAATAAATTAAAAATCTATGAAAATGAACAAATGAAAGTCAGACATTACTTTTCAACCCTGCTTCCACAGAATATTTTAAATAATTAAACTAATGAAATAACCCTGGGGGTCCCTGCAGTCTGAAAGGCATTTGGATGTACTGGAAGCACCCATCAGGTGTTGAGAAAGCTGTTTTCTCCTTGGCCCTCTGAGACATGGGGATTTGCCAGTAGCCCTTCGTCAGGTCAAGGGTGGTAATATACCTCGCAGGTCCAAGCCTCTCGATGAGTTCATCAACGCGGGGCATCACACTTGAATACCTCATTCAGCATGCGGTAGTCGTTACAAAACCTCCACTCCCCGTCGGGCTTTGGCACGAGAACGATGGGACTCGACCATTCGCTCTTTGATTCCTGTATCACACTGAGGTTCATCATCCTCTTCACCTCGGTTGAGATTACCTCACGGCGGGCTTCAGGAATTTTATAGGGCTTAAGATTTACCCTAACATGCGCTTCCGTCAGCACGTCATGCTCGACCACCTGTGTACGCCCCGGCAAGTCTGAGAACGGGGAACCAGAGGATTCCGTTGTAGCAGCTCTCTACACTGTTGCTTATGGGCCGGCGATAGAGTCTCTGCTATTGTGACCTCCTCGACTTTGGCTTTGGGACTGGCTCCCAAACAAAGAGCCCCCAACGTTTCCCGATCTCGCCATGGCTTCAGCAAGTTCACATGGTACACTTGGTGAGGCTTTCTTCGGCCAGGCTGGTGGACTTTGTAGTTCACTTTGCTGAGTTTTATCACCACCTCATACGGGCCTTGCCACTTGGCCAGGAACTTTCTCTCGACGATGGGGATAAGCACCAGAATGAGATCCCCAGGCTGGAACTGCCTCAGCCTCGCTGATCGGTTATAGACCCCTACCTGGGCCTCTTGTGCCTGGAGGAGATGCGCCATCACAATAGGCATAACTTTCGCCATTCTCTCCTGCATTTGGGAGACATGTTCTATGATGCTCTGGTGGGGCGTAGCCTTGGCTTCCCAGGTTTCCTTGGCAATATCCAGGAGCCCTTGTGGTGTCATCCATACAGTAGTTCAAACGGGGAGAAACCAGTAGACGCTTGCGGAACCTCTCTCACCCAGAAGAGCAGGAACGGTAGCAAGTAGTCCCTGTCACGACCATCCTTCTCTACGACCTTTTCGAGCATTGCTTTTAAGGTTTTATTAAAGTGCTCCACCAGGCCGTCTGTCTGCGGATGGTAAATGGAGGTTCACAGTTGGGTAATCTGGAGGATTTTATACAGCTCCTTCATTACTTTGCTCATGAATGGGGTTCCTTGGTCCGTTAGAATCTCCTTCGGCAGCCGTGTCCAGCAAGTATATGGACAAGGTCTCGGACTATGTTCCTACTCGACGAGTTCCTTAGTGGTACTGCTTCCGGGTACTGGGTCGCATAGCCCAAAACCACCAAGATGTATTGGTGGCCCCACGCCGATTTAACTAAGGCCCCACTAGGTCTATGGCAATCCTCTCAAAGGGGATTTCTATCACAGGTAGTGGGATTAACCCTTTAAAGCCTGCGGCGTATTAGTACGCCCTAGGCCATCGCCACCGCTTCAGTGAGGGCTATGGCGCCGCGTGCGTGGCCTTAGCCCCGCCCATCAGTGACCACGTCACGTGATCGCGGGTCACTGATAGGTGGGCATGGCAACCCGGGGTCTGCAGCAGACCCCTGTGGTTGTCATGTCTCGCTAGCTATGAGCGCCACCTAGTGGTCGGCGCTCATAGCACAGGAGCATTTCTCCTGCATACAGGAAATCTGCTCGTCGCCTGTATGCAGTAGAAACGATCAGGAAACTGCAGCTTCTAGGCTCCTCTGGAGACTATAGAAGAAAGCAGAAAGTGTAAAAAAATGGTTTTAAAAATATAAAAAAAATATAAAAGTTTAAATCACCCCCCTTTCGCCTCATTCAAAATAAAATAATAAAAAAAATTCCCACATACACATATTTGGTATCCCTGCGTTCAGAATCGCCAGATCTATCAATTATAAAAAAGAATTAAGCTGATCGGTAAACGGCGTAAAGAGAAAAAAATTCTAAACGCCAGAATTACGTTTTTTTGTCTTCGCAACTTTGCAATAAAATGCAATGAGGGGCGATCAGAACATCGGATCTACCCCAAATGGTGTCAATAAAAACGTCAGCTTGGTGCACAAAAAATAAGCTCTCACCCTCAACTGTGGAATTGCATTTTTTTTGCAATTTCACCGCACTTGGAATTTTTTTCCCGTTTTCCAGTACACAATATGGTAAAACCAGTGATGGCGTTTAAAAGTACAACTCGTCCCGCAAAAAATAAGCCCTCACATGGCCATATTGTCCAAAAAATAAAAAGGCTATGGCTCTGGGAAGAAGGAGAGCAAAAAACGAAAACTGAAAAACCTTAAGGGTTTTAAGGACTATGGAAGTGGGAAGAGGGGGTGGTTAACTAACAGGTGGGGCAGGACCTACAATAGGTTGGGATCTCACGGTAACACCCTGGCCAAACTTGCTCAGCCACACCCTGAAGGGGAGGTATGGTGAATGATGTCCCTCCCATCTCTATGTCATTCACACAAAACCACTCTGTTCACAATGGTGATTTAAACCCCCAACATATAATATGCTGGTGAATAGTTGTAAGTTCAGTTCACTAAGGCTAGCAGCCATAGTGAAACATGCCTCCCCTCACATATAACGCCAGTGACTCTGTCACACCACCCATAGAAAACAGTTTCCTAAAAAGTAAATTATATTAAAGAAGTAATAATGTCCCTAATTGGACCCTAAAGTAATTATGTTCCCCACTTGCCACCATAAACTAATATATTTTCCTCCATCTGGCCCCCAAACAGTAATTAAGTCCCCCAGCCTGGCCCCCCATGTCCCTTGTCCAGCCTGGCCCCCCATATCCCTTGTCCAGCCTGCCCCCAATATATCCATTCTGCCCCCCCATGTGTCCAGCCTGCCCTTCCATATATCCATCATGGCCCCATGTGTCCAGCCTGCCCCGCATATATCCATCCTGACCCCCATGTGTCCAGCCTGCCCTTCTATATATTCATCTTGGCCCCCATCCCATTCTGCATCCACACACAGAAGAAAAAAAAAGATTTCTCTTACCTTCCTGTCCTCTGACTAGATCTGGTGCTCTCATGTTAAAATGGCCGCTGACCTAGCAGAGGCCGGTGGCTGACTTGCATGCGCCCGTCACAGCAGGTGCATGACAGTGACGTCATATGCCAGCAACGTCAGACACACAGCTTCAGCTTCATCGGTACGTGCGCCGCGGTGTTTCAGGTAATGAACTTTGCGTATACACATCCCTGCATATACTCTGCCTGCGCTTTTAAAGGGCCCGTGCCCCTAAAAAACTCAGGCTTTTTTTTTTAAATCCTCTTGTTTCCCCTCTCGTCTGCAGCAAGGGCCCACCGGGGATATCCCCAATACCCCGCCAGGCCAGTCCGACCCTGTATGTATATACAGTCATGGCTGAAAGTGTTTGCACCCTTAGGATTTCTCTGCTTGAGCAATTTCATCAATCAAATATATAATGGCAGCAAGGATAGATAATGGTAGGAATTTTTAAAACCGAACTATTAATATATTTGTCTAAAAACAGGGAATACATAAAATGGACCACAAACATCCCACAAAATATTAATAAAGTGTTCAAAATATCACCAGTGCACGTTAGAAAATAGTTCGGTCTCACCCCTTAGATGTCCGGAGCAAGCTGTCCATAGTCATAGGAGAAAGAGGGGGTATATGGTACTGCCGAACTACCCTGTTGTGCCCCGTGTGTGTCTCCCGTCCTAACAAAGACATTCCCCAAAAGTGTTATCCTGTCCGTTGGAGTGTCCCTTAATTCCCTCCCGACGCGTTTCAGTGGACTCATCAGGGGAGCATGAGGATATAATGGAGGATTCAGAAGTTAATTATTAGGAAAAAAATTATTTAGCGGTCACCCAAATGCAAGGGAGACCCTATCTTGTCAGCAGAGTGCTGCACGACTCTAAAGGTATAGAAAAATACATATATATATACATGTGTTTGTGTATATACGTGTATATATATATATATATATATTATATAATCTCCCACCCTGGGCAGCGCCGTTCTGTCACAGTCTTCCCTCAGCAGGATTAGATATTTCTGTTCCCTTTTGGCTGTGGTGTTTTTTGGGGGTCTCCTCACTTGCTGACAGCCCCCACTGCTCCTGAATGCTCCTCCGTTCAGTTTTAGCTCCGGTTCTGATTGAGCCGTCGGTCGCCCTCGCTGAGACTCCCGAGTGATAACATACAAATTGCCATCTTGGTGGAGATGCTGAGTGTGTGAGGGGCCGGAGGTGGCCTGTTTATTTGGGTAATACGGCAGATGTTGCCTGTCGGTCCTTGTAAATTACATTTAGGTTTAGGGAATTCTTAATGGGATGAATAAAACGTACTTGCTCACCGCTGGGACTCTTCTCAGACGAGATGTGCGAGAGTTGTGGCTACCCAGGATAGAGCCTCTTCAGAGAGGAAGAGGACTGGAACTGTAGCGCCACCTATTAGAAGTAGCAATCCTTAAAGTCAATATCGACCCTTTAACAAGCTTTGCCACGTGACTTAGGATAAAAGCCAAACCAGAATCTCAATTTGCAGACAGTGTTTTGGGGTGTTCTCCCAGAGGAGCATGCATGGCCTATAAGTCTCCTTACCCTGGCTTCCCAGTCTGGGGTCTGAAATCTGCGAGTTGAGCCATGTGGTGCCCGAGCCGCAGTCGCTTTGTACCAGGATAGCCCCAGAAGTCACCTAGAAATGCATGAAATGGGGGTGCAGACTCGTCCACATGTAGATCTGAGTCACAAAGATGCTAGTAGTTCTGAGTGAGCAGACATGGGTTACACTGGTGTGGGGGCTTGTAGACCTGTAAAGAGCGTTTTGTGGAGCCCCTCGCAGATACTTCTGCCTTCACACTTTGTACATGACCTTTACTGACTACAGCCTGAATTTCTCATAATGTTTTTCCACCTTGGGAACCGTTTTGATGAATGTCTCCTCCTGCCGCCTGAACCGCGCATCTGTGTCATAAACAGACCTCCGCGCCCCCCAGGTGTGCCAGTGCAATGAAACCGTCATCATAGATCTTTCCGAGCACCTTCAGGTGTGACGCTGCACAAAGGAGGATGGTGAGCTGAAGAGCTTGCACTCCGCAGATGGGAGCGATGGAACAGCGGTCAATCTTGTTTCTCGCCTTCGAGTGACATTCTGGCATGACATGTGCGTCTGGCCCTCGCCTGTGAGCAGCGCTCGTTCTCTGTATGATAAATGTGCTGACAGTGGCAGGGAAATGAGCTAATAAGGGAGTTTATGGGACGGTGGAGGACCATCTGTTAGGGTAAATGTTTGAAGGTATGCAGCGCTACCAGAAGGAACGCTGACAAAACATTTCCTCCACATTACAGTCCTGGGAATAGTATCCAGAGTGGAGGGGAGAGGCGCTGCAGACATCGCTGGCAACCTCTCCGAGTGCACAGTTTATATACATATATATAGCACCATCTATCTGTCTGTCTTATGTTGCAATTGGGTGCAGGCTCCAGGACCCTGACTCCAAAGTTCAGATCCTTTCATTGCCCGTATTTTACAACATACTTTTAGTTCTACCTGCATCCAATTTATCTTATCCAAAACCGCAGCTCTTCTTCTTCTTATGGAGTGGTCTCCTTTTCTTGGCTACAACAGCCTCCGCACTCTTGTAGCATATTTGTGCAGTCAGGACCTAATGTTGGCGAGAGGCTGACAATCGGACTCTATAAATTCATCCCAAGGTGTTGTATAAGGTTACGGTCAGGGCTTTGTGCAACCACTTGAAATCCTCCACACCAGGCCGGTTACCTGATCTCCTTATAAATCTGCTGTGTGCACAATGCTCGGTCATGTTGGAACGACAAAATGCCTTCACCATACTGGTACCTGGAAGGAGGAAATACTGCTTGATATTGCAGCACATGGTGATCTTTGGCCTTTTTTTGTTACTCCAGATGACATGCTGATCTTGAACACCTTTTCTCTAGAGTCCGGTGACTATGTGCTTTATATGGCTCCCGCTAACACTTGACATAATGTATTGTGTTTTTAGGCTTATGTGCAGCAGCTCCTCCATGGAAACACATTTTCTGAATTTGCCACAGTTCGTGTGCTTGTAACCTCCTAACTAAGTTTGGCATTGTGCAGTAAGTACAGGAGCGGATATGCAACTTTATGCCCCACATGCATCTGTACTCTTTGGCCATGTGCTGCGAGTTCATTCAGTCTATCGCTTTGTGGCTGGTCCGTTACTTTTCCTATGCAACTCCACTAAAATATTGGCATTTAGCAGAGACCAGGACAAAGGTAAATCACCTCTTTACTCCTGGAGTAGCTGCAGATCTCTCTCTTTACTCCTGGAGTAGATGCAGATCTCTCTCTTTTCTCCTGGAGTAGATGCAGATCTCTCTCTTTACTCCTGGAGTAGATGCAGATCTCTCTCTTTACTCCTCTAGTAGATGCAGATCTCTCTCTTTACTCCTGGTGTAGCTGTAGATCTCTCTCTTTACTCCTGGAGTAGGTGCCGATCTTTTTCTTTACTCCTGGTATAGCTGCAGATCTCTCTCTTTATTCCTGGAGTAGCTGCAGATCTCTCTCTTTACTCCTCTAGTAGATGCAGATCTCTCTCTTTACTCCTGGTGTAGCTGTAGATCTCTCTCTTTACTCCTGGAGTAGGTGCCGATCTTTTTCTTTACTCCTGGTATAGCTGCAGATCTCTCTCTTTATTCCTGGAGTAGCTGCAGATCTCTCTCTTTACTCCTGGAGTAGCTGTAGATCTCTCTCTCTCTTCTTACTCCTGGAGTAGCTGTAGATCTCTCTCTCTCTTTGCTCCTGGAGTAGATGCAGATCTCTCTCTTTACTCCTGGAGTAGATGCAGATCTCTCTCTCTCTTCTTACTCCTGGAGTAGATGCCGATCTTTTTCTTTACTCCTGGTATAGCTGCAGATCTCTCTCTTTATTCCTGGAGTAGATGCAGATCTCTCTCTTTACTCCTGGAGTAGATGCAGATCTCTCTCTTTACTTCTGGAGTAGCTGTAGATCTCTCTCTTTACTTCTGGAGTAGATGCAGATCTCTCTCTTTACTCCTGGAGTAGATGCAGATCTCTCTTTACTCCTGGAGTAGATCCAGATCTCTCTTTACTCCTGGAGTAGATGCAGATCTCTCTTTACTCCTGGAGTAGATGCAGATCTCTCTCTTTACTCCTGGAGTAGCTGTAGATCTCTCTCTTTACTCCTGGAGTAGATGCAGATCTATCTCTTTACTCCTGGAGTAGATGCAGATCTCTCTCTTTACTCCTGGAGTAGATGCAGATCTCTCTTTACTCCTGGAGTAGATGCAGATCTCTCTCTTTACTCCTGGAGTAGATGCAGATCTCTCTCTTTACTCCTGGTGTAGCTGTAGATCTCTCTCTTTACTCCTGGAGTAGATGCCGATCTTTTTCTTTACTCCTGGTATAGCTGCAGATCTCTCTCTTTATTCCTGGAGTAGCTGCAGATCTCTCTCTTTACTCCTGGAGTAGATGCAGATCTCTCTTTACTCCTGGAGTAGATGCAGATCTCTCTCTTTACTCCTGGAGTAGATGCAGATCTCTCTCTTTACTTCTGGAGTAGCTGTAGATCTCTCTCTTTACTCCTGGAGTAGCTGTAGATCTCTCTCTTTACTCCTGGAGTAGCTGTAGATCTCTCTCTTTACTCCTGGAGTAGATGCAGATCTCTCTCTTTACTCCTGGAGTAGATGCAGATCTCTCTTTACTCCTGGAGTAGATGCAGATCTCTCTTTACTCCTGGAGTAGATGCAGATCTCTCTCTTTACTCCTGGAGTAGATGCAGATCTCTCTCTTTACTCCTGGAGTAGATGCAGATCTCTCTTTACTCCTGGAGTAGATGCAGATCTCTCTCTTTACTCCTGGAGTAGATGCAGATCTCTCTCTTTACTCCTGGTGTAGCTGTAGATCTCTCTCTTTACTCCTGGAGTAGATGCCGATCTTTTTCTTTACTCCTGGTATAGCTGCAGATCTCTCTCTTTATTCCTGGAGTAGCTGCAGATCTCTCTCTTTACTCCTGGTGTAGATGCAGATCTCTCTTTACTCCTGGAGTAGATGCAGATCTCTCTCTTTACTCCTGGAGTAGATGCAGATCTCTCTCTTTACTTCTGGAGTAGCTGTAGATCTCTCTCTTTACTCCTGGAGTAGCTGTAGATCTCTCTCTTTACTCCTGGAGTAGATGCAGATCTCTCTCTTTACTCCTGGAGTAGATGCAGATCTCTCTTTACTCCTGGAGTAGATGCAGATCTCTCTTTACTCCTGGAGTAGATGCAGATCTCTCTCTTTACTCCTGGAGTAGATGCAGATCTCTCTCTTTACTCCTGGAGTAGATGCAGATCTCTCTTTACTCCTGGAGTAGCTGTAGATCTCTCTCTCTTTACTCCTGGAGTAGATGCAGATCTCTCTCTTTACTCCTGGAGTAGATGCAGATCTCTCTCTTTACTCCTCTAGTAGATGCAGATCTCTCTCTTTACTCCTGGTGTAGCTGTAGATCTCTCTCTTTACTCCTGGAGTAGGTGCCGATCTTTTTCTTTACTCCTGGTATAGCTGCAGATCTCTCTCTTTATTCCTGGAGTAGCTGCAGATCTCTCTCTTTACTCCTGGAGTAGCTGTAGATCTCTCTCTCTCTTCTTACTCCTGGAGTAGCTGTAGATCTCTCTCTCTCTTTGCTCCTGGAGTAGATGCAGATCTCTCTCTTTACTCCTGGAGTAGATGCAGATCTCTCTCTCTCTTCTTACTCCTGGAGTAGATGCCGATCTTTTTCTTTACTCCTGGTATAGCTGCAGATCTCTCTCTTTATTCCTGGAGTAGATGCAGATCTCTCTCTTTACTCCTGGAGTAGATGCAGATCTCTCTCTTTACTTCTGGAGTAGCTGTAGATCTCTCTCTTTACTCCTGGAGTAGATGCAGATCTCTCTCTTTACTCCTGGAGTAGATGCAGATCTCTCTTTACTCCTGGAGTAGATGCAGATCTCTCTCTTTACTCCTGGAGTAGATGCAGATCTCTCTCTTTACTCCTGGTGTAGCTGTAGATCTCTCTCTTTACTCCTGGAGTAGATGCCGATCTTTTTCTTTACTCCTGGTATAGCTGCAGATCTCTCTCTTTATTCCTGGAGTAGCTGCAGATCTCTCTCTTTACTCCTGGAGTAGATGCAGATCTCTCTTTACTCCTGGAGTAGATGCAGATCTCTCTCTTTACTCCTGGAGTAGATGCAGATCTCTCTCTTTACTTCTGGAGTAGCTGTAGATCTCTCTCTTTACTCCTGGAGTAGCTGTAGATCTCTCTCTTTACTCCTGGAGTAGATGCAGATCTCTCTCTTTACTCCTGGAGTAGATGCAGATCTCTCTTTACTCCTGGAGTAGATGCAGATCTCTCTTTACTCCTGGAGTAGATGCAGATCTCTCTCTTTACTCCTGGAGTAGATGCAGATCTCTCTCTTTACTCCTGGAGTAGATGCAGATCTCTCTCTTTACTCCTGGAGTAGATGCAGATCTCTCTTTACTCCTGGAGTAGCTGTAGATCTCTCTCTCTTTACTCCTGGAGTAGATGCAGATCTCTCTCTTTACTCCTGGAGTAGATGCAGATCTCTCTCTTTACTCCTGGAGTAGCTGTAGATCTCTCTCTCTCTTCTTACTCCTGGAGTAGCTGTAGATCTCTCTCTCTTTGCTCCTGGAGTAGATGCAGATCTCTCTCTTTACTCCTGGAGTAGATGCAGATCTCTCTCTCTCTTCTTACTCCTGGAGTAGCTGTAGATCTCTCTCTCTCTTTACTCCTGGAGTAGATGCAGATCTCTCTCTTTACTCCTGGAGTAGATGCAGATCTCTCTCTTTACTCCTGGAGTAGATGCAGATCTCTCTCTCTCTTCTTACTCCTGGAGTAGCTGTGGATCTCTCTCTCTCTTTACTCCTGGAGTAGATGCAGATCTCTGTCTTTACTCCTGGAGTAGATGCAGATCTCATTCTTTACTCCTGGAGTAGATGCAGATCTCTTTCTTTACTCCTGGAGTAGATGCAGATCTCTCTCTTTACTCCTGGAGTAACTGTAGATCTCTCTCTTTACTCCTGGAGCAGCTGCAGATCTCTCTCTTTACTCCTGGAGTAGATGCAGGTCTTTCTTTACTCCTGGAGTAGCTCCAGATCTCTCTCTTTACTCCTGGAGTAGCTTCGGATCTCTTTCTTTACTCCTGGAGTAGCTCCAGATCTCTCTCTTTACTCCTGGAGTAGCTGTAGATCTCTCTCTTTACTCCTGGAGTAGCTGCGGATCTCTTTCTTTACTCCTGGAGTAGCTCCAGATCTCTCTCTTTACTCCTGGAGTAGCTGTAGATCTCTCTCTTTACTCCTGGAGTAGCTGTAGATCTCTCTCTTTACTCCTGGAGTAGATGCAGATCTCTCTCTTTACTCTTGGAGTAGCTGCAGATCTCTCTCTTTACTCCTTGAGTAGCTGCAGATCTCTCTCTTTACTCCTGGAGTAGCTGTAGATCTCTCTCTTTACTCCTGGAGTAGATGCAGATCTCTCTCTTTACTCCTGGAGTAGCTGCAGATCTCTCTCTTTACTCCTGGAGTAGCTGTAGATCTCTCTCTTTACTCCTGGAGTAGCTGTAGATCTCTCTCTTTAATCCTGGAGTAGCTGCAGATCTCTCTCTTTACTCCTTGAGTAGCTGCAGATCTCTCTCTTTACTCCTGGAGTAACTGTAGATCTCTCTCTTTACTCCTGGAGTAGATGCAGATCTCTCTCTTTACTCCTGGAGTAGCTGTAGATCTCTCTCTTTACTCCTGGAGTAGCTGCAGATCTCTCTTTTTACTCCTGGAGTAGATGTAGATCTCTCTCTTTACTCCTGGAGTAGATGTAGATCTCTCTCTTTACTCCTGGAGTAGATGCAGATCTCTCTTTACTCCTGGAGTAGATGCAGATCTCTCTCTTTACTCCTAGAGTAGCTGCAGATCTCTCTCTTTACTCTTGGAGTAGCTGCAGATCTCTCTCTTTACTCCTTGAGTAGCTGCAGATCTCTCTCTTTACTCCTGGAGTAGCTGTAGATCTCTCTCTTTACTCCTGGAGTAGATGCCGATCTCTCTCTTTACTCCTGGAGTAGCTGCAGATCTCTCTCTTTACTCCTTGAGTAGCTGCAGATCTCTCTCTTTACTCCTGGAGTAGCTGTAGATCTCTCTCTTTACTCCTGGAGTAGATGCAGATCTCTCTCTTTACTCCTGGAGTAGCTGTAGATCTCTCTCTTTACTCCTGGAGTAGCTGCAGATCTCTCTCTTTACTCCTGGAGTAGATGTAGATCTCTCTCTTTACTCCTGGAGTAGATGTAGATCTCTCTCTTTACTCCTGGAGTAGCTGTAGATCTCTCTCTTTACTCCTGGAGTAGATGCAAATCTCTCTCTTTACTTCTGGAGTACCTGTAAATCTCTCTCTCTCTTTACTCCTGGAGTAGCTGTAGATCTCTCTCTTTACTCCTGGAGTAGCTGCAGATCTCTCTTTACTCCTGGAGTAGATGCAGATCTCTCTCTTTACTCCTGGAGTAGATGCAGATCTCTCTGTCTCTTCTTACTCCTGGAGTAGCTGTAGATCTCTCTCTCTTTACTCCTGGAGTAGATGCAGATCTCTCTCTGTACTCCTGGAGTAGATGCAGATCTCTCTCTTTACTCCTGGAGTAGATGCAGATCTCTCTCTTTACTCCTGGAGTAGCTGTAGATCTCTCTCTCTGTTCTTACTCCTGGAGTAGCTGTAGATCTCTCTCTCTTTGCTCCTGGAGTAGATGCAGATCTCTCTCTTTACTCCTGGAGTAGATGCAGATCTCTCTCTCTTCTTACTCCTGGAGTAGCTGTAGATCTCTCTCTTTACTCCTGGAGTAGATGCAGATCTCTCTCTTTACTCCTGGAGTAGCTGTAGATCTCTCTCTTTACTCCTGGAGTAGCTGCAGATCTCTCTCTTTACTCCTGGAGTAGATGTAGATCTTCCTCTTTACTCCTGGAGTAGATGTAGATCTCTCTCTTTACTCCTGGAGTAGATGCAGATCTCTCTTTACTCCTGGAGTAGATGCAGATCTCTCTCTTTACTCCTAGAGTAGCTGCAGATCTCTCTCTTTACTCTTGGAGTAGCTGCAGATCTCTCTCTTTACTCCTTGAGTAGCTGCAGATCTCTCTCTTTACTCCTGGAGTAGCTGTAGATCTCTCTCTTTACTCCTGGAGTAGATGCCGATCTCTCTCTTTACTCCTGGAGTAGCTGCAGATCTCTCTCTTTACTCCTTGAGTAGCTGCAGATCTCTCTCTTTACTCCTGGAGTAGCTGTAGATCTCTCTCTTTACTCCTGGAGTAGATGCAGATCTCTCTCTTTACTCCTGGAGTAGCTGTAGATCTCTCTCTTTACTCCTGGAGTAGCTGCAGATCTCTCTCTTTACTCCTGGAGTAGATGTAGATCTCTCTCTTTACTCCTGGAGTAGATGTAGATCTCTCTCTTTACTCCTGGAGTAGCTGTAGATCTCTCTCTTTACTCCTGGAGTAGATGCAAATCTCTCTCTTTACTTCTGGAGTACCTGTAAATCTCTCTCTCTCTTTACTCCTGGAGTAGCTGTAGATCTCTCTCTTTACTCCTGGAGTAGCTGCAGATCTCTCTTTACTCCTGGAGTAGATGCAGATCTCTCTCTTTACTCCTGGAGTAGATGCAGATCTCTCTGTCTCTTCTTACTCCTGGAGTAGCTGTAGATCTCTCTCTCTTTACTCCTGGAGTAGATGCAGATCTCTCTCTGTACTCCTGGAGTAGATGCAGATCTCTCTCTTTACTCCTGGAGTAGATGCAGATCTCTCTCTTTACTCCTGGAGTAGCTGTAGATCTCTCTCTCTGTTCTTACTCCTGGAGTAGCTGTAGATCTCTCTCTCTTTGATCCTGGAGTAGATGCAGATCTCTCTCTTTACTCCTGGAGTAGATGCAGATCTCTCTCTCTTCTTACTCCTGGAGTAGCTGTAGATCTCTCTCTCTCTTTACTCCTGGAGTAGATGCAGATCTCTCTCTTTACTCCTGGAGTAGATGCAGATCTCTCTCTTTACTCCTGGAGTAGATGCAGATCTCTCTCTCTCTTCTTACTCCTGAAGTAGCTGTAGATCTCTCTCTCTTTACTCCTGGAGTAGATGCAGATCTCTGTCTTTACTCCTGGAGTAGATGCAGATCTCTCTCTTTACTCCTGGAGTAACTGTAGATCTCTCTCTTTACTCCTGGAGCAGCTGCAGGTCTCTCTCTTTACTCCTGGAGTAGATGCAGGTCTTTCTTTACTCCTGGAGTAGCTGCGGATCTCTTTCTTTACTCCTGGAGTAGCTCCAGATCTCTCTCTTTACTCCTGGAGTAGCTGTAGATCTCTCTCTTTACTCCTGGAGTAGCTGTAGATCTCTCTCTTTACTCCTGGAGTAGATGCAGATCTCTCTCTTTACTCCTGGAGTAGATGCAGATCTCTCTCTCTCTTCTTACTCCTGGAGTAGCTGTAGATCTCTCTCTCTCTTTACTCCTGGAGTAGATGCAGATCTATCTCTTTACTCCTGGAGTAGATTCAGATCTCTCTCTTTACTCCTGGAGTAGATGCAGATCTCTGTCTTTACTCCTGGAGTAGATGCAGATCTCTGTCTTTACTCCTGGAGTAGATGCAGATCTCTGTCTTTACTCCTGGAGTAGATGCAGATCTCTCTCTTTACTCCTGGAGTAGATGCAGATCTCTCTCTTTACTCCTGGAGTAGATGCAGATCTCTCTCTTTACTCCTGGAGTAGATGCAGATCTCTCTCTTTACTCCTGGAGTAGATGCAGATCTCTCTTTACTCCTGGAGTAGATGCAGATCTCTCTCTTTACTCCTGGAGTAGATGCAGATCTCTCTCTTTACTCCTGGTGTAGCTGTAGATCTCTCTCTTTATTCCTGGAGTAGATGCCGATCTTTTTCTTTACTCCTGGTATAGCTGCAGATCTCTCTCTTTATTCCTGGAGTAGCTGCAGATCTCTCTCTTTACTCCTGGAGTAGATGCAGATCTCTCTTTACTCCTGGAGTAGATGCAGATCTCTCTCTTTACTCGTGGAGTAGATGCAGATCTCTCTCTTTACTTCTGGAGTAGCTGTAGATCTCTCTCTTTACTCCTGGAGTAGCTGTAGATCTCTCTCTTTACTCCTGGAGTAGATGCAGATCTCTCTCTTTACTCCTGGAGTAGATGCAGATCTCTCTTTACTCCTGGAGTAGATGCAGATCTCTCTTTACTCCTGGAGTAGATGCAGATCTCTCTCTTTACTCCTGGAGTAGATGCAGATCTCTCTCTTTACTCCTGGAGTAGATGCAGATCTCTCTCTTTACTCCTGGAGTAGATGCAGATCTCTCTCTTTACTCCTGGAGTAGATGCAGATCTCTCTCTTTACTCCTGGTGTAGCTGTAGATCTCTCTCTTTACTCCTGGAGTAGATGCCGATCTTTTTCTTTACTCCTGGTATAGCTGCAGATCTCTCTCTTTATTCCTGGAGTAGCTGCAGATCTCTCTCTTTACTCCTGGTGTAGATGCAGATCTCTCTTTACTCCTGGAGTAGATGCAGATCTCTCTCTTTACTCCTGGAGTAGATGCAGATCTCTCTCTTTACTTCTGGAGTAGCTGTAGATCTCTCTCTTTACTCCTGGAGTAGCTGTAGATCTCTCTCTTTACTCCTGGAGTAGATGCAGATCTCTCTCTTTACTCCTGGAGTAGATGCAGATCTCTCTTTACTCCTGGAGTAGATGCAGATCTCTCTTTACTCCTGGAGTAGATGCAGATCTCTCTCTTTACTCCTGGAGTAGATGCAGATCTCTCTCTTTACTCCTGGAGTAGATGCAGATCTCTCTTTACTCCTGGAGTAACTGTAGATCTCTCTCTCTTTACTCCTGGAGTAGATGCAGATCTCTCTCTTTACTCCTGGAGTAGATGCAGATCTCTCTCTTTACTCCTCTAGTAGATGCAGATCTCTCTCTTTACTCCTGGTGTAGCTGTAGATCTCTCTCTTTACTCCTGGAGTAGGTGCCGATCTTTTTCTTTACTCCTGGTATAGCTGCAGATCTCTCTCTTTATTCCTGGAGTAGCTGCAGATCTCTCTCTTTACTCCTGGAGTAGCTGTAGATCTCTCTCTCTCTTCTTACTCCTGGAGTAGCTGTAGATCTCTCTCTCTCTTTGCTCCTGGAGTAGATGCAGATCTCTCTCTTTACTCCTGGAGTAGATGCAGATCTCTCTCTCTCTTCTTACTCCTGGAGTAGATGCCGATCTTTTTCTTTACTCCTGGTATAGCTGCAGATCTCTCTCTTTATTCCTGGAGTAGATGCAGATCTCTCTCTTTTCTCCTGGAGTAGATGCAGATCTCTCTCTTTACTTCTGGAGTAGCTGTAGATCTCTCTCTTTACTCCTGGAGTAGATGCAAATCTCTCTCTTTACTCCTGGAGTAGATGCAGATCTCTCTTTACTCCTGGAGTAGATGCAGATTTCTCTTTACTCCTGGAGTAGATGCAGATCTCTCTTTACTCCTGGAGTAGATGCAGATCTCTCTCTTTACTCCTGGAGTAGCTGTAGATCTCTCTCTTTACTCCTGGAGTAGATGCAGATCTCTCTCTTTACTCCTGGAGTAGATGCAGATCTCTCTTTACTCCTGGAGTAGATGCAGATCTCTCTCTTTACTCCTGGAGTAGATGCAGATCTCTCTCTTTACTCCTGGTGTAGCTGTAGATCTCTCTCTTTACTCCTGGAGTAGATGCCGATCTTTTTCTTTACTCCTGGTATAGCTGCAGATCTCTCTCTTTATTCCTGGAGTAGCTGCAGATCTCTCTCTTTACTCCTGGAGTAGATGCAGATCTCTCTTTACTCCTGGAGTAGATGCAGATCTCTCTCTTTACTCCTGGAGTAGATGCAGATCTCTCTCTTTACTTCTGGAGTAGCTGTAGATCTCTCTCTTTACTCCTGGAGTAGCTGTAGATCTCTCTCTTTACTCCTGGAGTAGATGCAGATCTCTCTCTTTACTCCTGGAGTAGATGCAGATCTCTCTTTACTCCTGGAGTAGATGCAGATCTCTCTTTACTCCTGGAGTAGATGCAGATCTCTCTCTTTACTCCTGGAGTAGATGCAGATCTCTCTCTTTACTCCTGGAGTAGATGCAGATCTCTCTCTTTACTCCTGGAGTAGATGCAGATCTCTCTTTACTCCTGGAGTAGCTGTAGATCTCTCTCTCTTTACTCCTGGAGTAGATGCAGATCTCTCTCTTTACTCCTGGAGTAGATGCAGATCTCTCTCTTTACTCCTGGAGTAGCTGTAGATCTCTCTCTCTCTTCTTACTCCTGGAGTAGCTGTAGATCTCTCTCTCTTTGCTCCTGGAGTAGATGCAGATCTCTCTCTTTACTCCTGGAGTAGCTGTAGATCTCTCTCTTTACTCCTGGAGTAGATGCAGATCTCTCTCTTTACTCCTGGAGTAGATGCAGATCTCTCTCTTTACTCCTGGAGTAGATGCAGATCTCTCTCTTTACTCCTGGAGTAGATGCAGATCTCTCTCTCTCTTCTTACTCCTGGAGTAGCTGTAGATCTCTCTCTCTCTTTACTCCTGGAGTAGATGCAGATCTCTGTCTTTACTCCTGGAGTAGATGCAGATCTCTTTCTTTACTCCTGGAGTAGATGCAGATCTCTTTCTTTACTCCTGGAGTAGATGCAGATCTCTCTCTTTACTCCTGGAGTAACTGTAGATCTCTCTCTTTACTCCTGGAGCAGCTGCAGATCTCTCTCTTTACTCCTGGAGTAGATGCAGGTCTTTCTTTACTCCTGGAGTAGCTCCAGATCTCTCTCTTTACTCCTGGAGTAGCTGCGGATCTCTTTCTTTACTCCTGGAGTAGCTCCAGATCTCTCTCTTTACTCCTGGAGTAGCTGTAGATCTCTCTCTTTACTCCTGGAGTAGCTGCGGATCTCTTTCTTTACTCCTGGAGTAGCTCCAGATCTCTCTCTTTACTCCTGGAGTAGCTGTAGATCTCTCTCTTTACTCCTGGAGTAGCTGTAGATCTCTCTCTTTACTCCTGGAGTAGATGCAGATCTCTCTCTTTACTCTTGGAGTAGCTGCAGATCTCTCTCTTTACTCCTTGAGTAGCTGCAGATCTCTCTCTTTACTCCTGGAGTAGCTGTAGATCTCTCTCTTTACTCCTGGAGTAGATGCAGATCTCTCTCTTTACTCCTGGAGTAGCTGCAGATCTCTCTCTTTACTCCTGGAGTAGCTGTAGATCTCTCTCTTTACTCCTGGAGTAGCTGTAGATCTCTCTCTTTACTCCTGGAGTAGCTGCAGATCTCTCTCTTTACTCCTTGAGTAGCTGCAGATCTCTCTCTTTACTCCTGGAGTAACTGTAGATCTCTCTCTTTACTCCTGGAGTAGATGCAGATCTCTCTCTTTACTCCTGGAGTAGCTGTAGATCTCTCTCTTTACTCCTGGAGTAGCTGCAGATCTCTCTCTTTACTCCTGGAGTAGATGTAGATCTCTCTCTTTACTCCTGGAGTAGATGTAGATCTCTCTCTTTACTCCTGGAGTAGATGCAGATCTCTCTTTACTCCTGGAGTAGATGCAGATCTCTCTCTTTACTCCTAGAGTAGCTGCAGATCTCTCTCTTTACTCTTGGAGTAGCTGCAGATCTCTCTCTTTACTCCTTGAGTAGCTGCAGATCTCTCTCTTTACTCCTGGAGTAGCTGTAGATCTCTCTCTTTACTCCTGGAGTAGATGCCGATCTCTCTCTTTACTCCTGGAGTAGCTGCAGATCTCTCTCTTTACTCCTTGAGTAGCTGCAGATCTCTCTCTTTACTCCTGGAGTAGCTGTAGATCTCTCTCTTTACTCCTGGAGTAGATGCAGATCTCTCTCTTTACTCCTGGAGTAGCTGTAGATCTCTCTCTTTACTCCTGGAGTAGCTGCAGATCTCTCTCTTTACTCCTGGAGTAGATGTAGATCTCTCTCTTTACTCCTGGAGTAGATGTAGATCTCTCTCTTTACTCCTGGAGTAGCTGTAGATCTCTCTCTTTACTCCTGGAGTAGATGCAAATCTCTCTCTTTACTTCTGGAGTACCTGTAAATCTCTCTCTCTCTTTACTCCTGGAGTAGCTGTAGATCTCTCTCTTTACTCCTGGAGTAGCTGCAGATCTCTCTTTACTCCTGGAGTAGATGCAGATCTCTCTCTTTACTCCTGGAGTAGATGCAGATCTCTCTGTCTCTTCTTACTCCTGGAGTAGCTGTAGATCTCTCTCTCTTTACTCCTGGAGTAGATGCAGATCTCTCTCTGTACTCCTGGAGTAGATGCAGATCTCTCTCTTTACTCCTGGAGTAGATGCAGATCTCTCTCTTTACTCCTGGAGTAGCTGTAGATCTCTCTCTCTGTTCTTACTCCTGGAGTAGCTGTAGATCTCTCTCTCTTTGCTCCTGGAGTAGATGCAGATCTCTCTCTTTACTCCTGGAGTAGATGCAGATCTCTCTCTCTTCTTACTCCTGGAGTAGCTGTAGATCTCTCTCTTTACTCCTGGAGTAGATGCAGATCTCTCTCTTTACTCCTGGAGTAGCTGTAGATCTCTCTCTTTACTCCTGGAGTAGCTGCAGATCTCTCTCTTTACTCCTGGAGTAGCTGTAGATCTCTCTCTTTACTCCTGGAGTAGATGCAGATCTCTCTCTTTACTCCTGGAGTAGATGCAGATCTCTCTCTTTACTCCTGGAGTAGATGCAGATCTCTCTTTACTCCTGGAGTAGCTGTAGATCTCTCTCTCTTTACTCCTGGAGTAGATGCAGATCTCTCTCTTTACTCCTGGAGTAGATGCAGATCTCTCTCTTTACTCCTGGAGTAGCTGTAGATCTCTCTCTCTCTTCTTACTCCTGGAGTAGCTGTAGATCTCTCTCTCTTTGCTCCTGGAGTAGATGCAGATCTCTCTCTTTACTCCTGGAGTAGCTGTAGATCTCTCTCTTTACTCCTGGAGTAGATGCAGATCTCTCTCTTTACTCCTGGAGTAGATGCAGATCTCTCTCTTTACTCCTGGAGTAGATGCAGATCTCTCTTTACTCCTGGAGTAGCTGTAGATCTCTCTCTTTACTCCTGGAGTAGCTGTAGATCTCTCTCTTTACTCCTGGAGTAGATGCAGATCTCTCTCTTTACTCCTGGAGTAGATGCAGATCTCTCTCTTTACTCCTGGAGTAGATGCAGATCTCTCTTTACTCCTGGAGTAGCTGTAGATCTCTCTCTCTTTACTCCTGGAGTAGATGCAGATCTCTCTCTTTACTCCTGGAGTAGATGCAGATCTCTCTCTTTACTCCTGGAGTAGCTGTAGATCTCTCTCTCTCTTCTTACTCCTGGAGTAGCTGTAGATCTCTCTCTCTTTGCTCCTGGAGTAGATGCAGATCTCTCTCTTTACTCCTGGAGTAGCTGTAGATCTCTCTCTTTACTCCTGGAGTAGCTGCAGATCTCTCTCTTTACTCCTGGAGTAGCTGTAGATCTCTCTCTTTACTCCTGGAGTAGATGCAGATCTCTCTCTTTACTCCTGGAGTAGATGCAGATCTCTCTCTTTACTCCTGGAGTAGATGCAGATCTCTCTTTACTCCTGGAGTAGCTGTAGATCTCTCTCTCTTTACTCCTGGAGTAGATGCAGATCTCTCTCTTTACTCCTGGAGTAGATGCAGATCTCTCTCTTTACTCCTGGAGTAGCTGTAGATCTCTCTCTCTCTTCTTACTCCTGGAGTAGCTGTAGATCTCTCTCTCTTTGCTCCTGGAGTAGATGCAGATCTCTCTCTTTACTCCTGGAGTAGCTGTAGATCTCTCTCTTTACTCCTGGAGTAGATGCAGATCTCTCTCTTTACTCCTGGAGTAGATGCAGATCTCTCTCTTTACTCCTGGAGTAGATGCAGATCTCTCTCTTTACTCCTGGAGTAGATGCAGATCTCTCTCTCTCTTCTTACTCCTGGAGTAGCTGTAGATCTCTCTCTCTCTTTACTCCTGGAGTAGATGCAGATCTCTGTCTTTACTCCTGGAGTAGATGCAGATCTCTTTCTTTACTCCTGGAGTAGATGCAGATCTCTTTCTTTACTCCTGGAGTAGATGCAGATCTCTCTCTTTACTCCTGGAGTAACTGTAGATCTCTCTCTTTACTCCTGGAGCAGCTGCAGATCTCTCTCTTTACTCCTGGAGTAGATGCAGGTCTTTCTTTACTCCTGGAGTAGCTCCAGATCTCTCTCTTTACTCCTGGAGTAGCTGCGGATCTCTTTCTTTACTCCTGGAGTAGCTCCAGATCTCTCTCTTTACTCCTGGAGTAGCTGTAGATCTCTCTCTTTACTCCTGGAGTAGCTGCGGATCTCTTTCTTTACTCCTGGAGTAGCTCCAGATCTCTCTCTTTACTCCTGGAGTAGCTGTAGATCTCTCTCTTTACTCCTGGAGTAGCTGTAGATCTCTCTCTTTACTCCTGGAGTAGATGCAGATCTCTCTCTTTACTCTTGGAGTAGCTGCAGATCTCTCTCTTTACTCCTTGAGTAGCTGCAGATCTCTCTCTTTACTCCTGGAGTAGCTGTAGATCTCTCTCTTTACTCCTGGAGTAGATGCAGATCTCTCTCTTTACTCCTGGAGTAGCTGCAGATCTCTCTCTTTACTCCTGGAGTAGCTGTAGATCTCTCTCTTTACTCCTGGAGTAGCTGTAGATCTCTCTCTTTACTCCTGGAGTAGCTGCAGATCTCTCTCTTTACTCCTTGAGTAGCTGCAGATCTCTCTCTTTACTCCTGGAGTAACTGTAGATCTCTCTCTTTACTCCTGGAGTAGATGCAGATCTCTCTCTTTACTCCTGGAGTAGCTGTAGATCTCTCTCTTTACTCCTGGAGTAGCTGCAGATCTCTCTCTTTACTCCTGGAGTAGATGTAGATCTCTCTCTTTACTCCTGGAGTAGATGTAGATCTCTCTCTTTACTCCTGGAGTAGATGCAGATCTCTCTTTACTCCTGGAGTAGATGCAGATCTCTCTCTTTACTCCTAGAGTAGCTGCAGATCTCTCTCTTTACTCTTGGAGTAGCTGCAGATCTCTCTCTTTACTCCTTGAGTAGCTGCAGATCTCTCTCTTTACTCCTGGAGTAGCTGTAGATCTCTCTCTTTACTCCTGGAGTAGATGCCGATCTCTCTCTTTACTCCTGGAGTAGCTGCAGATCTCTCTCTTTACTCCTTGAGTAGCTGCAGATCTCTCTCTTTACTCCTGGAGTAGCTGTAGATCTCTCTCTTTACTCCTGGAGTAGATGCAGATCTCTCTCTTTACTCCTGGAGTAGCTGTAGATCTCTCTCTTTACTCCTGGAGTAGCTGCAGATCTCTCTCTTTACTCCTGGAGTAGATGTAGATCTCTCTCTTTACTCCTGGAGTAGATGTAGATCTCTCTCTTTACTCCTGGAGTAGCTGTAGATCTCTCTCTTTACTCCTGGAGTAGATGCAAATCTCTCTCTTTACTTCTGGAGTACCTGTAAATCTCTCTCTCTCTTTACTCCTGGAGTAGCTGTAGATCTCTCTCTTTACTCCTGGAGTAGCTGCAGATCTCTCTTTACTCCTGGAGTAGATGCAGATCTCTCTCTTTACTCCTGGAGTAGATGCAGATCTCTCTGTCTCTTCTTACTCCTGGAGTAGCTGTAGATCTCTCTCTCTTTACTCCTGGAGTAGATGCAGATCTCTCTCTGTACTCCTGGAGTAGATGCAGATCTCTCTCTTTACTCCTGGAGTAGATGCAGATCTCTCTCTTTACTCCTGGAGTAGCTGTAGATCTCTCTCTCTGTTCTTACTCCTGGAGTAGCTGTAGATCTCTCTCTCTTTGCTCCTGGAGTAGATGCAGATCTCTCTCTTTACTCCTGGAGTAGATGCAGATCTCTCTCTCTTCTTACTCCTGGAGTAGCTGTAGATCTCTCTCTTTACTCCTGGAGTAGATGCAGATCTCTCTCTTTACTCCTGGAGTAGCTGTAGATCTCTCTCTTTACTCCTGGAGTAGCTGCAGATCTCTCTCTTTACTCCTGGAGTAGATGTAGATCTCTCTCTTTACTCCTGGAGTAGATGTAGATCTCTCTCTTTACTCCTGGAGTAGATGCAGATCTCTCTTTACTCCTGGAGTAGATGCAGATCTCTCTCTTTACTCCTAGAGTAGCTGCAGATCTCTCTCTTTACTCTTGGAGTAGCTGCAGATCTCTCTCTTTACTCCTTGAGTAGCTGCAGATCTCTCTCTTTACTCCTGGAGTAGCTGTAGATCTCTCTCTTTACTCCTGGAGTAGATGCCGATCTCTCTCTTTACTCCTGGAGTAGCTGCAGATCTCTCTCTTTACTCCTTGAGTAGCTGCAGATCTCTCTCTTTACTCCTGGAGTAGCTGTAGATCTCTCTCTTTACTCCTGGAGTAGATGCAGATCTCTCTCTTTACTCCTGGAGTAGCTGTAAATCTCTCTCTTTACTCCTGGAGTAGCTGCAGATCTCTCTCTTTACTCCTGGAGTAGATGTAGATCTCTCTCTTTACTCCTGGAGTAGATGTAGATCTCTCTCTTTACTCCTGGAGTAGCTGTAGATCTCTCTCTTTACTCCTGGAGTGGATGCAAATCTCTCTCTTTACTTCTGGAGTACCTGTAAATCTCTCTCTCTCTTTACTCCTGGAGTAGCTGTAGATCTCTCTCTTTACTCCTGGAGTAGCTGCAGATCTCTCTTTACTCCTGGAGTAGATGCAGATCTCTCTCTTTACTCCTGGAGTAGATGCAGATCTCTCTGTCTCTTCTTACTCCTGGAGTAGCTGTAGATCTCTCTCTCTTTACTCCTGGAGTAGATGCAGATCTCTCTCTGTACTCCTGGAGTAGATGCAGATCTCTCTCTTTACTCCTGGAGTAGATGCAGATCTCTCTCTTTACTCCTGGAGTAGCTGTAGATCTCTCTCTCTGTTCTTACTCCTGGAGTAGCTGTAGATCTCTCTCTCTTTGCTCCTGGAGTAGATGCAGATCTCTCTCTTTACTCCTGGAGTAGATGCAGATCTCTCTCTCTTCTTACTCCTGGAGTAGCTGTAGATCTCTCTCTCTCTTTACTCCTGGAGTAGATGCAGATCTCTCTCTTTACTCCTGGAGTAGATGCAGATCTCTCTCTTTACTCCTGGAGTAGATGCAGATCTCTCTCTCTCTTCTTACTCCTGAAGTAGCTGTAGATCTCTCTCTCTTTACTCCTGGAGTAGATGCAGATCTCTGTCTTTACTCCTGGAGTAGATGCAGATCTCTCTCTTTACTCCTGCAGTAACTGTAGATCTCTCTCTTTACTCCTGGAGCAGCTGCAGGTCTCTCTCTTTACTCCAGGAGTAGATGCAGGTCTTTCTTTACTCCTGGAGTAGCTGCGGATCTCTTTCTTTACTCCTGGAGTAGCTCCAGATCTCTCTCTTTACTCCTGGAGTAGCTGTAGATCTCTCTCTTTACTCCTGGAGTAGCTGTAGATCTCTCTCTTTACTCCTGGAGTAGATGCAGATCTCTCTCTTTACTCCTGGAGTAGATGCAGATCTCTCTCTCTCTTCTTACTCCTGGAGTAGCTGTAGATCTCTCTCTCTCTTTACTCCTGGAGTAGATGCAGATCTATCTCTTTACTCCTGGAGTAGATTCAGATCTCTCTCTTTACTCCTGGAGTAGATGCAGATCTCTGTCTTTACTCCTGGAGTAGATGCAGATCTCTGTCTTTACTCCTGGAGTAGATGCAGATCTCTGTCTTTACTCCTGGAGTAGATGCAGATCTCTCTCTTTACTCCTGGAGTAGATGCAGATCTCTCTCTTTACTCCTGGAGTAGATGCAGATCTCTCTCTTTACTCCTGGAGTAGATGCAGATCTCTCTCTTTACTCCTGGAGTAGATGCAGATCTCTCTTTACTCCTGGAGTAGCTGTAGATCTCTCTCTTTACTCCTGGAGTAGCTGTAGATCTCTCTCTTTACTCCTGGAGTAGCTGCAGATCTCTCTCTTTACTCCTGGAGTAGCTGTAGATCTCTCTCTTTACTCCTGGAGTAGCTGCAGATCTCTCTCTTTACTCCTGGAGTAGATGCAGATCTCTCTCTTTACTCCTGGAGTAGATGCAGATCTCTCTCTTTACTCCTGGAGTAGATGCAGATCTCTCTCTCTTCTTACTCCTGGAGTAGCTGTAGATCTCTCTCTTTACTCCTGGAGTAGATGCGGATCTCTCTCTTTACTCCTGGAGTAGATGCAGATCTCTGTCTTTACTCCTGAAGTAGATGCAGATCTCTTTCTTTACTCCTGGAGTAGCTGTAGATCTCTCTCTTTACTCCTGGAGTAGCTGCAGATCTCTCTCTTTACTCCTGGAGTAGCTGTAGATCTCTCTCTTTAATCCTGGAGTAGATGCAGATCTCTCTCTTTACTCATGGAGTAGCTGCAGATCTCTCTCTTTACTCCTGGAGTAGATGCAGATCTCTCTCTTTACTCCTGGAGTAGCAGTAGATCTCTCTCTTTACTCCTGGAGTAGCTGCAGATCTCTCTCTTTACTCATGGAGTAGCTGCAGATCTCTCTCTTTACTCCTGGAGTAGCTGCAGATATCTCTCTTTACTCCTGGAGTAGATGCAGATCTCTCTCTTTACTCCTGGAGTAGCTGTAGATCTCTCTCTTTACTCCTGGAGCAGCTCCAGATCTCTCTCTTTACTCCTGGAGTAGATGCAGGTCTTTCTTTACTCCTGGAGTAGCTGTAAATCTCTCTCTTTACTCCTGGGGTAGATGCAGATCTCTCTCTTTACTCCTAGAGTAGCTGCAGATCTCTCTCTCTCTCTCTTTACTCCTGGAGTAGCTGTAGATCTCTCTCTTTACTCATGGAGTAGCTGTAGATCTCTCTCTTTACTCCTGGAGTAGATGCAGATCTCTCTCTTTACTCCTGGAGTAGATGCAGATCTCTCTCTTTACTCCTGGAGTAGATGCAGATCTCTCTCTTTACTCCTGGAGTAGATGCAGATCTCTCTCTTTACTCCTGGAGTAGATGCAGATCTCTCTCTTTACTCCTGGAGTAGATGCAGGTCTCTCTCTTTACTCCTGGAGTAGATGCAGATCTCTCTCTTTACTCCTGGAGTAGATGCAGATCTCTCTCTTTACTCCTGGAGTAGCTGTAGATCTCTCTCTTTACTCCTGGAGTAGATGCAGATCTCTCTCTTTACTCCTGGTGTAGCTGTAGATCTCTCTCTTTACTCCTGGAGTAGATGCAGATCTCTCTTTACTCCTGGAGTAGATGCAGATCTCTCTTTACTCCTGGAGTAGATGCAGATCTCCCTCTCTCTTTACTCCTGGAGTAGCTGCAGATCTCTCTCTTTACTCCTGGAGTAGATGCAGATCTCTCTTTACTCCTGGAGTAGATGCAGATCTCTCTCTCTTTACTCCTGGAGTAGATGCAGATCTCTCTCTTTCCTCCTGGAGTAGATGCAGATCTCTCTCTTTACTCCTGGTGTAGCTGTAGATCTCTCTCTTTACTCCTGGAGTAGATGCAGATCTCTCTCTTTACTCCTGGAGTAGATGCAGATCTCTCTTTACTCCTGGAGTAGATGCAGATCTCTCTCTTTACTCCTGGAGTAGCTGCAGATCTCTCTCTTTACTCCTGGAGTAGCTGCAGATCTCTCTCTTTACTCCTGGAGTAGCTGTAGATCTCTCTCTTTACTCCTGGTGTAGCTGTAGATCTCTCTCTTTACTCCTGGAATAGATGCAGATCTCTTTCTTTACTCCTGGAGTAGCTGTAGATCTCTCTCTTTACTCCTGGAGTAGATGCAGATCTCTCTCTTTACTCCTAGAGTAGCTGCAGATCTCTCTCTTTACTCCTGGAGTAGCTGTAGATCTCTCTCTTTACTCCTGGAGTAGATGCAGATCTCTCTCTTTACTCCTGGAGCAGCTGCAGATCTCTCTCTTTACTCCTGGAGTAGCTGCAGATCTCTCTCTTTACTCCTGGAGTAGATGCAGATCTCTCTCTTTACTCCTGGAGTAGATGCAGATCTCTCTCTCTTTACTCCTGGAGTAGCTGCAGATCTCTCTCTTCACTCCTGGTGTAGCTGTAGATCTCTCTCTTTACTCCTGGAGTAGATGCCGATCTTTTTCTTTACTCCTGGTATAGCTGCAGATCTCTCTCTTTATTCCCGGAGTAGCTGTAGATCTCTCTCTTTACTCCTGGAGTAACTGCAGATCTCTCTCTCTCTCTTTACTCCTGTAGTAGCTGTAGATCTCTTTCTTTACTCCTGGAGTAGCTGTAGATCTCTTTCTTTACTTCTGGAGTAGCTGTAGATCTCTTTCTTTACTCCTGGAGTAACTGCAGATCTCTCTCTCTCTCTCTCTTTACTCCTGGAGTAGCTGTAGATCTCTTTCTTTACTCCTGGAGCAGCTGCAGATCTCTCTCTCTTTACTCCTGGTGTAGCTGCAGATCTCTCTCTCTTTACTCCTGGAGTAGCTGTAGATCTCGCTCTCTCTTTACTTCTGAAGTAGCTGTAGATCTCTCTCTCTCTCTTTACTCCTGGAGTAGCTGTAGATCTCTCTCTCTCTTTACTCCTGGAGTAGCTGCAGATCTCTCTCTCTTTACTCCTGGTGTAGCTGTAGATCTCTCTCTCTCTCTTTACTCCTTGAGTAGCTGCAGATCTCTCTCTCTCTCTTTACTCCTGGAGTAGCTGTAGATCTCTCTCTCTCTTTACTCCTGGAGTAGCTTCAGATCTCACTCTCTCTCTCTTTACTCCTGTAGTAGCTGTAGATCTCTTTCTTTACTCCTGGAGTAGCTGTAGATCTCTTTCTTTACTCCTGGAGTAGCTGTAGATCTCTTTCTTTACTCCTGGAGTAGCTGTAGATCTCTCTCTCTCTCTTTACTCCTGTAGTAGCTGTAGATCTCGCTCTCTTTACTTCTGGAGTAGCTGTAGATCTCTCTCTCTCTTTACTCCTGGAGTAGCTGTAGATCTCTCTCTCTCTTTACTCCTGGAGTAGCTGCAGATCTCTCTCTCTCTCTCTCTCTTTACTCCTGGTGTAGCTGCAGATCTCTCTCTCTCTCTCTCTTTACTCCTGGTGTAGCTGCAGATCTCTCTCTCTCTTTACTCCTGGTGTAGCTGCAGATCTCTCTCTGTTTACTCCTGGAGTAGCTGTAGATCTCTTTCTGTTTACTTCTGGTGTAGCTGCAGATCTCTCTCTCTTTACTTCTGGTGTAGCTGCAGATCTCTCTCTGTTTACTCCTGGAGTAGCTGTAGATCTCTCTCTTTACTCCTTGAGTAGCTGCAGATCTCTCTCTCTCTCTCTCTTTACTCCTGGAGTAGCTGTAGAGCTCTCTCTCTTTACTCCTGGAGTAGCTGTAGATCTCTCTCTTTACTCCTGGAGTAGCTGTAGATCTCTCTCTTTACTCCTGGAGTAGCTGTAGATCTCTCTCTCTTTACTCCTGGAGTAGCTGTAGATCTCTCTCTCTTTACTTCTAGAGCTCTCTCTCTCTTTACTCCTGGATTTGCTGCAGATCTCTCTCTCTTTACTTCTAGATCTCTCTCTCTTTACTCCTGGAGTAGCTGTAGATCTCTCTCTCTCTCTCTCTTTACTCCTGGAGTAGCTGCAGATCTCTCTCTCTCTTTACTCCTGGTGTAGCTGCGGATCTCTCTCTCTTTACTCGTGGTGTAGCTGCAGATCTCTTTAAGCTTTTACCTATTTTTACCCTAGCTGTAGATCACCTTTCTCATTGTAGTAACTTCAGTATTAATGAATCCTCTGTATTGCACCAGTTACTGATATAATCATAATCACCATTATCACCCAGATCCATTTCTCAGCACCTTGGCGTGTGCCGGCTCCTGTCTCCATGAGATTTCATTACATGGGTGCTTAGGGTGAATGGTGACATGGAGCCAGCTAGTCAATCTGTCATAATGTCAGTTTCTGTCTTGCATTCGGGTGGTTCATATCACCTCCTGTCATTTTTGCAATATCTTGGTATGAGAAGGGTGCATGTGCCCTGACCTATCATGGCTGTCTGCCAGCTAGAGACTGTAATATTATTTGTGATTGACCCTGAGGTTGCAGCCATTAGAACAAAAATGGCCATTTCTGCTCTCATTCGTCAAACAGTGAGGACGCTGCTTATAAAGAAATGGTCTAAACAGGAGCCTTTTAACTATGGCTAAGCCACCTTGGACTGTCCGTATTATAATGATCAATTGGAGCCTGGTTCTCCTGCTTACTACTACATGGACAGTGGTGGAACTGAACACTGGTCTGATTATAGCATGAGGGAGAACCTTGTGTGGCCATAATATCGATGTACTACGACTTGACTTGTAGTTTAAATTCTTAAATAAGTCTTTGGGTGAATGGTAGTTCAGCTATAGTGTCATGATGCAGCAGCTATTGCAAAGAATAATGTCCTCTTCATATGTAACCTGCTATTTACAACCATCCCATCATATCCTATCTCCTCATGCTGTTCTTAGCTCCATCCTCCCAATATTATCAAACTTCAGTTCTTTTCAATGACCTCATCTCCGGTGTCATGCTGATCTCCTCTCTAACCTCAGGATCACAACAATCTCCTCTTTGGCCTCACGGCATTTTCTTTTCTGGTCCCACGCCAATCTCCTCTCCTCGCTCCTCACGCTTATATCCTCTCTACCCTCGTTCCTCACGCTTATATCCTCTCTACCCTCGTTCCTCACGGTTATATCCTCTCTACCCTCGTTCCTCACGCTTATATCCTCTCTACCCTCGTTCCTCACACTAAGCTCCTCACTCCTCTCTATACTTGCTCTTCACGCTTATCTCCTCTCTACCCTCGCTCCTCACACTGAGCTCCTCTCTATCTTCCCTCCTCTAACCTTGCTCTTAACGCTGATGTCCTCTATATCTTCACGCTGAGCTCCTCTCTATCCTCGCTCTTCACACTGATTTCCTCTCTATCCTTGCTCCTCACACTGAGCTCCTCTCTATCCTCACTCCTCTCTATCCTTGCTCTTCATGCATAGCTCCTCTTTATTCTCACGCTGAGCTCCTCTCTATCCTTACTCTTCACGCTTCTCTCTTCTCTATCCTTGCTCTTCTTACTGAACTCCTCTATATCCTCGCTCCGCTCTACCCTCACTCCTCACCCTGATATCTCTATCTGCGCTCCTCCCACTGATCTTCTCTGTTTCTTCGCTCCTATCTATCTTCGCTCCTCAAAGTGATCTCATCTCTATCCTTGCTCCTCACGCTGATCTCTCTATCCTCACTCCTCAACTGAGCTCCTCTCTATCCTCGGCCCTCTCTATTCTAGCTCATCATGCTGAGCTTCTCTGTCCTCGCTCCTCTCGCTGAGCTCCTCCCTCCTCACGCTGAGCTCCTCTATATCCTCTCTCTTCACACTGAGCTCATCTTTATCCTCGCTCCTCACTTTGAGTTCCTCACTTCTCTCTCCTCATGCTGAGCTCCTCTATATCCTCTTTCATCACACTGAGCTTCTCTCTATCCTCGCTGCTCACACTGAGCTCCTCTGTTCTCTCTCCTCTCGCTGAGCTTCTCTATTCTCTCTCCTCTCGCTGAGCTTCTCTATTCTCTCTCCTCACACTGAACTCCTCTATCCTAACTGCTCATAATTGCTCCTATTTATCCTCACACTGAGCTCCTCCTTATCCTCGCTCCTAACCATGAGCTCCTCAATTCTCTCTCCTCATGCTGAGCTCCTCTCTCCTCACACTGAGCTCCTCTCTATCATTGCTGCTCAGACTGAGCTCCTCTATTTTCTCTCTTCTAGCTATTTCTCTATTCTCTCTACTCATGCTGAGCTCCTCTATCCACTCTCCACACACTGATCTTTTCTCTATCTTCGCTCCTATCTATCCTCGCTCGTCAAAGTGATCTCATCTCTATCCTTGCTCCTCACACTGATCTCTCTATTCTCACTCCTCTCTACCCTCTCTGCTCACACTGAGCTCCTCTATCCTTGCCCCTCTCTATCTTTGCTGCTCACACTGAGCGCCTCCCTATCCTCTCTCTTTACACTGAGCTCCTTTCTATTCTTTCTCCTCACACTGAGCGCCTCTCTATCCTCTCTCTTTACACTGAGCTCCTCTCTAACCTCACTCCTTTCTAACCTCGCTCCTTTCACTGAGCTCTCTATTTTCTCTCCTCACGCTGAGCTCCTCTATCCTCTCTCCTCACACTGAGCTCCTTTCTATCCTCTCTTCACACTGAGCTCCTCTCTATCCTCGCTCCTCTCACTGAGCTCCTCTCTATCCTCTCTCCTCACACTCAGCTCCTCTATCCTCTCTCCTTACACTGACCTCCTCTGTTATCACTCCTCAATCTGAGCTCCTCTCTATCCTTACTGTTCACGCTGATCTCCTCTCTATTCTCACTGTGAGCTCCTCTATTCTCTCTCTTCATGCTGAGCTCCTCTATCCTCACTCCTCTCAGAGATTCTCTCTATCCTCTCTCCTCACACTGAGCTCCTCTCTCCTGATAATGAGCTCCTCTATTCTCTCCTCATGCTGAGCTCCTCTATCCTCGCTCCTCTCAATGAACTCCTCTCTATCCTCGCTCCTCTCAAATAGCTCCTCTCACTGAGCTCCTCTCTATCCTCGCGCCTCTCACTGAGCTTCTCTCTATCATCTTTCCTCATGTAAAGCTCCTCTCTATCCTCTCTCCTCACACGGAGCTCTTCTATCCTCAGACTGAGCTCCTCTATCCTCTCTCCTCACACTGAGCTCCTCTATCCTCTCTCCTCACAGTGAGCTCCTCTATTCTCTCTCCTCATGCTGAGCTCCTCCATCCCCGCTCTTCTCTATCCTCGCTCCTCTCCCTGAGTTTCTCTCTATCCTTTCTCCTCACGCTGAGGTCCTCTCTATCCTCTCTCCTCACACTGAGCTCCTCTCTATCCTCTCTCCTCACACGGAGCTCCTCTATACTCACACTGAGCGCCTTTATTCCCTCCCCTCATACTGAGCTCCCCTATCCTCGCTACTCACACTGAGCTCCTCTATTTTTGTTCCTCTATTCTCTCTCATCTCACTGAGCTCCCCTATTGTCTTTCCTCACTTTGAGCTCCTCTATCCTCGCTCCTCACACTGAGCTCCTCTTTCCTCACACTGAGCTCCTATATTCTCTCTCCCCATGCTGAGCTCCTCTAATCTCGCTGCTCACACTGAGCTCCTCTCTATCACCGTTGCTCACACTGAGCTCCTCTCTCCTAGCTGCTCACACTGAGCTCCTCTCTATCCTCCTCATGCTGAGCTTCGCTATCCTCGCTGCTCATTCTGAGCTCCTCTCTATCCTCGCTGCTCACACTGAGTTCCTCTCTATTCTCACTGCTCACACTGAGCTCCTTTATCCTCGCTGCTCACACTGAGCTCCTCTCTATCCTCTCTCCTCATGCTGAGCTCCTCTATCCTCGCTGCTCACGCTGAGCTCCTCTCTATCCTCTTTTTTCACACTGAGCTCCTTGTGAGGAGCAGGCCTTATTCTAAAAGACTTTTTCCAGCATGGAGCACCGGTTACATCAATCTTATTGCTGTGATTTATTAGACATTCGCTTTCTCGTCAGTTCAGCCTAAGGAATAAATGTTTCCATTCAGTGACAGTAAGCAGAGGAAGACGTGCAGGGCGGATCTTATGCATACATAAGGCCAGACTGGAGATTGCTAAAGGTAAATGTAAAGCAATCATTCCATTAATCTCACTAATATAACAGGGGCCTCAAGCCATTGTTCTCCCAGCCACTAGTCCCATTGTGTGGATGGGAATAGTAGACCCAGAGTAGCCGTAACCACAGGGGGTCTCACGTGCAATCCCAGGTGATGGGCTTCTGAAATATTCTTCATTCTTTGAGCTAAAAGCAAATGTTTAAGGGGGGAGGGTGTTAACACTTCTGCCCATTCAGGGGGCTGATTCTAGGGAGGGAGGAAGAAGCCACATGTTTTAGTCAGGGGGTTGGGAGAGTGCCATCGAAGGGAGATGATCTAGGCTTAGGTCCTTAAGGCATAGATGGATGGACTATGGAATTTGGAGATCGGTTGCCGGCTCGACTGGACACACGTGTTACAATTGTGGAATCTGTCATCTGGATTTGATGAACTTTCTTAAGGACTATTGCTGCTTGATATGTAGCGGTGCCTGAACGACATCGCCAGGCAAAAAACTCAAATACGGTACAGTAGACGACGAAGCAGAAACAAAACACCGGCTTTATTAAAAGACAGAGTATTTCATGCTGGAAAAATGAGACTAACAGTTATTGTAATGGCAACAGCAATAATACATATAAAGAGAGTTAGCTGGAGTGTGTCACACAAGCTGTGCTCCAGCTATGGCAATGCAAAGTTCAATACAAACAATATAAGCTATTTCGTCAAACTACTCTCTGCTAAATTCCTACCTGGCTTCCGATAATCGGGCCACACTGCTACAGATCCCTAACTAGAAAAATCTGCTCTACACCCTAACACAGTTGGACACCGGTGTCACATTCACAGTTCTGTAGAGCAGGAGAATGTCTGTTAGCTTCTGCTTGGTCCTGATGTATTTGAGCTGAGTTTGTTGTGTTGAGCTCTTCCTTCAGGTTATCAGGGTCCGTCTTTTTCCGGATCCGGACAAGTCTCGTTATTGACTTTCAATGTTGAGGGATTACTGGTACCACAGAGTTTTTTCCTCCCTCAGGTTACAGGTTCTAGGGGAGAACTACCCTGGCTGTGCAATGCGCCTCTTCCCTTCTGACATGGTCCTAGAGATCGATCCTGCAGTAACCGGGCACTATCTTCTCCCTTGTTAGGACATACTTATTGTCCTGCCTGTCTCTCACAGGCACCAGTCTCTCACTGGGCTGCATGAGTCTCTGGCAGACATTTCCTAAACTCTCACTTCTTGCTTCTTATCCAAACCAACACACAGCAAGATGCAGGGGAGAAAGGACTAGTCCAAGTGCACACAAATCAGAGGGAAGCATTGTCTCTTAAAGTCACAGTGTAATTCAGTTGTTAGCAGGGTCTGACCCCCTACATGCCTCCCTCTTAAAGGCGGCTGTCCTCGGCCTTGCTGTATAGTCCAGGGAGAAAGATAAAAGACTCTATGCAACTGTTTACACAGCAGTGCCACGTTGCCCACAATACATACAGGTGGACTAAATGAACTGATCAGCATCGTACCTATTTGGTGGACCCCCTGCATTAGGCCTACTGGATCTCCAGAGGTCTTGACTATCTTCAGTGGAAACTGTAACGGTAGGACTGTCCTTTTCAGCAGAAAGATCAGACAGAGCTTGGAGTTTCTCTACTCTGCGAACCGGTAATGGTTCTGTTTCGGTAACGTCAGCATCTATGGACGGGGGACTTTCCGCAGTCTTAGGAATGGCCCACCAGTCTCCACTAGAGTCACTGTCAGGAAAAGCCAGCCTTGATGAAGGAACAGGAAGAGCCGCTCTCGGGACAGGTGTGGGATCCTCAGACCAGCATGGCCGTAATATTCCTGTGTAGAGTTCTCGGATTAGAGTCCTCATTTTCAGCTTGTACGTCTTTCACCATGCTGTTGGGGTACACTCTTTATCATTTTGTATCGTTGCACCTTCCAACGGTCACTCAGCTTGCCTTTGAGATGTTTTTCCCGCACTAGGACCCGGTCTCCAGGCTGGAGTAAAACTTCCTGAATGGGAGGTCGGCTGTTATTAATCTTGTCTTGTAACCACTGGCCTGCTAGCCGACGGATGGTCTGGAGCCGCCGACGATATTCCTTCATCCATGAAGTGGTAGATTGTTCGAATAGATCTTCTGGCTGTTCCACATTTAGTTCGATGATTTCTCGGACGGCTTTACCAAACAGTAGCATGTACGGGGTATAATTGTTATCAGGCACGTAGTCAGTCCAATGTGCTTTCTTGTCTTCCTATAATGTTCTCAACATTTGAAGGAGAGTCCAGTTGAAGCGCTCACAGGCTGCATTCCCTTGGGGATGATATGGGGTTGTCCTGGACCTCTCGATGCTGTACAATCGGCACAGTTCCTCTATCACTTTACCCTGAAAACACACTCCCTGATCTGAGTGGATCCGCTTCGGACAGCCATAGACCTGGATGAAATCTTGACAGACGGCTCGCGCAGCGAACTCAGCTGTATGGTTCTGAGTTGGGGTAACCACTGCAAACTTGCAGAAGTGGTCAGAACTGTGGACCCCTAGTCGATTGTCCCATGAGGAGGTAGTCATTCATCAACACTTCAAGCGGTTATTTGGTCTGTATGGTTTGTACGGGTGCCCTCTGTTCTACGCTTTTGGTGAAGTCACACACTCGGCACTGTTGGCAAACTTCCTCAACCGTGGGCTCCAGTCGCGGGCAATATATGTAACACTGCAGCCATTGGTAGGTCTTTTTCGGTCCGAAGTGAGCTCCGAACTCATGAGCTTCTTTGGCAACTTTTCATGCCACTCTTCTGGGAATTACTACTTGCCTCTAAGTTAGCAGGCTGTTGCCACTTGC
Organism: Phyllobates terribilis; assembly: GCF_046119375.1. NCBI lineage: Eukaryota > Metazoa > Chordata > Amphibia > Anura > Dendrobatidae > Phyllobates > Phyllobates terribilis. The sequence goes on from NW_027362767.1 coordinate 10,178,552, forward strand.
GGTATAGAACATCTCCTCAAATTTCTACTCTATCCCACTGGTGCAGCACGGACTTCATCTCGGCATCTTTCTTGCTTGTCAGGTACTTTTCGCTGGGCTAACCAGCCTTTCTCTTGCTGCAGTCCTGCATCTTCATCTTGTACTCGACCCCATTATTTGTTAGTTCTCCCTAGTGACGTGGGTAGAGAGCGGGCCTCCCCACTTGACTGTGCCACTACTGCCGAGGGTGTGAATTTACGGAAGTCCGTAATCTCCTCTTCCTCCAGCTGTACATCAAGATCCCTTTCCGGACTTTTGAAGGTCACCATTGACAGGCCATCAGTGTTGGTGTTCTCCGTGGCAGAGCAGTAACGGATCTTGAAGTCAAATTTTGCAAGGTGAGCTGTTCCGGGGCTTCCACGGCTGGCAGTTTCCAGATGGGCCATAGTGTTGTCAGTCCGCACAAGGATCTTGGCCCCTGTTTAGATATTCCGCAAACTTCTCCATGGCCCACACCAGGGCAAGAAGTTCCAGCTGGAAGGAGCTGTAGTTGTGAGGGCTTCCCTCCGTATCCCGTAGGGACCTACTGGCATAGTCGATAACACTTTCATGCCGGTCCTGTATCTGCGAAACAACTGCCCCGAGTCCATAGAGACTGTCATCAGTGTATAAGAGGAACGGCCTATCAAAATCTGCATAAGCCAAGATGAGGGCCGATGTTAGGGCTTCTTTCAGGATGTGGAAGGCCTCCTCCTGCTTCTGTTCCCAGGATATGCTTTGACTCTTGGGTATCCCAACTGTTCCTCTTAGCAGGTTGTTCAGAGGGCCCGCTATTTTGGCATAGTCTTTGATGAACCGCCGATAGTACCCGGCCAACCTAAGAAAGGCTTTTAACTCCCGCAGGGTTCTGGGTGCTGGCCATTGCTATATCGCAGCTACTTTGTCTTGGGACGGCAGGACTCCGCCCTGGGACACCTTATGGCTGAGGTATTTGATCTCCTTGTTGAAAAGATAACACTTCTTCGGCTTTACCTTCAGGCCATGGGCCCGTAATCGCCTTGCCTGAGTACCTGCCTGAGTCTGTTCAGAGGTTCTTGAAAGGTAGCAGAGTACACAATGATATCGTCCAGATAAATCAGAGTCGCTTCAAAGTTCAGGTCGCCCAGGCACTTCTCCATCAGCTGCTGGAATGTACACGGTGCATTGGATCGTCCGAATGGCATTCTGTTAAATTCAAACATGGAGAGTATTCATGGAAAGTATAAATTATGTCTTTGCTTTGTCTTTTTGTGCCACCGGTACCTGCCAGTACCCGCTAGCTGAATCCACAGTGGAGAAGTATTTAGCCTTCCCTAGGGCCGTCAAGAACTCCTCGATGCGTGGCAGGGGGTATGAGTCTCACACGGTGCACACATTCAACCGCCGGTAGTTCAAGCAAAAACAAATGGTTCCGTCCTTCTTCGTGACAAGCACCACTGGGGCAAGCCATGGACTCTGACTACTCTGTACCACTCCCAAATCTAACATCTGTTTTAACAAGGTCTTCACCTCCTGGTACAGCTTGGAAGGTATCTGTCGATATCTTTCTCGGATTGGAGAAGTGTCCCCCGTCGGTATCTCATAGGTGATGGCATCTGTGCAGCCAAAGTCGTCGACGTGACGTGCAAACACGGCCTGATTTTCCCACAGCATTGCTTCAACTGCTTGTATACAATCCTGATCAAGAGCCCTCACATCCATCCCCATTTGGGTTAAGATGGCTTACCCATTACATTTTGGGGTCAGGGCCTCTCTCGTTTCAGCAGTGACTGCCAGGGTCCAGACTGCATCATCTACCGGGGCTAGGGGCGCTTCTTTCCGACTCAGAACTTTGCTTTGATTTAGGTACACACAAGGCAGCTCCAGTCTGTCACGCAGGGTGAGGGAACAACACAGTGCACAATAACAGCAAGCAGGGGAAGAAGCCCAAACACTAACGAAAGGGGGAGTGGAGAGACCCCTAGGCAGATCTGACAATCACCCTGACTCCCCTAATGTCCCTAAATAGGTTCCGCATCTATCGCTGAGTAGGAAACCTAATCCCTGACTGCCCCTAGCGATAGGCCCTAGGTAGGGAAGGGACGGCGTGAGTACTAGTCAGCCCCCACTGCAACTAAAGATAAAAAGTTAAACAGACAAGGGAATACGCTTAGCTTGAGAAGACACCAGAGAGATCACCCCAACTATCCTCCAAGGGAACTCCAAGAAACAACTAGCCGACTACTAGTACTTCAGGCCTGGACAGAGGAAAATAGAGCTATTACCGGCGACTCTCTAGAGAAACTGGAAGTATTTAAACACCCAGCAAGGGTGAATCAATTAGCAGCAGAAGGTGGAGGTCACTGCTAGGTCCTAGAACAAGAAGGATATCACTACACTACAGAGATGAAAAGATCAAGAAGGTGCTTGCAGAGCCAAGTGCAATGACCTTCTACAGCTAGATCCAGAATGACTGTCTGTCACACCTGACACACCCGTGACAAAACCCCCCCTTCTACAAGTGACCTCAGGACCGGGTTTCTCAGGATGAGAGGCATGAAACGACCGAACCAGCCTAGGGGCATTCACCTCCGATGGTGAAACCCACATCCTTTCCTCTGGACCATAACCCTTCCAGTGCACCAAGTACTGTAGGGAGCAATGCTGGAGACGGGAATCAACAATCCTCGAAATTTGGAACTCCAAATTAGCATCAACCATGATTGGGGGTGGCGGCAGGGGAGAGGAATCAAGAGGTTCTACATATTTCTTGAGCAGAGACCTGTGGAACACATTGTGGATCTTAATAGCCTGAGGTAACTGAAGACGAAATGCTGCAGAGCTAATGACGGCGGTTATTTTATAGGGGCCAATAAATCTAGGTTCCAGTTTCAAGGAAGGAATCTTCAACTTGATATTTCTGGTAGACAACCACACAAAGTCATTCACACTTAGGTCTGGACCTGGCGAGTGTTTCATGTTAGCCATAAATTAGTACCTGTCTCCCATGATCTTCAAATTACTCTGAACACCCCCTCCCCCCACCACACAGAAGACAGCGACAAAGCGATACGTTCCTCCTCAGGAACTCTCTAAGCTCCTCCACCACTAAAAGTACCAAACTGTGGATGGAAACCGTATGCACCAAAGAACGGTGACCTGCCGGTAGATTCTTAGCGATGATTATTAATAGCAAACTCGGCCAACGGTAAGTAAGATGCCCAATCCTCCTGGTTTTCAGAGACAAAACGATGAGATAAGTCTCTAAATTCTGATTAATGCGCTCGGTCTGTCCATTCGACTGAGGATGGAAGTCAGAGAAAAAGGACAGCTGCACCCCCAGTCGAGTACAGAAAGCTTTCCAGAACTTAGAAACAAACTGGGTCCCCAGATCTGACACCACATCGGAGGGAACCCCGTGAAGCTTCACGATCTCATTAATAAAAACCTGAGCAAGAGTCTTGGCATTCGGAAGTTCCGGTTACGCAAGGAAACTATCCATTTTACTGAACCTATCTACAACCACTAGAACCACAGTCCTGCCTGCAGATACCGGTAGGTCAGTAATAAAATCCATGGACAAGTGTGTCCATGGCCTGCTAGGAATAGGCAGTGGAAGAAGAGGACCAGACGGACGGGTATGCAATACTTTAGAACGCGCGCAAATGCTGCAAGCAGACACCTGCTCAACCACATCCCGATGCAACCCGGCCACCAAAAACGACGAGAAAGGAGGTCCGCGGTTGCCTTACCACCTGGATGACCAGCAAGCACCGACTTATGATGTTCACTAATTACTTTACAGCGCAAATTAGATGGTACAAGTAACCTCCCTGAAGGGCAGAAAGCAAGGGCATCCCTCTGAGCCTCCAACACCTCACCCTCCAGGTCAGAGTACAACGCTGAAATGACTACCCCATTCTGTAAAATAGGGGCAAGGTTCTCATGGTCACCACCACCAGGACAAAGCATCAGCCTTGAAGTTTTTAACCCCTGGACAGAAAGTGACAACAAAATTGAACCTAGTAAAAAACAGGGACCACCTAGCTTGCCTAGGGTTGAGACGTTTAGCAGACTGAAGATATGACAGGTTATTATGGCCAGTGATAATCCCACGCAAGGTGAGGGAAGAACCAAGTGCACAATGATGGGAAGCGGGGGAGGAAGCCCAAACACTAGGCAAAGGGGGAGTGGAGACCCCTAGGGGAGTTAAGGTGATTGTCAGAACTGCCCAACGTCCCTAAAAAGGTTCCGCATATATCGCCGAGCAGGAAACCTAATCCCTGACTGCCCCTAGCGATAGGACCTAGGTAGGGAGGGGACGGGGTGAGCACTAGTCAGCCTCCACTGCAACTAAAGACAAAAAGGTAAACAGACAAGGGAATACACTTAGTTTGAGAAGACACCAGAGAGATCACACCAACTCTCCTCCAAGGGAACTCCAAGAAGAAACTAGCTGACTACTAGTACTTCAGGCCTAGACAAAGGAAAATAGAGCTATCACCGGCGATTCTCTGGAGAAACTGAAGGTATTTAAACATCCAGCAAAGGTGTGTCAATTAGCAGCAGAAGGTGGAGGTCACTGCTAGGTCCCAGAAGGAGAAGGATATCACTACACCACAGAGATGAAAAGATCAAGAAGGTGCCTGCAGAGCCAAGCACAATGACCTACAGCTGGATCCAGAACGCCTGTCTGTCACACCTGACACACCCGTGACACACTCCTGGGGTTAAAGGGGTTGTCCGGTCAAAAGTGATAAGTCTGCAGTGGCAGGGTGGTCTTCCAACAAGAAGGGAGTGTGAGGGATACCTTTCCCGGCACTCTGATAACTCCCGCAGATTGGTGTACCAGGAAACTCTTCTGTGTCCCACAGACACGGATCAGCTATTGGAATGCTTTCTGGGTGGGTTTGTGCAGAGTGACCTGTTTCCAGTAGCCAGGCCCTCATTTAGTGAACATGATCTGGTCCAACTCTCGCAGGATATTCATGCCCATTATCACTGGTATAACTTCTTTGAATGCCTCCGGAACCAGCAGGCTGCCTTTTCTTGTCCGTATAGCCACACATCCATCCACACGACCCCCGTGACGGGGATCGGTTGCTGATAAGCCGCTGTTACCCGGGTCAACATCTCCCGCTCTGGCTTGGCCATCGCTTAAAAGTAACAGTTGAAGTACGACTCGCTACATGTGACCCGGTATCCACTAAGCGGTCCACTGGAGTGCATTCAAACTCGGCTTACAGGATGGAACACCCTACAACCAGATGTTCGGAGTTGTGCTGGGTGGTTTGTCCTTCTACCTCCCCTGCAGTACGCCCCATTACTGTGGGGGCCTGAAGTTTAATGGCGGTTCTGGGAGTCCTTGCAAATCACTCTGACACCTTCCAGCGAAGTGTCCTCTACTTCCACATCGCCAACACTTTGTGTTCTGATGATTCTTTCTTCGTCTGTGTGTAGAAGGCGCACTTGGAAGCTGACTAACTGGCCTCGGTGGAGGACATTGGGGTCCCGGATAGATAGTCTCAGGCTGAGGGCCTGACGTGGACTAACTTGGTAGAACGGTCCACATACAGGCGTAGTAGGTGGAGGACCGTAGGGGTTCAGCAGACTTGTGTAGGGAGGCTCAGGTTCGGGAGCCTGAGCGAAAGCCTGATAAGGATTTTGTAGGTCCCGGGTAGGCTGCCTCAGAGGCGAAGCCTGTCCCCATCCTCTTTTCCATTTGAGTCAACTTTTCTTGCATAACATTCAGAGAACTCTGCAGATCTTGTACTTCTCTGATCAGAGCCTCTTCATTCTTTACGCCCCTGATGGTTGTGACGGTCTCGGTCCGTACCAATCCAGAAGCATAGCTTACTTCTTTGCTTCGGACCACCACCTCTGCCAATATTTGTCGAAAGCTTAAGACAGGATCCACTCTAACTCGCTCACGCAGGACCTGCCTCAGGGGAGTACTGTAGATTCCCAGGATAAAGTGTTCTCATAGTATCCGGTCCACAGATCCTATGCCGCCTACTCCATCTGCCTCTTTCTTTTGCACTTCTACTGGTACTTCCTGTAACACCGTGGCATATTGAGAGACCCCTTCCCGCTGCAGCCGGTAGAAGAACTTTGCCCGGAGGTGACCCGAGCTAGCTGTTTCACCGTATATCTCCTCCAGAAATGTCACCATTTCTTTCAAGGTGTTATGCTTGGCTTCCAGTAGCAGAAAGACGTTTCTGCGGGCCTCATCCTCCAGGGCGGCTAGAGCGATCTCCATTTGTAGCTCTGGGCTGACATTATAAATCTTATCAGTGCTCTGCAATCTGTTCACCCAGTCGGACATTGGCATATTCTGGCCATCAAATTCGGGCAGCACGCTAAACCATGTGCTTATAGGGGGGGTCCTTGCAGGGGTTCCACCATTGCCTACGGTACTCACATTAACACTAACACAATTGCTGTCAGCTGCCTCCATCTCTGTGACCTTAACCTGCTCGCAGCGCCACTTGTAGCAGTGCCTGAACGATACCGCCGGGCAGGACTCAAATACAGTACAGTAGACGAGGAGGCCGAAACAAAAAACCGGCTTTATTAAAAAAACAGAGGATTTTATGCCGGAAAATGAGACTAACAGTTATTGTAATGGTAACAGCAATAATATATACAAAAAGAGATAGCTGGAGTGTGACACACAAGCCGTTCTCTAGCTATGGCAATGCAAAGTTCAATACAAACAGTATAAACAATATCTTCAAACTACTCTCTGCTAAATTTCTACCTGGCTTCCGATAATCGGGCCTTGCTGCTACAGCGCCCTAACTAGAGAAACCTGCTCTAGACCCTAACACAGTTAGACACCGGTGTCACACTCACAGTTTTGTAGAGCAGGAGAATGTCTGTTAGCTTCTGCTTGGCCCTGATGTATTTGAGCTGAGTTTTTTGTGTTGAGCTCTTCCTTCAGGTTAACGGGTCCATCTTCTTCCAGATCGGGGCAAGTCTCGTTCCCACTTTCAATGTTGAGGGATTACTGGTACCACAGAGTTGTTTACTCCCTCAGGTTACTGGTGCTAGGGGAGAAATACCCTGGCTGTGCAATGCGCCTCTTCCTTTCTGACATGGTCCTGGAGATCGATCCTGCGGTAACTGGGCACTATCTTCTTCCTTGTTAGCACACACTTATTGTCCTGCCTGTCTCTCCCAGGCACTAGTCCCTCACAGGGCAGCACAAGTCTCTGACAGAAACTTTCTGAGCTTTCACTTCCTGCTTCTAGTCCAAACCAACACACAGCAAGCTGCAGAGGAGAAGGGACTAGTCCAAGTGCACACAAATCAGAGGGAAGCATTGTCTCTTAAATTCACAGTGTAATTCAGTTTTTAGCAATTTTTAGCAGTGGCTGACCCCCTACAGATACATGGGTTTCGGTCGTGTTATCTGTCGCCTAGAGGACTGTGGACCATGGCTACCGACTAAACTGGTGGGAGATACGAAATCTGTGGGCCAACCAAAATTTGGGAGACAGTGAGTATAACTTGGTACGAGGGCAGTGGAACTACCGATCCCGGGATGGGAACTTGTGGACTGAGAGCTTTGTGTTTTGGCCATTTTACCTGGAATTGTTGTAAAACCATGGATGTAAGGAATAAAATATTGTTGCATCGTTAACCTTCCTAGGTGATTATTACAACCCACGACCTCAGATCTTCACACTCCATTATTCTCTCTCCTCATGCTGAGCTCCTGTATCCTTGCTCCTCACACTGAGCTCCTCTCTCTTCATGCTGAGCTTCTCCATCCTCGCTGCTCACACTGAGCTCCTTTCCTCACCCTGAGCTCCTCTATCCTCTCTCCTAATGCTGAGCTCCTCTATCCTCTCTCCTAGTGCTGAGCTCCTCTATCCTCGCTCCTCACGCTGAGATCCTCTCTTCTCACACTGAGCTCCTCTATCCTGTCTCCTCGTGCTGAGCTCCTCTATCCTTGCTCCTCACACTGAACTCCTCTCGCCTCATGCTGAGCTTCTCCATCCTCGCTGCTCACACTGAGCTCCTTTCCTCACCCTGAGCTCCTGTATCCTCTATCCTCATGCTGAGCTCCTCTATCCTCTCTCCTCGTGCTGAGCTCCTCTATCCTCGCTCCTCACGCTGAGATCCTCTCTTCTCACACTGCGCTCCTCTATCCTGTCTCCTCATGCTGAGCTCCTCTATCCTTGCTCCTCGTGCTGAGCTCCTCTATCCTCTCTCCTAATGCTGAGCTCCTCTATCCTCGCTCCTCACGCTGAGATCCTCTCTTCTCACACTGAGCTCCTCTATCCTGTCTCCTCATGCTGAGCTCCTCTATCCTTGCTCCTCACACTGAGCTCCTCTCTCCTCATGCTGAGCTTCTCCATCCTCGCTGCTCACACTGAGCTCCTTTCCTCACCCTGAGCTCCTCTATCCTCTCTCCTAATGCTGAGCTCCTCTATCCTCTCTCCTAGTGCTGAGCTCCTCTATCCTCGCTCCTCACGCTGAGATCCTCTTCTCACACTGAGCTCCTCTATCCTGTCTCCTCATGCTGAGCTCCTCTATCCTCTCTCCTCGTGCTGAGCTCCTCTATCCTCTCTCCTCGTGCTGAGCTCCTCTATTCTCTCTCCTAGTGCTGAGCTCCTCTATCCTCGCTCCTCACGCTGAAATCCTCTCTTCACACACTGAGTTCCTCTATCCTGTCTCCTCGTGCTGAGCTCCTCTATCCTTGCTCCTCACACTGAACTCCTCTCGCCTCATGCTGAGCTTCTCCATCCTCGCTGCTCACACTGAGCTCCTTTCCTCACCCTGAGCTCCTGTATCCTCTATCCTCATGCTGAGCTCCTCTATCCTCTCTCCTCGTGCTGAGCTCCTCTATCCTCGCTCCTCACGCTGAGATCCTCTCTTCTCACACTGCGCTCCTCTATCCTGTCTCCTCATGCTGAGCTCCTCTATCCTTGCTCCTCGTGCTGAGCTCCTCTATCCTTTCTCCTAATACTGAGCTCCTCTATCCTCGCTCCTCACGCTGAGATCCTCTCTTCTCACACTGAGCTCCTCTATCCTGTCTCCTCATGCTGAGCTCCTCTATCCTTGCTCCTCACACTGAGCTCCTCTCTCCTTATGCTGAGCTTCTCCATCCTCGCTGCTCACACTGAGCTCCTTTCCTCACCCTGAGCTCCTCTATCCTCTCTCCTAATGCTGAGCTTCTCTATCCTCTCTCCTAGTGCTGAGCTCCTCTATCCTCGCTCCTCACGCTGAGATCCTCTCTTCTCACACTGAGCTCCTCTATCCTGTCTCCTCATGCTGAGCTCCTCTATCCTCTCTCCTCGTGCTGAGCTCCTTTATCCTCTCTCCTCGTGCTGAGCTCCTCTATTCTCTCTCCTCATGCTAAACTCCTCTATCCTCGCTCCTCACGCTGAGATCCTCTTTTCTCACACTGAGCTCCTCTATCCTGTCTCCTCGTGCTGAGCTCCTCTATCCTCTCTCCTCGTGCTGAGCTCCTCTATCCTCTCTCCTCATGCTAAACTCCTCTATCCTCGCTCCTCACGCTGAGCTCCCCTCTTCTCACACTGAGCTCCTCTATTCTCTCTCCTCATGCTGAGCTCCGCTATCCTCGCTCCTCACACTGAGTTCCTCTATCCTCACTCCTCACACTGAGCTCCTCTATCCTCTCTCCTCGTGCTGAGCTCCTCTATCCTCTCTCCTCATGCTAAACTCCTCTATCCTCGCTCCTCACGCTGAGCTCCTCTCTTCTCACACTGAGCTCCTCTATTCTCTCTCCTCATGCTGAGCTCCGCTATCCTCGCTGCTCACACTGAGTTCCTCTATCCTCACTCCTCACACTGAGCTCCTCTATCCTCTCTCCTCGTGCTGAGCTCCTCTATCCTCTCTCCTCATGCTAAACTCCTCTATCCTCGCTCCTCACGCTGAGCTCCTCTCTTCTCACACTTAGCTCCTCTATTCTCTCTCCTCATGCTGAGCTCCGCTATCCTCGCTGCTCACACTGAGTTCCTCTATCCTCACTCCTCACACTGAGTTCCTCTATCCTCACTCCTCGTGCTGAGCTCCTCTATCCTCTCTCCTCGTGCTGAGCTCCTCTATCCTCTCTTCTCACACTGAGTTCCTCTATCCTCACTCCTCGTGCTGAGCTCCTCTATCCTCTCTCCTCGTGCTGAGCTCCTCTATCCTCTCTCCTCGTGCTGAGCTCCTCTATCCTCTCTCCTCGTGCTGAGCTCCTCTATCCTCTCTCCTCGTGCTGAGCTCCTCTATCCTCTCTCCTCATGCTAAACTCCTCTATCCTCGCTCCTCACGCTGAGCTCCTCTCTTCTCACACTTAGCTCCTCTATTCTCTCTCCTCATGCTGAGCTCCGCTATCCTCGCTGCTCACACTGAGTTCCTCTATCCTCACTCCTCACACTGAGTTCCTCTATCCTCACTCCTCGTGCTGAGCTCCTCTATCCTCTCTCCTCGTGCTGAGCTCCTCTATCCTCTCTCCTCGTGCTGAGCTCCTCTATCCTCTCTTCTCACACTGAGTTCCTCTATCCTCACTCCTCGTGCTGAGCTCCTCTATCCTCTCTCCTCGTGCTGAGCTCCTCTATCCTCTCTCCTCGTGCTGAGCTCCTCTATCCTCTCTTCTCACACTGAGTTCCTCTATCCTCACTCCTCGTGCTGAGCTCCTCTATCCTCTCTCCTCGTGCTGAGCTCCTCTATCCTCTCTCCTCGTGCTGAGCTCCTCTATCCTCTCTTCTCACACTGAGTTCCTCTATCCTCACTCCTCGTGCTGAGCTCCTCTATCCTCTCTCCTCGTGCTGAGCTCCTCTATCCTCTCTTCTCACACTGAGTTCCTCTATCCTCACTCCTCGTGCTGAGCTCCTCTATCCTCTCTCCTCGTGCTGAGCTCCTCTATCCTCTCTCCTCGTGCTGAGCTCCTCTATCCTCTCTCCTCGTGCTGAGCTCCTCTATCCTCTCTCCTCGTGCTGAGCTCCTCTATCCTCTCTCCTCGTGCTGAGCTCCTCTATCCTCTCTCCTCATGCTAAACTCCTCTATCCTCGCTCCTCACGCTGAGCTCCTCTCTTCTCACACTTAGCTCCTCTATTCTCTCTCCTCATGCTGAGCTCCGCTATCCTCGCTGCTCACACTGAGTTCCTCTATCCTCACTCCTCACACTGAGTTCCTCTATCCTCACTCCTCGTGCTGAGCTCCTCTATCCTCTCTCCTCGTGCTGAGCTCCTCTATCCTCTCTCCTCGTGCTGAGCTCCTCTATCCTCTCTTCTCACACTGAGTTCCTCTATCCTCACTCCTCGTGCTGAGCTCCTCTATCCTCTCTTCTCACACTGAGTTCCTCTATCCTCACTCCTCGTGCTGAGCTCCTCTATCCTCTCTTCTCACACTGAGTTCCTCTATCCTCTCTCCTCGTGCTGAGCTCCTCTATCCTCTCTTCTCACACTGAGTTCCTCTATCCTCACTCCTCGTGCTGAGCTCCTCTATCCTCTCTCCTCGTGCTGAGCTCCTCTATCCTCTCTCCTCGTGCTGAGCTCCTCTATCCTCTCTTCTCACACTGAGCTCCTCTATCCTCGCTCCTCACACTCGTCTCTATCCTCATTTTTGGACTGATCCCCTGCCTCCTCTTACACCCATCTGTCTCTGCTTTGTTCTTTATGGAGTAATATGGAGCTTTTTGTGGTGACATTAATCCCAGTCTGGTCCTGAAGCTCTGTATGTATCCCAGGGGCAGGCAGCTTGTGGAGGTAGATGTATATAGCAGACATGAGGCTCAGTTATGTCAATGGGCACAATTGTGAGGCGCGCACAGAATGAGAACTCCATCTTGTGGATTTGTTGTACGGATTTACTAATTGCCATCTGGAAGCATTATGGAATTTAAGAGAAAAGAACGGATCTCAAGCTGTGAATCTGCAGTTTGTGATTACACGTAGATTGCCTTTGTTCATTAGCCGCCTTTGTGTGATATTATGTGCTGCCCGCAGGAAGTCATTAGTGGACAGTCGTCGTCCTTTAGGCGGTTTCACCTCGCAGACCTGGGAGCCGGAGTATGGACCCCCCCTAGAGTAATTATAGGGCCCATCTCCAATCCTGGCAGGATCCATGCATGAGATGAAGAGGGAACTTGTGACACAGGATATTACTCCAGGAGATTAACAGCTGCAATTTGACGACACAGATTTCTTATGTTTGGCAGAATGAGGCACATCAGGATACCGGGGCGTCCTGCTCAGATCACATCTCTCTCTATCTGGCTGTATTCTGGCACGGCTGGTGCCAGTGTCACCGGCTGTTCTTGGGCACGCGGAGCTGTGAGTTTGTGACCTTTTCATTTGGACTTCTTTGTAGAAAGTAAAGTAGGAGCATCCTGTGTGCTGTATCCTCTCTGCTGCGGCGAAGCGTTGTCTATCACCTCCTAGTGGATGATGGGAGTGAGAGTGATATGCTGAACATCAATGGAATCTTATGATACTTCATAACATCAATGGAACCTTATGATACTTCATAACATCAATGGAACCTTATGATACTTCATAACATCAATGGAACCTTATGATACTTCATAATATCAATGGAACCTTATGATACTTCATAACATCAATGGAACCTTATGATACTTCATAATAGCGATGGAACCTTATGATACTTCATAACAGCGATGGAACCTTATGATACTTCATAATAGCGATGGAACCTTATGATACTTCATAATAGCAATTGAACCTTACGATACTTCATAACATCAATGGAACCTTATGATACTTCATAATAGCAATGGAACCTTATAATAACCTTATAATAACCTTATAATAACCTTCATAATAGCGATGGAACCTTATGATACTTCATAACATCAATGGAACCTTATGATACTTCATAACATCAATGGAACCTTATGATACTTCATAACATCAATGGAACCTTATGATACTTCATAACATCAATGGAACCTTACGATACTTCATAATAGCAATGGAACCTTACGATACTTCATAATAGCGATGGAACCTTATGATACTTCATAATAGCGATGGAACCTTATGATACTTCATAATAGCAATGGAACCTTATGATACTTCATAACATCAATGGAACCTTATGATACTTCATAACATCGATGGAACCTTATGATACTTCATAACATCAATGGAACCTTATGATACTTCATAACATCAATGGAACCTTACGATACTTCATAATAGCAATGGAACCTTATGATACTTCATAATAGCGATGGAACCTTACGATACTTCATAATAGCAATGGAACCTTATGATACTTCATAATAGCGATGGAACCTTATGATACTTCATAATAGCGATGGAACCTTATGATACTTCATAATAGCGATGGAACCTTATGATACTTCATAACATCAATGGAACCTTACGATACTTCATAATAGCAATGGAACCTTATGATACTTCATAATAGCGATGGAACCTTACGATACTTCATAATAGCGATGGAACCTTATGATACTTCATAATAGCGATGGAACCTTATGATACTTCATAATAGCAATGGAACCTTATGATACTTCATAATAGCGATGGAACCTTACGATACTTCATAATAGCGATGGAACCTTATGATACTTCATAATAGCGATGGAACCTTATGATACTTCATAATAGCGATGGAACCTTACGATACTTCATAATAGCGATGGAACCTTATGATACTTCATAATAGCGATGGAACCTTATGATACTTCATAATAGCAATGGAACCTTATGATACTTCATAATAGCGATGGAACCTTATGATACTTCATAATAGCGATGGAACCTTATGATACTTCATAATAGCAATGGAACCTTATGATACTTCATAATAGCAATGGAACCTTATGATACTTCATAACATCGATGGAACCTTATGATACTTCATAATAGCAATGGAACCTTACGATACTTCATAATAGTGATGGAACCTTATGATACTTCATAATAGCGATGGAACCTTATGATACTTCATAATAGCGATGGAACCTTATGATACTTCATAATAGCGATGGAACCTTATGATACTTCATAATAGCAATGGAACCTTATGATACTTCATAACATCGATGGAACCTTATGATACTTCATAATAGCAATGGAACCTTACGATACTTCATAATAGTGATGGAACCTTATGATACTTCATAATAGCGATGGAACCTTATGATACTTCATAATAGCAATGGAACCTTATGATACTTCATAACATCGATGGAACCTTACGATACTTCATAATAGTGATGGAACCTTATGATTCTTCATAATAGCGATGGAACCTTATGATACTTCATAATAGCAATGGAACCTTATGATACTTCATAACATCAATGGAACCTTACGATACTTCATAATAGCAATGGAACCTTATGATACTTCATAATAGCGATGGAACCTTATGATACTTCATAATAGTGATGGAACCTTATGATACTTCATAATAGCAATGGAACCTTATGATACTTCATAACATCAATGGAAACTTACGATACTTCATAATAGCAATGGAACCTTATGATACTTCATAATAGCGATGGAACCTTATGATACTTCATAACAGCGATGGAACCTTATGATACTTCATAATAGCGATGGAACCTTATGATACTTCATAATAGCAATTGAACCTTACGATACTTCATAACATCAATGGAACCTTATGATACTTCATAATAGCAATGGAACCTTATAATAACCTTATAATAACCTTATAATAACCTTCATAATAGCGATGGAACCTTATGATACTTCATAACATCAATGGAACCTTATGATACTTCATAACATCAATGGAACCTTATGATACTTCATAACATCAATGGAACCTTATGATACTTCATAACATCAATGGAACCTTACGATACTTCATAATAGCAATGGAACCTTACGATACTTCATAATAGCGATGGAACCTTATGATACTTCATAATAGCGATGGAACCTTATGATACTTCATAATAGCAATGGAACCTTATGATACTTCATAACATCAATGGAACCTTATGATACTTCATAACATCGATGGAACCTTATGATACTTCATAACATCAATGGAACCTTATGATACTTCATAACATCAATGGAACCTTACGATACTTCATAATAGCAATGGAACCTTATGATACTTCATAATAGCGATGGAACCTTACGATACTTCATAATAGCAATGGAACCTTATGATACTTCATAATAGCGATGGAACCTTATGATACTTCATAATAGCGATGGAACCTTATGATACTTCATAATAGCAATGGAACCTTATGATACTTCATAACATCGATGGAACCTTATGATACTTCATAACATCAATGGAACCTTACGATACTTCATAATAGCAATGGAACCTTATGATACTTCATAATAGCGATGGAACCTTACGATACTTCATAATAGCGATGGAACCTTATGATACTTCATAATAGCGATGGAACCTTATGATACTTCATAATAGCAATGGAACCTTATGATACTTCATAATAGCGATGGAACCTTATGATACTTCATAATAGCGATGGAACCTTATGATACTTCATAATAGCGATGGAACCTTATGATACTTCATAATAGCGATGGAACCTTATGATACTTCATAATAGCGATGGAACCTTATGATACTTCATAATAGCAATGGAACCTTATGATACTTCATAACATCGATGGAACCTTATGATACTTCATAATAGCAATGGAACCTTACGATACTTCATAATAGTGATGGAACCTTATGATACTTCATAATAGCGATGGAACCTTATGATACTTCATAATAGCGATGGAACCTTATGATACTTCATAATAGCGATGGAACCTTATGATACTTCATAATAGCAATGGAACCTTATGATACTTCATAACATCGATGGAACCTTATGATACTTCATAATAGCAATGGAACCTTACGATACTTCATAATAGTGATGGAACCTTATGATACTTCATAATAGCGATGGAACCTTATGATACTTCATAATAGCAATGGAACCTTATGATACTTCATAACATCGATGGAACCTTACGATACTTCATAATAGTGATGGAACCTTATGATTCTTCATAATAGCGATGGAACCTTATGATACTTCATAATAGCAATGGAACCTTATGATACTTCATAACATCAATGGAACCTTACGATACTTCATAATAGCAATGGAACCTTATGATACTTCATAATAGCGATGGAACCTTATGATACTTCATAATAGTGATGGAACCTTATGATACTTCATAATAGCAATGGAACCTTATGATACTTCATAACATCAATGGAAACTTACGATACTTCATAATAGCAATGGAACCTTATGATACTTCATAATAGCGATGGAACCTTATGATACTTCATAATAGCAATGGAACCTTATGATACTTCATAATAGCAATGGAACCTTATGATACTTCATAACATCAATGGAACCTTACGATACTTCATAATAGCAATGGAACCTTACGATACTTCATAATAGCGATGGAACCTTATGATACTTCATAATAGTGATGGAACCTTATGATACTTCATAATAGCAATGGAACCTTATGATACTTCATAACATCAATGGAAACTTACGATACTTCATAATAGCAATGGAACCTTATGATACTTCATAATAGCGATGGAACCTTATGATACTTCATAATAACAATGGAACCTTATGATACTTCATAATAGCGATGGAACCTTATGATACTTCATAATAGCGATGGAACCTTATGATACTTCATAATAGCGATGGAACCTTATGATACTTCATAATAGCGATGGAACCTTATGATACTTCATAATAGCGATGGAACCTTATGATACTTCATAATAGCGATGGAACCTTATGATACTTCATAATAGCGCTGGAACCTTATGATACTTCATAATAGCAATGGAACCTTATGATACTTCATAATAGCGATGGAACCTTATGATACTTCATAATACCAATGGAACCTTATGATACTTCATAATAGCGATGGAACCTTATGATACTTCATAACATCAATGGAACCTTATGATACTTCATAATAGCAATGGAACCTTATGATGCTTCATAACATCAATGGAACCTTATGATACTTCATAATAGCGATGGAACCTTATGATACTTCATAACATCAATGGAACCTTATGATACTTCATAACATCAATGGAACCTTATGATACCTCATAATAGCGATGGTACCTTATGATACTTCATAACATCAATGGAACCTTATGATACTTCATAACATCAATGGAACCTTATGATACTTCATAACATCAATGGAACCTTATGATACTTCATAATAGCAATGAAACCTTATGATACTTCATAACATCGATGGAACCTTATGATACTTCATAACATCAATGGAACCTTATGATACTTCATAACATCAATGGAACCTTATGATACTTCATAACATCAATGGAACCTTATGATACTTCATAATAGCGATGGAACCTTATGATACTTCATAATAGCAATGGAACCTTATGATACTTCATAATAGCAATGGAACCTTATGATACTTCATAATAGTGATGGAATCTTATGATACTTCATAATAGCAATGGAACCTTATGATACTTCATAACATCGATGGAACCTTATGATACTTCATAACATCAATGGAACCTTATGATACTTCATAACATCAATGGAACCTTATGATACTTCATAATAGCAATGAAACCTTATGATACTTCATAACATCGATGGAACCTTATGATACTTCATAACATCAATGGAACCTTATGATACTTCATAACATCAATGGAACCTTATGATACCTCATAATAGCGATGGTACCTTATGATACTTCATAACATCAATGGAACCTTATGATACTTCATAACATCAATGGAACCTTATGATACTTCATAACATCAATGGAACCTTATGATACTTCATAATAGCAATGAAACCTTATGATACTTCATAACATCGATGGAACCTTATGATACTTCATAACATCAATGGAACCTTATGATACTTCATAACATCAATGGAACCTTATGATACTTCATAACATCAATGGAACCTTATGATACTTCATAATAGCGATGGAACCTTATGATACTTCATAATAGCGATGGAACCTTATGATACTTCATAATAGCAATGGAACCTTATGATACTTCATAATAGCAATGGAACCTTATGATACTTCATAATAGTGATGGAATCTTATGATACTTCATAATAGCAATGGAACCTTATGATACTTCATAACATCGATGGAACCTTATGATACTTCATAACATCAATGGAACCTTATGATACTTCATAACATCAATGGAACCTTATGATACTTCATAATAGCGATGGAACCTTATGATACTTCATAACATCAATGGAACCTTATGATACTTCATAATAGCGATGGAACCTTATGATACTTCATAATAGCAATGGAACCTTATGATACTTCATAATAGCAATGGAACCTTATGATACTTCATAACAGCAATGGAACCTTATGATACTTCATAATAGCAATGGAACCTTATGATACTTCATAATAGCAATTGAACCTTATGATACTTCATAATAGCGATGGAACCTTATGATACTTCATAACATCGATGGAACCTTATGATACTTCATAACATCAATGGAACCTTATGATACTTCATAATAGCAATTGAACCTTATGATACTTCATAATAGCGATGGAACCTTATGATACTTCATAATAGCAATGGAACCTTACGATACTTCATAATAGCGATGGAACCCTATGATACTTCATAATAGCGATGGAACCTTATGATACTTCATAACATCGATGGAACCTTACGATACTTCATAATAGCGATGGAACCCTATGATACTTCATAATAGCGATGGAACCTTACGATACTTCATAACATCAATGGAACCTTATGATACTTCATAATACCAATGGAACCTTATGATACTTCATAATACCAATGGAACCTTATGATACTTCATAATAGCAATGAAACCTTATGATACTTCATAATAGCAATGGAACCTTATACTTCATAATAGCGATGGAACCTTACGATACTTCATAACATCAATGGAACCTTATGATACTTCATAATACCAATGGAACCTTATGATACTTCATAATAGCAATGGAACCTTATGATACTTCATAATAGTGATGAACCTTATGATACTTCATAACATCAATGGAACCTTATGATACTTCATAATATCAATGGAACCTTATGATACTTCATAATAGCGATGGAACCTTACGATACTTCATAACATCGATGGAACCTTATGATACTTCATAATATCAATGGAACCTTATGATACTTCATAACATCAATGGAACCTTACGATACTTCATAATAGCGATGGAACCCTATGATACTTCATAATAGCGATGGAACCTTACGATACTTCATAACATCAATGGAACCTTATGATACTTCATAATAGCAATGGAACCTTATGATACTTCATAATAGCAATGGAACCTTATGATACTTCATAATAGCAATGGAACCTTATGATACTTCATAATAGCGATGAACCTTATGATACTTCATAATAGCAATGGAACCTTACGATACTTCATAATAGCGATGGAACCCTATGATACTTCATAATAGCGATGGAACCTTACGATACTTCATAACATCAATGGAACCTTATGATACTTCATAATAGCAATGGAACCTTATGATACTTCATAATAGCAATGGAACCTTATGATACTTCATAACATCAATGGAACCTTACGATACTTCATAATAGCGATGGAACCCTATGATACTTCATAATAGCGATGGAACCTTACGATACTTCATAACATCAATGGAACCTTATGATACTTCATAATAGCAATGGAACCTTATGATACTTCATAATAGCAATGGAACCTTATGATACTTCATAATAGCAATGGAACCTTATGATACTTCATAATAGCGATGGAACCTTATGATACTTCATAACTTCAATGGAACCTTATGATACTTCATAACATCAATGGAACCTTATGATACTTCATAATAGCAATTGAACCTTATGATACTTCATAATAGCGATGGAACCTTATGATACTTCATAACATCAATGGAACCTTATGATACTTCATAATAGCAATGGAACCTTATGATACTTCATAATAGCAATGGAACCTTATGATACTTCATAATAGCAATGGAACCTTATGATACTTCATAATAGCGATGGAACCTTATGATACTTCATAACATCAATGGAACCTTATGATACTTCATAACATCAATGGAACCTTATGATACTTCATAATAGCAATTGAACCTTATGATACTTCATAATAGCGATGGAACCTTATGATACTTCATAACATCAATGGAACCTTATGATACTTCATAATAGCGATGAACCTTATGATACTTCATAATAGCAATGGAACCTTATGATACTTCATAATAGCAATGGAACCTTATGATACTTCATAACATCAATGGAACCTTATGATACTTCATAATAGCGATGGAACCTTATGATACTTCATAACATCAATGGAACCTTATGATACTTCATAATAGCAATGGAACCTTATGATACTTCATAATAGCGATGGAACCTTATGATACTTCATAACATCAATGGAACCTTATGATACTTCATAATAGCGATGAACCTTATGATACTTCATAATAGCTATGGAACCTTATGATACTTCATAACATCAATGGAACCTTATGATACTTCATAACATCAATGGAACCTTATGATACTTCATAATAGCGATGGAACCTTATGATACTTCATAACATCAATGGAACCTTATGATACTTCATAATAGCGATGGAACCTTATGATACTTCATAACATCAATGGAACCTTATGATACTTCATAACATCAATGGAACCTTATGATACTTCATAACATCAATGGAACCTTATGATACTTCATAATAGCGATGGAACCTTATGATACTTCATAACATCAATCGAACCTTATGATACTTCATAATAGCAATGGAACCTTATGATACTTCATAATAGCAATGGAACCTTATGATACTTCATAACATCAATGGAACCTTATGATACTTCATAATAGCGATGAACCTTATGATACTTCATAATAGCTATGGAACCTTATGATACTTCATAACAGCAATGGAACCTTATGATACTTCATAATAGCAATTGAACCTTATGATACTTCATAACATCAATGGAACCTTATGATACTTCATAATAGCAATGGAACCTTATGATACTTCATAATAGCAATTGAACCTTATGATACTTCATAATAGCAATGGAACCTTATGATACTTCATAATAGCAATTGAACCTTATGATACTTCATAATAGCAATTGAACCTTATGATACTTCATAATAGCAATGGAACCTTATGATACTTCATAATAGCAATGGAACCTTATGATACTTCATAACATCGATGGAACCTTATGATACTTCATAACATCAATGGAACCTTATGATACTTCATAATAGCGATGGAACCTTATGATACTTCATAACATCAATCGAACCTTATGATACTTCATAATAGCAATGGAACCTTATGATACTTCATAATAGCAATGGAACCTTATGATACTTCATAACATCGATGGAACCTTATGATACTTCATAACATCAATGGAACCTTATGATACTTCATAATAGCAATGGAACCTTATGATACTTCATAATAGCGATGGAACCTTATGATACTTCATAACATCAATGGAACCTTATGATACTTCATAATAGCGATGGAACCTTATGATACTTCATAACATCAATGGAACCTTATGATACTTCATAATAGCGATGGAACCTTATGATACTTCATAACATCAATGGAACCTTATGATACTTCATAATAGCAATGGAACCTTATGATACTTCATAACATCGATGGAACCTTATGATACTTCATAACATCAATGGAACCTTATGATACTTCATAATAGCAATGGAACCTTATGATACTTCATAACATCGATGGAACCTTATGATACTTCATAACATCAATGGAACCTTATGATACTTCATAATAGCGATGGAACCTTATGATACTTCATAACATCAATCGAACCTTATGATACTTCATAATAGCAATGGAACCTTATGATACTTCATAATAGCAATGGAACCTTATGATACTTCATAACATCGATGGAACCTTATGATACTTCATAACATCAATGGAACCTTATGATACTTCATAATAGCGATGGAACCTTATGATACTTCATAACATCAATCGAACCTTATGATACTTCATAATAGCAATGGAACCTTATGATACTTCATAATAGCGATGGAACCTTATGATACTTCATAACATCAATGGAACCTTATGATACTTCATAATAGCAATGGAACCTTATGATACTTCATAATAGCAATGGAACCTTATGATACTTCATAATAGCAATGGAACCTTATGATACTTCATAATAGCGATGGAACCTTATGATACTTCATAACATCAATGGAACCTTATGATACTTCATAACATCAATGGAACCTTATGATACTTCATAATAGCAATTGAACCTTATGATACTTCATAATAGCGATGGAACCTTATGATACTTCATAACATCAATGGAACCTTATGATACTTCATAATAGCGATGAACCTTATGATACTTCATAACATCAATGGAACCTTATGATACTTCATAACATCAATGGAACCTTATGATACTTCATAATAGCGATGGAACCTTATGATACTTCATAACATCAATGGAACCTTATGATACTTCATAATAGCAATGGAACCTTATGATACTTCATAATAGCGATGGAACCTTATGATACTTCATAACATCAATGGAACCTTATGATACTTCATAATAGCAATGGAACCTTATGATACTTCATAACATCAATGGAACCTTATGATACTTCATAATAGCAATTGAACCTTATGATACTTCATAATAGCAATTGAACCTTATGATACTTCATAATAGCAATGGAACCTTATGATACTTCATAATAGCAATGGAACCTTATGATACTTCATAACATCGATGGAACCTTATGATACTTCATAACATCAATGGAACCTTATGATACTTCATAACTTCAATGGAACCTTATGATACTTCATAACATCAATGGAACCTTATGATACTTCATAATAGCAATTGAACCTTATGATACTTCATAATAGCGATGGAACCTTATGATACTTCATAACATCAATGGAACCTTATGATACTTCATAATAGCAATGGAACCTTATGATACTTCATAATAGCAATGGAACCTTATGATACTTCATAATAGCAATGGAACCTTATGATACTTCATAATAGCGATGGAACCTTATGATACTTCATAACATCAATGGAACCTTATGATACTTCATAACATCAATGGAACCTTATGATACTTCATAATAGCAATTGAACCTTATGATACTTCATAATAGCGATGGAACCTTATGATACTTCATAACATCAATGGAACCTTATGATACTTCATAATAGCGATGAACCTTATGATACTTCATAATAGCAATGGAACCTTATGATACTTCATAATAGCAATGGAACCTTATGATACTTCATAACATCAATGGAACCTTATGATACTTCATAATAGCGATGGAACCTTATGATACTTCATAACATCAATGGAACCTTATGATACTTCATAATAGCAATGGAACCTTATGATACTTCATAATAGCGATGGAACCTTATGATACTTCATAACATCAATGGAACCTTATGATACTTCATAATAGCGATGAACCTTATGATACTTCATAATAGCTATGGAACCTTATGATACTTCATAACATCAATGGAACCTTATGATACTTCATAACATCAATGAAACCTTATGATACTTCATAATAGCGATGGAACCTTATGATACTTCATAACATCAATGGAACCTTATGATACTTCATAATAGCGATGGAACCTTATGATACTTCATAACATCAATGGAACCTTATGATACTTCATAACATCAATGGAACCTTATGATACTTCATAACATCAATGGAACCTTATGATACTTCATAATAGCGATGGAACCTTATGATACTTCATAACATCAATCGAACCTTATGATACTTCATAATAGCAATGGAACCTTATGATACTTCATAATAGCAATGGAACCTTATGATACTTCATAACATCAATGGAACCTTATGATACTTCATAATAGCGATGAACCTTATGATACTTCATAATAGCTATGGAACCTTATGATACTTCATAACAGCAATGGAACCTTATGATACTTCATAATAGCAATTGAACCTTATGATACTTCATAACATCAATGGAACCTTATGATACTTCATAATAGCAATGGAACCTTATGATACTTCATAATAGCAATTGAACCTTATGATACTTCATAATAGCAATGGAACCTTATGATACTTCATAATAGCAATTGAACCTTATGATACTTCATAATAGCAATTGAACCTTATGATACTTCATAATAGCAATGGAACCTTATGATACTTCATAATAGCAATGGAACCTTATGATACTTCATAACATCGATGGAACCTTATGATACTTCATAACATCAATGGAACCTTATGATACTTCATAATAGCGATGGAACCTTATGATACTTCATAACATCAATCGAACCTTATGATACTTCATAATAGCAATGGAACCTTATGATACTTCATAATAGCAATGGAACCTTATGATACTTCATAACATCGATGGAACCTTATGATACTTCATAACATCAATGGAACCTTATGATACTTCATAATAGCAATGGAACCTTATGATACTTCATAATAGCGATGGAACCTTATGATACTTCATAACATCAATGGAACCTTATGATACTTCATAATAGCGATGGAACCTTATGATACTTCATAACATCAATGGAACCTTATGATACTTCATAATAGCGATGGAACCTTATGATACTTCATAACATCAATGGAACCTTATGATACTTCATAATAGCAATGGAACCTTATGATACTTCATAACATCGATGGAACCTTATGATACTTCATAACATCAATGGAACCTTATGATACTTCATAATAGCAATGGAACCTTATGATACTTCATAACATCGATGGAACCTTATGATACTTCATAACATCAATGGAACCTTATGATACTTCATAATAGCGATGGAACCTTATGATACTTCATAACATCAATCGAACCTTATGATACTTCATAATAGCAATGGAACCTTATGATACTTCATAATAGCAATGGAACCTTATGATACTTCATAACATCGATGGAACCTTATGATACTTCATAACATCAATGGAACCTTATGATACTTCATAATAGCGATGGAACCTTATGATACTTCATAACATCAATCGAACCTTATGATACTTCATAATAGCAATGGAACCTTATGATACTTCATAATAGCGATGGAACCTTATGATACTTCATAACATCAATGGAACCTTATGATACTTCATAATAGCAATGGAACCTTATGATACTTCATAATAGCAATGGAACCTTATGATACTTCATAATAGCAATGGAACCTTATGATACTTCATAATAGCGATGGAACCTTATGATACTTCATAACATCAATGGAACCTTATGATACTTCATAACATCAATGGAACCTTATGATACTTCATAATAGCAATTGAACCTTATGATACTTCATAATAGCGATGGAACCTTATGATACTTCATAACATCAATGGAACCTTATGATACTTCATAATAGCGATGAACCTTATGATACTTCATAACATCAATGGAACCTTATGATACTTCATAACATCAATGGAACCTTATGATACTTCATAATAGCGATGGAACCTTATGATACTTCATAACATCAATGGAACCTTATGATACTTCATAATAGCAA
Source organism: Phyllobates terribilis (assembly GCF_046119375.1). Taxonomy (NCBI): domain Eukaryota; kingdom Metazoa; phylum Chordata; class Amphibia; order Anura; family Dendrobatidae; genus Phyllobates; species Phyllobates terribilis. The sequence continues at coordinate 10,204,333 of NW_027362767.1, forward strand.
TGGAACCTTATGATACTTCATAATAGCGATGGAACCTTATGATACTTCATAACATCAATGGAACCTTATGATACTTCATAATAGCAATGGAACCTTATGATACTTCATAACATCAATGGAACCTTATGATACTTCATAATAGCAATTGAACCTTATGATACTTCATAATAGCAATTGAACCTTATGATACTTCATAATAGCAATGGAACCTTATGATACTTCATAATAGCAATGGAACCTTATGATACTTCATAACATCGATGGAACCTTATGATACTTCATAACATCAATGGAACCTTATGATACTTCATAATAGCGATGGAACCTTATGATACTTCATAACATCAATCGAACCTTATGATACTTCATAATAGCAATGGAACCTTATGATACTTCATAATAGCAATGGAACCTTATGATACTTCATAACATCGATGGAACCTTATGATACTTCATAACATCAATGGAACCTTATGATACTTCATAATAGCAATGGAACCTTATGATACTTCATAATAGCGATGGAACCTTATGATACTTCATAACATCAATGGAACCTTATGATACTTCATAATAGCGATGGAACCTTATGATACTTCATAACATCAATGGAACCTTATGATACTTCATAACATCAATGGAACCTTATGATACTTCATAATAGCGATGGAACCTTATGATACTTCATAACATCAATGGAACCTTATGATACTTCATAATAGCAATGGAACCTTATGATACTTCATAACATCGATGGAACCTTATGATACTTCATAACATCAATGGAACCTTATGATACTTCATAATAGCGATGGAACCTTATGATACTTCATAACATCAATCGAACCTTATGATACTTCATAATAGCAATGGAACCTTATGATACTTCATAATAGCAATGGAACCTTATGATACTTCATAACATCGATGGAACCTTATGATACTTCATAACATCAATCGAACCTTATGATACTTCATAATAGCAATGGAACCTTATGATACTTCATAATAGCGATGGAACCTTATGATACTTCATAACATCAATGGAACCTTATGATACTTCATAATAGCAATGGAACCTTATGATACTTCATAATAGCAATGGAACCTTATGATACTTCATAACATCAATGGAACCTTATGATACTTCATAATAGCAATGGAACCTTATGATACTTCATAATAGCGATGGAACCTTATGATACTTCATAACATCAATGGAACCTTATGATACTTCATAACATCAATGGAACCTTATGATACTTCATAATAGCAATTGAACCTTATGATACTTCATAATAGCGATGGAACCTTATGATACTTCATAACATCAATGGAACCTTATGATACTTCATAATAGCGATGAACCTTATGATACTTCATAACATCAATGGAACCTTATGATACTTCATAACATCAATGGAACCTTATGATACTTCATAATAGCGATGGAACCTTATGATACTTCATAACATCAATGGAACCTTATGATACTTCATAATAGCAATGGAACCTTATGATACTTCATAATAGCGATGGAACCTTATGATACTTCATAACATCAATGGAACCTTATGATACTTCATAATAGCGATGAACCTTATGATACTTCATAATAGCTATGGAACCTTATGATACTTCATAACATCAATGGAACCTTATGATACTTCATAATAGCAATGGAACCTTATGATACTTCATAACATCAATGGAACCTTATGATACTTCATAACATCAATGGAACCTTATGATACTTCATAATAGCGATGGAACCTTATGATACTTCATAACATCAATGGAACCTTATGATACTTCATAATAGCTATGGAACCTTATGATACTTCATAACAGCAATGGAACCTTATGATACTTCATAATAGCAATTGAACCTTATGATACTTCATAATAGCGATGGAACCTTATGATACTTCATAATAGCAATGGAACCTTATGATACTTCATAACATCAATGGAACCTTATGATACTTCATAATAGCAATGGAACCTTATGATACTTCATAACATCAATGGAACCTTATGATACTTCATAATAGCAATTGAACCTTATGATACTTCATAATAGCAATTGAACCTTATGATACTTCATAATAGCAATGGAACCTTATGATACTTCATAATAGCAATGGAACCTTATGATACTTCATAACATCGATGGAACCTTATGATACTTCATAATAGCGATGGAACCTTATGATACTTCATAACATCAATGGAACCTTATGATACTTCATAATAGCTATGGAACCTTATGATACTTCATAATAGCAATTGAACCTTATGATACTTCATAATAGCAATTGAACCTTATGATACTTCATAATAGCGATGGAACCTTATGATACTTCATAATAGCAATGGAACCTTATGATACTTCATAACATCAATGGAACCTTATGATACTTCATAATAGCAATGGAACCTTATGATACTTCATAACATCAATGGAACCTTATGATACTTCATAATAGCAATTGAACCTTATGATACTTCATAATAGCAATTGAACCTTATGATACTTCATAATAGCAATGGAACCTTATGATACTTCATAATAGCAATGGAACCTTATGATACTTCATAACATCAATGGAACCTTATGATACTTCATAATAGCGATGGAACCTTATGATACTTCATAACATCAATTGAACCTTATGATACTTCATAATAGCGATGGAACCTTATGATACTTCATAATAGCAATGGAACCTTATGATACTTCATAACATCGATGGAACCTTATGATACTTCATAACATCAATGGAACCTTATGATACTTCATAATAGCGATGGAACCTTATGATACTTCATAATAGCGATGGAACCTTATGATACTTCATAACATCAATGGAACCTTATGATACTTCATAACATCAATGGAACCTTATGATACTTCATAATAGCGATTGAACCTTATGATACTTCATAACATCAATGGAACCTTATGATACTTCATAACATCAATGGAACCCTATGATACTTCATAATAGCGATGGAACCTTATGATACTTCATAACATCAATGGAACCTTATGATACTTCATAATAGCGATGGAACCTTATGATACTTCATAATAGCAATGGAACCTTATGATACTTCATAATAGCGATGGAACCTTATGATACTTCATAACATCAATGGAACCTTATGATACTTCATAACATCAATGGAACCTTATGATACTTCATAATAGCAATGGAACCTTATGATACTTCATAATAGCGATGGAACCTTATGATACTTCATAATAGCGATGGAACCTTATGATACTTCATAATAGCGATGGAACCTTATGATACTTCATAATAGCGATGGAACCTTATGATACTTCATAACATCAATCGAACCTTATGATACTTCATAATAGCAATGGAACCTTATGATACTTCATAACATCAATCGAACCTTATGATACTTCATAATAGCAATGGAACCTTATGATACTTCATAATAGCAATGGAACCTTATGATACTTCATAACATCGATGGAACCTTATGATACTTCATAACATCAATGGAACCTTATGATACTTCATAATAGCGATGGAACCTTATGATACTTCATAATAGCGATGGAACCTTATGATACTTCATAACATCAATCGAACCTTATGATACTTCATAATAGCAATGGAACCTTATGATACTTCATAATAGCAATGGAACCTTATGATACTTCATAACATCGATGGAACCTTATGATACTTCATAACATCAATGGAACCTTATGATACTTCATAATAGCGATGGAACCTTATGATACTTCATAACATCAATGGAACCTTATGATACTTCATAATAGCGATGGAACCTTATGATACTTCATAATAGCGATGGAACCTTATGATACTTCATAATAGCGATGGAACCTTATGATACTTCATAATAGCGATGGAACCTTATGATACTTCATAACATCAATGGAACCTTATGATACTTCATAATAGCAATGGAACCTTATGATACTTCATAACATCAATGGAACCTTATGATACTTCATAATAGCGATGGAACCTTACGATACTTCATAATAGCGATGGAACCTTATGATACTTCATAATAGCGATGGAACCTTATGATACTTCATAATAGCAATGGAACCTTATGATGCTTCATAACAGCGATGGAACCTTATGATACTTCATAATAGCAATGGAACCTTATGATACTTCATAATAGCGATGGAACCTTATGATACTTCATAACAGCGATGGAACCTTATGATACTCCATAATAGCGATGGAACCTTACGATACTTCATAATAGCGATGGAACCTTATGATACTTCATAATAGCGATGGAACCTTATGATACTTCATAATAGCAATGGAACCTTATGATACTTTATAATAGCAATGGAACCTTATGATACTTCATAACATCAATGGAACCTTATGATACTTCATAACATCAATGGAACCTTATGATACCTCATAATAGCGATGGTACCTTATGATACTTCATAATAGCAATGGAACCTTATGATACTTCATAACATCAATGGAACCTTATGATACTTCATAATAGCGATGGAACCTTATGATACTTCATAATAGCGATGGAACCTTATGATACTTCATAATAGCAATGGAACCTTATGATACTTCATAATAGCGATGGAACCTTATGATACTTCATAATAGCAATGGAACCTTATGATACTTCATAACATCAATGGAACCTTATGATACTTCATAATAGCGATGGAACCTTATGATACTTCATAATAGCGATGGAACCTTATGATACTTCATAATAGCGATGGAACCTTATGATACTTCATAACATCAATGGAACCTTATGATACTTCATAATAGCGATGGAACCTTATGATACTTCATAATAGCGATGGAACCTTATGATACTTCATAACATCAACGGAACCTTATGATACTTCATAATAGCGATGGAACCTTATGATACTTCATAACATCAACGGAACCTTATGATATTTCATAATAGCGATGGAACCTTATGATACTTCATAATAGCGATGGAACCTTATGATACTTCATAACATCAACGGAACCTTATGATACTTCATAATAGCGATGGAACCTCATGATACTTCATAATAGCGATGGAACCTTATGATACTTCATAACATCAATGGAACCTTATGATACTTCATAATAGCGATGGAACCTTATGATACTTCATAATAGCGATGGAACCTTATGATACTTCATAATAGCGATGGAACCTTATGATACTTCATAACATCAACGGAACCTTATGATATTTCATAATAGCGATGGAACCTTATGATACTTCATAACAGCGATGGAACCTTATGATACTTCATAATAGCGATGGAACCTTATGATACTTCATAATAGCGATGGAACCTTATGATACTTCATAACATCAACGGAACCTTATGATATTTCATAATAGCGATGGAACCTTATGATACTTCATAATAGCGATGGAACCTTATGATACTTCATAACATCAACGGAACCTTATGATACTTCATAACAGCGATGGAACCTTATGATACTTCATAATAGCGATGGAACCTCATGATACTTCATAATAGCGATGGAACCTTATGATACTTCATAACAGCGATGGAACCTTATGATACTTCATAATAGCGATGGAACCTTATGATACTTCATAATAGCGATGGAACCTTATGATACTTCATAATAGCAATGGAACCTTACGATACTTCATAATAGCAATGGAACCTTACGATACTTCATAATAGCAATGGAACCTTATGATACTTCATAATAGCAATGGAACCTTACGATACTTCATAATAGCAATGGAACCTTATGATGCTTCATAACATCAATGGAACCTTATGATACTTCATAACATCAATGGAACCTTATGATACTTCATAATAGCGATGGAACCTTATGATACTTCATAACATCAATGGAACCTTATGATACTTCATAACATCAATGGAACCTTATGATACTTCATAATAGCGCTGGAACCTTATGATACTTCATAACATCAATGGAACCTTATGATACTTCATAATAGCGATGGAACCTTATGATACTTCATAATAGCGATGGAACCTTATGATACTTCATAATAGCGATGGAACCTTATGATACTTCATAACATCAATGGAACCTTATGATACTTCATAACATCAATGGAACCTTATGATACTTCATAATAGCAATGGAACCTTATGATACTTCATAATAGCGATGGAACCTTATGATACTTCATAATAGCGATGGAACCTTATGATACTTCATAATAGCGATGGAACCTTATGATACTTCATAATAGCGATGGAACCTTATGATACTTCATAATAGCGATGGAACCTTATGATACTTCATAACATCAATCGAACCTTATGATACTTCATAATAGCAATGGAACCTTATGATACTTCATAATAGCAATGGAACCTTATGATACTTCATAACATCGATGGAACCTTATGATACTTCATAACATCAATGGAACCTTATGATACTTCATAATAGCGATGGAACCTTATGATACTTCATAACATCAATGGAACCTTATGATACTTCATAATAGCGATGGAACCTTATGATACTTCATAATAGCGATGGAACCTTATGATACTTCATAATAGCGATGGAACCTTATGATACTTCATAATAGCGATGGAACCTTATGATACTTCATAACATCAATGGAACCTTATGATACTTCATAACATCAATGGAACCTTATGATACTTCATAATAGCAATGGAACCTTATGATACTTCATAATAGCGATGGAACCTTATGATACTTCATAATAGCAATGGAACCTTATGATACTTCATAACATCAATGGAACCTTATGATACTTCATAATAGCAATGGAACCTTATGATACTTCATAACATCAATGGAACCTTATGATACTTCATAATAGCGATGGAACCTTATGATACTTCATAACATCAATGGAACCTTATGATACTTCATAATAGCGATGGAACCTTATGATACTTCATAATAGCAATGGAACCTTATGATACTTCATAATAGCGATGGAACCTTATGATACTTCATAACATCAATGGAACCTTATGATACTTCATAACATCAATGGAACCTTATGATACTTCATAATAGCAATGGAACCTTATGATACTTCATAATAGCGATGGAACCTTATGATACTTCATAATAGCGATGGAACCTTATGATACTTCATAATAGCGATGGAACCTTATGATAGTTCATAATAGCGATGGAACCTTATGATACTTCATAATAGCGATGGAACCTTATGATACTTCATAACATCAATCGAACCTTATGATACTTCATAATAGCAATGGAACCTTATGATACTTCATAATAGCAATGGAACCTTATGATACTTCATAACATCGATGGAACCTTATGATACTTCATAACATCAATGGAACCTTATGATACTTCATAATAGCGATGGAACCTTATGATACTTCATAACATCAATGGAACCTTATGATACTTCATAATAGCGATGGAACCTTATGATACTTCATAATAGCGATGGAACCTTATGATACTTCATAATAGCGATGGAACCTTATGATACTTCATAATAGCGATGGAACCTTATGATACTTCATAACATCAATGGAACCTTATGATACTTCATAACATCAATGGAACCTTATGATACTTCATAATAGCAATGGAACCTTATGATACTTCATAATAGCGATGGAACCTTATGATACTTCATAATAGCAATGGAACCTTATGATACTTCATAACATCAATGGAACCTTATGATACTTCATAATAGCAATGGAACCTTATGATTCTTCATAACATCAATGGAACCTTATGATACTTCATAATAGCGATGGAACCTTACGATACTTCATAATAGCGATGGAACCTTATGATACTTCATAATAGCGATGGAACCTTATGATACTTCATAATAGCAATGGAACCTTATGATGCTTCATAACAGCGATGGAACCTTATGATACTTCATAATAGCAATGGAACCTTATGATACTTCATAATAGCGATGGAACCTTATGATACTTCATAACAGCGATGGAACCTTATGATACTCCATAATAGCGATGGAACCTTACGATACTTCATAATAGCGATGGAACCTTATGATACTTCATAATAGCGATGGAACCTTATGATACTTCATAATAGCAATGGAACCTTATGATACTTTATAATAGCAATGGAACCTTATGATACTTCATAACATCAATGGAACCTTATGATACTTCATAACATCAATGGAACCTTATGATACTTCATAATAGCAATGGAACCTTATGATACTTCATAACATCAATGGAACCTTATGATACTTCATAATAGCGATGGAACCTTATGATACTTCATAATAGCGATGGAACCTTATGATACTTCATAATAGCGATGGAACCTTATGATACTTCATAACATCAATGGAACCTTATGATACTTCATAATAGCGATGGAACCTTATGATACTTCATAATAGCGATGGAACCTTATGATACTTCATAACATCAACGGAACCTTATGATACTTCATAATAGCGATGGAACCTTATGATACTTCATAACATCAACGGAACCTTATGATATTTCATAATAGCGATGGAACCTTATGATACTTCATAATAGCGATGGAACCTTATGATACTTCATAACATCAACGGAACCTTATGATACTTCATAATAGCGATGGAACCTCATGATACTTCATAATAGCGATGGAACCTTATGATACTTCATAACATCAATGGAACCTTATGATACTTCATAATAGCGATGGAACCTTATGATACTTCATAATAGCGATGGAACCTTATGATACTTCATAATAGCGATGGAACCTTATGATACTTCATAACATCAACGGAACCTTATGATATTTCATAATAGCGATGGAACCTTATGATACTTCATAACAGCGATGGAACCTTATGATACTTCATAATAGCGATGGAACCTTATGATACTTCATAATAGCGATGGAACCTTATGATACTTCATAACATCAACGGAACCTTATGATATTTCATAATAGCGATGGAACCTTATGATACTTCATAATAGCGATGGAACCTTATGATACTTCATAACATCAACGGAACCTTATGATACTTCATAACAGCGATGGAACCTTATGATACTTCATAATAGCGATGGAACCTCATGATACTTCATAATAGCGATGGAACCTTATGATACTTCATAACAGCGATGGAACCTTATGATACTTCATAATAGCGATGGAACCTTATGATACTTCATAATAGCGATGGAACCTTATGATACTTCATAATAGCAATGGAACCTTACGATACTTCATAATAGCAATGGAACCTTACGATACTTCATAATAGCAATGGAACCTTATGATACTTCATAATAGCAATGGAACCTTACGATACTTCATAATAGCAATGGAACCTTATGATGCTTCATAACATCAATGGAACCTTATGATACTTCATAACATCAATGGAACCTTATGATACTTCATAATAGCGATGGAACCTTATGATACTTCATAACATCAATGGAACCTTATGATACTTCATAACATCAATGGAACCTTATGATACTTCATAATAGCGCTGGAACCTTATGATACTTCATAACATCAATGGAACCTTATGATACTTCATAATAGCGATGGAACCTTATGATACTTCATAATAGCGATGGAACCTTATGATACTTCATAATAGCGATGGAACCTTATGATACTTCATAACATCAATGGAACCTTATGATACTTCATAACATCAATGGAACCTTATGATACTTCATAATAGCAATGGAACCTTATGATACTTCATAATAGCGATGGAACCTTATGATACTTCATAATAGCGATGGAACCTTATGATACTTCATAATAGCGATGGAACCTTATGATACTTCATAATAGCGATGGAACCTTATGATACTTCATAATAGCGATGGAACCTTATGATACTTCATAACATCAATCGAACCTTATGATACTTCATAATAGCAATGGAACCTTATGATACTTCATAATAGCAATGGAACCTTATGATACTTCATAACATCGATGGAACCTTATGATACTTCATAACATCAATGGAACCTTATGATACTTCATAATAGCGATGGAACCTTATGATACTTCATAACATCAATGGAACCTTATGATACTTCATAATAGCGATGGAACCTTATGATACTTCATAATAGCGATGGAACCTTATGATACTTCATAATAGCGATGGAACCTTATGATACTTCATAATAGCGATGGAACCTTATGATACTTCATAACATCAATGGAACCTTATGATACTTCATAACATCAATGGAACCTTATGATACTTCATAATAGCAATGGAACCTTATGATACTTCATAATAGCGATGGAACCTTATGATACTTCATAATAGCAATGGAACCTTATGATACTTCATAACATCAATGGAACCTTATGATACTTCATAATAGCAATGGAACCTTATGATACTTCATAACATCAATGGAACCTTATGATACTTCATAATAGCGATGGAACCTTATGATACTTCATAACATCAATGGAACCTTATGATACTTCATAATAGCAATGGAACCTTACGATACTTCATAATAGCGATGGAACCTTATGATACTTCATAATAGCGATGGAACCTTATGATACTTCATAATAGCAATGGAACCTTATGATGCTTCATAACAGCGATGGAACCTTATGATACTTCATAATAGCAATGGAACCTTATGATACTTCATAATAGCGATGGAACCTTATGATACTTCATAACAGCGATGGAACCTTATGATACTCCATAATAGCGATGGAACCTTACGATACTTCATAATAGCGATGGAACCTTATGATACTTCATAATAGCGATGGAACCTTATGATACTTCATAATAGCAATGGAACCTTATGATACTTTATAATAGCAATGGAACCTTATGATACTTCATAACATCAATGGAACCTTATGATACTTCATAATAGCAATGGAACCTTATGATACTTCATAACATCAATGGAACCTTATGATACTTCATAATAGCGATGGAACCTTATGATACTTCATAATAGCGATGGAACCTTATGATACTTCATAATAGCGATGGAACCTTATGATACTTCATAACATCAATGGAACCTTATGATACTTCATAATAGCGATGGAACCTTATGATACTTCATAATAGCGATGGAACCTTATGATATTTCATAATAGCGATGGAACCTTATGATACTTCATAATAGCGATGGAACCTTATGATACTTCATAATAGCGATGGAACCTTATGATACTTCATAACATCAACGGAACCTTATGATACTTCATAATAGCGATGGAACCTTATGATACTTCATAACATCAACGGAACCTTATGATATTTCATAATAGCGATGGAACCTTATGATACTTCATAATAGCGATGGAACCTTATGATACTTCATAACATCAACGGAACCTTATGATACTTCATAATAGCGATGGAACCTCATGATACTTCATAATAGCGATGGAACCTTATGATACTTCATAACATCAATGGAACCTTATGATACTTCATAATAGCGATGGAACCTTATGATACTTCATAATAGCGATGGAACCTTATGATACTTCATAATAGCGATGGAACCTTATGATACTTCATAACATCAACGGAACCTTATGATATTTCATAATAGCGATGGAACCTTATGATACTTCATAACAGCGATGGAACCTTATGATACTTCATAATAGCGATGGAACCTTATGATACTTCATAATAGCGATGGAACCTTATGATACTTCATAACATCAACGGAACCTTATGATATTTCATAATAGCGATGGAACCTTATGATACTTCATAATAGCGATGGAACCTTATGATACTTCATAACATCAACGGAACCTTATGATACTTCATAACAGCGATGGAACCTTATGATACTTCATAATAGCGATGGAACCTTATGATACTTCATAACATCAACGGAACCTTATGATACTTCATAACAGCGATGGAACCTTATGATACTTCATAATAGCGATGGAACCTCATGATACTTCATAATAGCGATGGAACCTTATGATACTTCATAACAGCGATGGAACCTTATGATACTTCATAATAGCGATGGAACCTTATGATACTTCATAATAGCGATGGAACCTTATGATACTTCATAATAGCAATGGAACCTTACGATACTTCATAATAGCAATGGAACCTTATGATGCTTCATAATAGCAATGGAACCTTATGATGCTTCCTAACATCAACGGAACCTTATGATACTTCATAACAGCGATGGAACCTTATGATACTTCATAATAGCGATGGAACCTCATGATACTTCATAATAGCGATGGAACCTTATGATACTTCATAACAGCGATGGAACCTTATGATACTTCATAATAGCGATGGAACCTTATGATACTTCATAATAGCGATGGAACCTTATGATACTTCATAATAGCGATGGAACCTTACGATACTTCATAATAGCGATGGAACCTTATGATGCTTCATAATAGCAATGGAACCTTATGATGCTTCATAACATCAACGGAACCTTACGATACTTCATAATAGCAATGGAACCTTATGATACTTCATAATAGCGATGGAACCTTATGATACTTCATAATAGCGATGGAACCTTATGATACTTCATAATAGCGATGGAACCTTACGATACTTCATAATAGCGATGGAACCTTATGATACTTCATAATAGCGATGGAACCTTATGATACTTCATAATAGCGATGGAACCTTATGATACTTCATAATAGCGATGGAACCTTATGATACTTCATAATAGCGATGGAACCTTATGATACTTCATAATAGCGATGGAACCTTATGATACTTCATAATAGCGATGGAACCTTATGATACTTCATAATAGCGATGGAACCTTATGATACTTCATAACATCAATCGAACCTTATGATACTTCATAACATCAATGGAACCTTATGATACTTCATAATAGCAATGGAACCTTATGATACTTCATAATAGCAATGGAACCTTATGATACTTCATAATAGCAATGGAACCTTATGATACTTCATAACATCGATGGAACCTTATGATACTTCATAACATCAATGGAACCTTATGATACTTCATAATAGCGATGGAACCTTATGATACTTCATAACATCAATGGAACCTTATGATACTTCATAATAGCGATGGAACCTTATGATACTTCATAATAGCGATGGAACCTTATGATACTTCATAATAGCGATGGAACCTTATGATACTTCATAATAGCGATGGAACCTTATGATACTTCATAACATCAATGGAACCTTATGATACTTCATAACATCAATGGAACCTTATGATACTTCATAATAGCAATGGAACCTTATGATACTTCATAATAGCGATGGAACCTTATGATACTTCATAATAGCAATGGAACCTTATGATACTTCATAACATCAATGGAACCTTATGATACTTCATAATAGCAATGGAACCTTATGATACTTCATAACATCAATGGAACCTTATGATACTTCATAATAGCGATGGAACCTTACGATACTTCATAATAGCGATGGAACCTTATGATACTTCATAATAGCGATGGAACCTTATGATACTTCATAATAGCAATGGAACCTTATGATGCTTCATAACAGCGATGGAACCTTATGATACTTCATAATAGCAATGGAACCTTATGATACTTCATAATAGCGATGGAACCTTATGATACTTCATAACAGCGATGGAACCTTATGATACTCCATAATAGCGATGGAACCTTACGATACTTCATAATAGCGATGGAACCTTATGATACTTCATAATAGCGATGGAACCTTATGATACTTCATAATAGCAATGGAACCTTATGATACTTTATAATAGCAATGGAACCTTATGATACTTCATAACATCAATGGAACCTTATGATACTTCATAACATCAATGGAACCTTATGATACTTCATAATAGCAATGGAACCTTATGATACTTCATAACATCAATGGAACCTTATGATACTTCATAATAGCGATGGAACCTTATGATACTTCATAATAGCGATGGAACCTTATGATACTTCATAATAGCGATGGAACCTTATGATACTTCATAACATCAATGGAACCTTATGATACTTCATAATAGCGATGGAACCTTATGATACTTCATAATAGCGATGGAACCTTATGATACTTCATAACATCAACGGAACCTTATGATACTTCATAATAGCGATGGAACCTTATGATACTTCATAACATCAACGGAACCTTATGATATTTCATAATAGCGATGGAACCTTATGATACTTCATAATAGCGATGGAACCTTATGATACTTCATAACATCAACGGAACCTTATGATACTTCATAATAGCGATGGAACCTCATGATACTTCATAATAGCGATGGAACCTTATGATACTTCATAACATCAATGGAACCTTATGATACTTCATAATAGCGATGGAACCTTATGATACTTCATAATAGCGATGGAACCTTATGATACTTCATAATAGCGATGGAACCTTATGATACTTCATAACATCAACGGAACCTTATGATATTTCATAATAGCGATGGAACCTTATGATACTTCATAACAGCGATGGAACCTTATGATACTTCATAATAGCGATGGAACCTTATGATACTTCATAATAGCGATGGAACCTTATGATACTTCATAACATCAACGGAACCTTATGATATTTCATAATAGCGATGGAACCTTATGATACTTCATAATAGCGATGGAACCTTATGATACTTCATAACATCAACGGAACCTTATGATACTTCATAACAGCGATGGAACCTTATGATACTTCATAATAGCGATGGAACCTCATGATACTTCATAATAGCGATGGAACCTTATGATACTTCATAACAGCGATGGAACCTTATGATACTTCATAATAGCGATGGAACCTTATGATACTTCATAATAGCGATGGAACCTTATGATACTTCATAATAGCAATGGAACCTTACGATACTTCATAATAGCAATGGAACCTTACGATACTTCATAATAGCAATGGAACCTTATGATACTTCATAATAGCAATGGAACCTTACGATACTTCATAATAGCAATGGAACCTTATGATGCTTCATAACATCAATGGAACCTTATGATACTTCATAACATCAATGGAACCTTATGATACTTCATAATAGCGATGGAACCTTATGATACTTCATAACATCAATGGAACCTTATGATACTTCATAACATCAATGGAACCTTATGATACTTCATAATAGCGCTGGAACCTTATGATACTTCATAACATCAATGGAACCTTATGATACTTCATAATAGCGATGGAACCTTATGATACTTCATAATAGCGATGGAACCTTATGATACTTCATAATAGCGATGGAACCTTATGATACTTCATAACATCAATGGAACCTTATGATACTTCATAACATCAATGGAACCTTATGATACTTCATAATAGCAATGGAACCTTATGATACTTCATAATAGCGATGGAACCTTATGATACTTCATAATAGCGATGGAACCTTATGATACTTCATAATAGCGATGGAACCTTATGATACTTCATAATAGCGATGGAACCTTATGATACTTCATAATAGCGATGGAACCTTATGATACTTCATAACATCAATCGAACCTTATGATACTTCATAATAGCAATGGAACCTTATGATACTTCATAATAGCAATGGAACCTTATGATACTTCATAACATCGATGGAACCTTATGATACTTCATAACATCAATGGAACCTTATGATACTTCATAATAGCGATGGAACCTTATGATACTTCATAACATCAATGGAACCTTATGATACTTCATAATAGCGATGGAACCTTATGATACTTCATAATAGCGATGGAACCTTATGATACTTCATAATAGCGATGGAACCTTATGATACTTCATAATAGCGATGGAACCTTATGATACTTCATAACATCAATGGAACCTTATGATACTTCATAACATCAATGGAACCTTATGATACTTCATAATAGCAATGGAACCTTATGATACTTCATAATAGCGATGGAACCTTATGATACTTCATAATAGCAATGGAACCTTATGATACTTCATAACATCAATGGAACCTTATGATACTTCATAATAGCAATGGAACCTTATGATACTTCATAACATCAATGGAACCTTATGATACTTCATAATAGCGATGGAACCTTATGATACTTCATAACATCAATGGAACCTTATGATACTTCATAATAGCAATGGAACCTTACGATACTTCATAATAGCGATGGAACCTTATGATACTTCATAATAGCGATGGAACCTTATGATACTTCATAATAGCAATGGAACCTTATGATGCTTCATAACAGCGATGGAACCTTATGATACTTCATAATAGCAATGGAACCTTATGATACTTCATAATAGCGATGGAACCTTATGATACTTCATAACAGCGATGGAACCTTATGATACTCCATAATAGCGATGGAACCTTACGATACTTCATAATAGCGATGGAACCTTATGATACTTCATAATAGCGATGGAACCTTATGATACTTCATAATAGCAATGGAACCTTATGATACTTTATAATAGCAATGGAACCTTATGATACTTCATAACATCAATGGAACCTTATGATACTTCATAATAGCAATGGAACCTTATGATACTTCATAACATCAATGGAACCTTATGATACTTCATAATAGCGATGGAACCTTATGATACTTCATAATAGCGATGGAACCTTATGATACTTCATAATAGCGATGGAACCTTATGATACTTCATAACATCAATGGAACCTTATGATACTTCATAATAGCGATGGAACCTTATGATACTTCATAATAGCGATGGAACCTTATGATATTTCATAATAGCAATGGAACCTTATGATACTTCATAATAGCGATGGAACCTTATGATACTTCATAATAGCGATGGAACCTTATGATACTTCATAACATCAACGGAACCTTATGATACTTCATAATAGCGATGGAACCTTATGATACTTCATAACATCAACGGAACCTTATGATATTTCATAATAGCGATGGAACCTTATGATACTTCATAATAGCGATGGAACCTTATGATACTTCATAACATCAACGGAACCTTATGATACTTCATAATAGCGATGGAACCTCATGATACTTCATAATAGCGATGGAACCTTATGATACTTCATAACATCAATGGAACCTTATGATACTTCATAATAGCGATGGAACCTTATGATACTTCATAATAGCGATGGAACCTTATGATACTTCATAATAGCGATGGAACCTTATGATACTTCATAACATCAACGGAACCTTATGATATTTCATAATAGCGATGGAACCTTATGATACTTCATAATAGCGATGGAACCTTATGATACTTCATAATAGCGATGGAACCTTATGATACTTCATAACATCAACGGAACCTTATGATATTTCATAATAGCGATGGAACCTTATGATACTTCATAATAGCGATGGAACCTTATGATACTTCATAACATCAACGGAACCTTATGATACTTCATAACAGCGATGGAACCTTATGATACTTCATAATAGCGATGGAACCTTATGATACTTCATAACATCAACGGAACCTTATGATACTTCATAACAGCGATGGAACCTTATGATACTTCATAATAGCGATGGAACCTCATGATACTTCATAATAGCGATGGAACCTTATGATACTTCATAACAGCGATGGAACCTTATGATACTTCATAATAGCGATGGAACCTTATGATACTTCATAATAGCGATGGAACCTTATGATACTTCATAATAGCAATGGAACCTTACGATACTTCATAATAGCAATGGAACCTTATGATGCTTCATAATAGCAATGGAACCTTATGATGCTTCATAACATCAACGGAACCTTATGATACTTCATAACAGCGATGGAACCTTATGATACTTCATAATAGCGATGGAACCTCATGATACTTCATAATAGCGATGGAACCTTATGATACTTCATAACAGCGATGGAACCTTATGATACTTCATAATAGCGATGGAACCTTATGATACTTCATAATAGCGATGGAACCTTATGATACTTCATAATAGCGATGGAACCTTACGATACTTCATAATAGCAATGGAACCTTATGATGCTTCATAATAGCAATGGAACCTTATGATGCTTCATAACATCAACGGAACCTTACGATACTTCATAATAGCAATGGAACCTTATGATACTTCATAATAGCGATGGAACCTTATGATACTTCATAATAGCGATGGAACCTTATGATACTTCATAATAGCGATGGAACCTTACGATACTTCATAATAGCGATGGAACCTTATGATACTTCATAATAGCGATGGAACCTTATGATACTTCATAATAGCGATGGAACCTTATGATACTTCATAATAGCGATGGAACCTTACGATACTTCATAATAGCGATGGAACCTTATGATACTTCATAATAGCAATGGAACCTTACGATACTTCATAATAGCAATGGAACCTTACGATACTTCATAATAGCAATGGAACCTTATGATACTTCATAATAGCAATGGAACCTTACGATACTTCATAATAGCAATGGAACCTTATGATACTTCATAATAGCAATGGAACCTTATGATACTTCATAATAGCGATGGAACCTTATGATACTTCATAACATCAACGGAACCTTATGATACTTCATAACAGCGATGGAACCTTATGATACTTCATAATAGCGATGGAACCTTATGATACTTCATAACATCAACGGAACCTTATGATACTTCATAACAGCGATGGAACCTTATGATACTTCATAATAGCGATGGAACCTCATGATACTTCATAATAGCGATGGAACCTTATGATACTTCATAACAGCGATGGAACCTTATGATACTTCATAATAGCGATGGAACCTTATGATACTTCATAATAGCGATGGAACCTTATGATACTTCATAATAGCAATGGAACCTTACGATACTTCATAATAGCAATGGAACCTTATGATGCTTCATAATAGCAATGGAACCTTATGATGCTTCATAACATCAACGGAACCTTATGATACTTCATAACAGCGATGGAACCTTATGATACTTCATAATAGCGATGGAACCTCATGATACTTCATAATAGCGATGGAACCTTATGATACTTCATAACAGCGATGGAACCTTATGATACTTCATAATAGCGATGGAACCTTATGATACTTCATAATAGCGATGGAACCTTATGATACTTCATAATAGCGATGGAACCTTACGATACTTCATAATAGCAATGGAACCTTATGATGCTTCATAATAGCAATGGAACCTTATGATGCTTCATAACATCAACGGAACCTTACGATACTTCATAATAGCAATGGAACCTTATGATACTTCATAATAGCGATGGAACCTTATGATACTTCATAATAGCGATGGAACCTTATGATACTTCATAATAGCGATGGAACCTTACGATACTTCATAATAGCGATGGAACCTTATGATACTTCATAATAGCGATGGAACCTTATGATACTTCATAATAGCGATGGAACCTTATGATACTTCATAATAGCGATGGAACCTTATGATACTTCATAATAGCGATGGAACCTTATGATACTTCATAATAGCAATGGAACCTTACGATACTTCATAATAGCAATGGAACCTTACGATACTTCATAATAGCAATGGAACCTTATGATACTTCATAATAGCAATGGAACCTTACGATACTTCATAATAGCAATGGAACCTTATGATACTTCATAATAGCAATGGAACCTTATGATACTTCATTGTGGAAATGATGGCACCGGCCTCAGTAATAACTATTGCACAAGTTTTCTGTCTTGCTCTTGACCTTGTTTATTCCATTAAGTTCACATGTGACATTTTTTTGGTATGATTTTCCTGTAATATTTACAAAACAAACTATCATTTGTAGAAATGTGACAAAATGGGAAGTGTGAACATAGCCTTAGGATGCAGTCACAAGAGGTGAACACAAACCTGTATGTAACTAAAAGCAGCTATTCTTCCAACTGATGGGACTGCGTGTATTCGTTGGCTTTCTCAGCTGCTTGGTCGATGCGCTTTTGACCACTCAGCAAGTCCGGATGAAGCACATAAAACCATTTGCTTTACGTGTACTTACTACGGTACATAGGTACAAACCACATGGCACTACCACACCAATTTTCAGTAAATCTCGTTATTGTTGGAGTATACAATAGCTGCAGGAGAAGGATTATCATTGTCGGCAGACGGCACCGTGTTCTACACTATGTTATATGCCATGTCTGCTCCGTTTTGTCTTGTTCTTCCTGCAATCCTCCATGTTCTCATAGCTCTAATGAAAACAGAGCGCTGAATGATTCTGCTGAAAACTGAAAATCTGCAACACCTTATGGGTCCACAAACGCACAGGAAGGGAATGAAACAGCATTGCTTTGGGAACACATTGATAAAAGAAATCTTAAAGTTATGTCTTCTCTGTATATCAATTAGAAACTCAGTATGTACATATAAAGGAGAGAAAGTAGCTGGCCTCAAGGTCAGAGATGAAATTTACAGCGGCCAAACTCTGAATAATGAGCCATGGACGTATAACGTCATGAGGGAGGTTATTCCTACAGACGGACCACAGATTATTAATCCGGAATAATGGGTCAAGAAAAACAGACAAGCCATTATAAGCTTATTAGTGGAGGATGACTGATTCACGCTAGATATGAGAAGAATGGTGAAAGCATTTGGGATGATCTGCAAACGCTACATGAAAGATCTAGTCTAGATAGAAAGTTATTTCTGCTGAGGAAACTACAAAATACAACTCTGCAAAGAAAAGGCTATGGAGGAGCGCAAAAATGCAATGCTGGAAGAAATGCACAACTGAGATTGATGGGTGAGGATATAAAAGACAGCCACACTGCATGGTTTATGCAGTACACTAATTACTGCTCTAGAGAAAAGGCCTGAGACCGACTAGAATGTGTAAGGCCAGGCTAGTAGATGAATGCCAGGGAAGAAAGGAACTTGTGCAGGACTCCGCAGGAACGTGTGCAGGACTCCACAGGAACTTGTGCAGGACTCTGCAGGAACTTGTGCAGGACTCCGCAGGAACTTGTGCAGGACTCCGCAGGACCTTGTGCAGGACTCCGCAGGAACTTGTGCAGGACTCCGCAGGACCTTGTGCAGGACTCCGCAGGAACTTGTGCAGGACTCCGCAGGAACTTGTGCAGGACTCCGCAGGAACTTGTTCAGGACTCCGCAGGAACTTGTGCAGGACTCCGCAGGAACTTGTGCAGGACTCCGCAGGAACTTGTGCAGGACTCCCCAGGACCTTGTGCAGGACTCCGCAGGAACTTGTGCAGGACTCCGCAGGACCTTGTGCAGGACTCCGCAGGACCTTGTGCTGGACTCCGCAGGACCTTGTGCAGGACTCCGCAGGACCTTGTGCAGGACTCCGCAGGACCTTGTGCAGGACTCCGCAGGAACTTGTGCAGGACTCCGCAGGAACTTGTGCAGGACTCCGCAGGACCTTGTGCAGGACTCCGCAGGACCTTGTGCAGGACACCGCAGGACCTTGTGCAGAACTCCGCAGGACCTTGTGCAGGACTCCGCAGGAACTTGTGCAGGACTCCGCAGGAACTTGTGCAGGACTCCTCAGGAACTTGTGCAGGACTCCGCAGGAACTTGTGCAGGACTCCGCAGGAACTTGTGCTGGACTCCGCAGGAACTTGTGCAGGACTCTGCAGAAGGTGACGTGGACTGGCTGGAAAAGCGATGGATATAAGGTGACAAAAGATGGAAGCTAGAGCGTGTTTCAGGTGCCATAAACTGGGACACTTAAAGACTATACAATATAGAAAGCAGAACAGAAACCATTTCTAAAAAGGACTAAACAAAAGGCCAAAAAGACTATCTCTGATCCACATGCATATAATTGGAATGGTTCCTTAAAGTGACAAACAATCAGACGTTAAGGATGGCACACCAACTCTGGAGCCCCAAGTCACGTAACAGGTGATCAACACTTTTTCACTGAATTTGAGTTAAATAACATGGAAACATCTTCCTGATGGAAGCAGAGTAAATGCAGACGTTCTGAACGTGTGCCTCATGTGCCACAGTAAACATTGGTAAAATGTCCTATGGGCTTCCCAGACAAAAAGGAATTATGTGTAAAGTGTATGACAGATAAAGAGCTTGCTGTAAAATTCCATGGTGACAAGTGTGCGACCCTGGATGAAATGCGGGTCAGTAAGGAAAGTGCTAAGACCCTGCAATTATGGACACAACTACTAAATCCACACATGGTACAGACGTTTGGGTCACTGACATCCAGAAAGTATTACGGAGCCGCAAAAGTGAAACCTGACAAATGATCCAAAAAATAATATGTTGAAATCACTGTTAGTAAGAACAGAAGAGAAAACTGACTAAGGCTCTGTGCCCACGATGCGTTTTTTAAGCGTTTCCGCAGCGGCAATTCCTCAGCAGAAACGCTTAAACGCTTGGTAGAAGGCCTGCCATGTTCCCCAATGATAATCCGCGTGTGCTGTGCACATGCTGCTGAAATTACCGCTGCGGATTATCATTGCGGAAAAACACGCAGCACTACCAATTATTTTGTGGAAGCGCTGCATTTTCGCCGCCATTGACTTGCATTGGAACGCATGGATTACGCATCACTGCATCTGTACATGCAGAATCCATGCGTTTCAATGTGCGGATGGTACCCGGGTCTGGAGGACAGGAGACTCTCCTCCGGACCCGGGTACCATAGTACCTGTAAAAAAAAGAATAAAATAAAAAATAATTATTATACTTACCTTCTGATGGCCCGCGGTGCGCTTGTCTTGGCTTGCCGGCAGCTCGCGGTGGACTGAAGGACTTGCGCTGATGTCATTTAGTCATGTGACGGCAGGTCCTTCAGTTGCCGGCAAGCCAGGACGGATGGAATAAAGATTCCAGGGGCCATCAGAAGGTAAGTATATACCTAAACACTACAAGTGAGAAGATACAACCAAAGCCATATACAGCGCCTACGCATTCTACACCAGAAAACAAAGGTAAACCACCTGTGCTCCTAACATACACGGTACTTGCAGTCAGTGTATATGAACACACATCTTAGGAAAACAACGCTCAGCTCATGTATGGATAAAGTCTGATGTGGAAGAAAAATGTACCGAAGGAGAAAGAAAGGGCACTGAAAGGCTGATAAAACAGCTGCACTAAAGATGGGTAGATAAAGCGTAAGATACAGGGAGAAGAGAAATGTCTTATGACAAAAAGTGTTAGAACTTGTTCAGGATACAGAAGAAATATCACACTGCGAAGGTGAAGATTGGAGAACTTTAACAAGTCATGGTGGATATTTCTGCAAAGTCCCTGAATTCCAAATTTGATGTTCTGGGCTGATCAGGAGGCTGGGCCATATGGACAAGGCCATAGCTGCTGATCAGGATGCTGGGCCATATGGACAAGGCCATAGCTGCTGATCAGGAGGCTGGGCCATATGGACAAGGCCATAGCTGCTGATCAGGAGGCTGGGCCATATGGACAAGGCCATAGCTGCTGATCAGGAGGCTGGGCCATATGGACAAGGCCATAGCTGCTGATCAGGAGGCTGGGCCATATGGACAAGGCCATAGCTGCTGATCAGGAGGCTGGGCCATATGGACAAGGCCATAGCTGCTGATCAGGAGGCTGGGCCATATGGACAAGGCCATAGCTGCTGATCAGGAGGCTGGGCTATATGGACAAGGCCATAGCTGCTGATCAGGAGGCTGGGCCATATGGACAAGGCCATAGCTGCTGATCAGGATGCTGGGCCATATGGACAAGGCCATAGCTGCTGATCAGGAGGCTGGGCCATATGGACAAGGCCATAGCTGCTGATCAGGATGCTGGGCCATATGGACAAGGCCATAGCTGCTGATCAGGATGCTGGGCCATATGGACAAGGCCATAGCTGCTGATCAGGAGGCTGGGCCATATGGACAAGGCCATAGCTGCTGATCAGGAGGCTGGGCCATATGGACAAGGCCATAGCTGCTGATCAGGAGGCTGGGCCATATGGACAAAGCCATAGCTGCTGATCAGGAGGCTGGGCCATATGGACAAGGCCATAGCTGCTGATCAGGAGGCTGGGCCATATGGACAAAGCCATAGCTGCTGATCAGGAGGCTGGGCCATATGGACAAGGCCATAGCTGCTGATCAGGAGGGTGGGCCATATGGACAAGGCCATAGCTGCTGATCAGGAGGCTGGGCCATATGGACAAGGCCATAGCTGCTGATCAGGAGGCTGGGCCATATGGACAAGGCCATAGCTGCTGATCAGGAGGCTGGGCCATATGGACAAGGCCATAGCTGCTGATCAGGATGCTGGGCCATATGGACAAGGCCATAGCTGCTGATCAGGAGGCTGGGCCATATGGACAAGGCCATAGCTGCTGATCAGGAGGCTGGGCCATATGGACAAGGTCATAGCTGCTGATCAGGAGGCTGGGCCATATGGACAAGGCCATAGCTGCTGATCAGGAGGCTGGGCCATATGGACAAGGCCATAGCTGCTGATCAGGAGGCTGGGCCATATGGACAAGGCCATAGCTGCTGATCAGGATGCTGGGCCATATGGACAAGGCCATAGCTGCTGATCAGGATGCTGGGCCATATGGACAAGGCCATAGCTGCTGATCAGGAGGCTGGGCCATATGGACAAGGCCATAGCTGCTGATCAGGAGGCTGGGCCATATGGACAAGGCCATAGCTGCTGATCAGGAGGCTGGGCCATATGGACAAAGCCATAGCTGCTGATCAGGAGGCTGGGCCCTATGGACAAGGCCATAGCTGCTGATCAGGAGGCTGGGCCATATGGACAAAGCCATAGCTGCTGATCAGGAGGCTGGGCCATATGGACAAGGCCATAGCTGCTGATCAGGAGGGTGGGCCATATGGACAAGGCCATAGCTGCTGATCAGGAGGCTGGGCCATATGGACAAGGCCATAGCTGCTGATCAGGAGGCTGGGCCATATGGACAAGGCCATAGCTGCTGAGGAGGAATGTTGTGTGTACAATACCTGCGGACTTACGAGAAGGGACCGTCTTCAGCAGACAACTGATGGCGCATCGTCTAGACCGTATTGTATGACCTCTAGGTTCTAATAGACCCAAGTAAAACAGTTTCTTCCACAATGGCTGATTGTTCTGCTGAAAATCTGGAAATTATTGCTTTGTGGGATAAAGGTTTGTGCAGTCGAATTAATGTTCAGACTGCACAGTATTATGCGGCTAATTGTACGGCCGGCCCAGTCAGCAGCCATGCTTTATTATGTCACCTCCACATATGATAATCATGCTCCTCACTGATGCCTGTGGATGAACACCGAGATGTCAGGCTGGACTGATGTCAGCTCAGTGATGTGGATGTCAGACACATGAAGTCTTCCTGCAGAGATGGACTGGACACCAGGCGCCATGTTCATGGGTCCCAGGTGTTTGGCAGGACAAGCCTCTGTTCATCAAGGAACGTTCTCCTTACTTGTATGGATAAGTGGTATAGATGGAGACCGGTGACAGTTACCCTGCAGGCAGCAATGAAGGTATGAAGATGACGGGACAAGTACTTACTGATGTGGACGCCGAGGAGCTGAGCAAAGGCTTTGGGTGATGATGACTTAACTATTTCCTGTTGAGATGAGATTTGCTCCCTCCTGGAAGACTCATCCTGGCGTGTAGCGCTCAGACTCTATATCTTGTCTTGGTGTCTTCATGAAAGATACTTCATTTGTCCAGTAAACGAGGCGTGAGATGTGGTGTCAGGAGCGTGGTGACCCTCACAACAACAGCGGATAATTTACTCAGCTGACTGGATGATGAACCAGTACACAGCTGCCATCAAGAGGGATGCTCAGCGAGCTCAGCACAGAAAGCGCAGGAAGATCTCGACACTCTCTGGAGTGACTGAATAATCTAGAAGCTGATGAGTGTAGGATATGTCCACATCTGCAGACTATATGTGGTGCTCACCGATGTCAGCCCCTCCGTGTAAGTGTGACGTATCAGCCTCATTATGTCATATAACACCTGTAAGGCCGGTTCCCCACAAGCACACCATGCGTATTAGGCCGGGTCCCTACAAGCACACTGTAAACACGTGTAAGGCCAGGTCCCTACAAGCAAACTGTAAATGCGTGTGAGGCCGGGTCCCTACTAGCACACTAAATGCGTATGAGGCCGGATTTCTACAAGCACTCCATAAACGCGTGTAAGGCCAGGTCCCTACAATCACACAATAAATGCGCGTGAGGCCGGATCTCTACAAGCACACCGTAAATATGTGTGAGGCTGGGTCCCTACAAGCACACCTTAAACGCGTGTAAGGCCAGGTCCCTACAAGCAAACTGTAAATGCGTGTGAGGCTGGGTCCCTACAAGCACACCGTAAACGCACGTAAGCCCGGGTCCCTACAATCACACAATAAATGCATGTAAGGCCGGTTCCCTACAAGCTCACTGTAAATATGTGTGAGGCCGGTTCCCTACAATCACACAATAAACGCGTGTAAGGCCAGGTCCTTACAATCACACAATAAATGCGCTTGAGGCCGGGTCCCTACAAGCACACTGTAAACACGTGTAAGGCCAGGTCCCTACAATCACACAATAAATGCGCGTGAGGCCGGGTCCCTACAAGCGCACTGTGAACACGTGTAAGGCCAGGTCCCTACAATCACACAATAAATGCGCGTGAGGCCGGGTCCCTACAAGCACACTGTAAACACGTGTAAGGCCAGGTCCTTACAATCACACAATAAATGCGCGTGAGGCCAGGTCCCTACAAGCGCACTGTGAACACGTGTAAGGCCAGGTCCCTACAATCACACAATAAATGCGCGTGAGGCCGGGTCCCTACAAGCACACTAAATGTGTATGAGGCCGGATCTCTACAAGCACACTGTGAACACGTGTAAGGCCAGGTCCCTACAATCACACAATAAATGCGCGTGAGGCCGGGTCCCTACAAGCGCACTGTGAACACGTGTAAGGCCAGGTCCCTACAATCACACAATAAATGCGCGTGAGGCCGGGTCCCTACAAGCGCACTGTAAACACGTGTAAGGCCAGGTCCCTACAATCACACAATAAATGCGCGTGAGGCCGGGTCCCTACAAGCACACTGTAAACACGTGTAAGGCCAGGTCCTTACAATCACACAATAAATGCGCGTGAGGCCAGGTCCCTACAAGCACACTAAATGCGTATGAGGCCGGATCTCTACAAGCACACTAAATGCGTATGAGGCCGGATCTCTACAAGCACTCCATAAACGCGTGTAAGGCCAGGTCCCTACAATCACACAATAAATGCGCGTGAGGCCGGGTCCCTACAAGCGCACTGTGAACACGTATAAGGCCAGGTCCCTACAATCACACAATAAATGCGCGTGAGGCCGGGTCCCTACAAGCACACTGTAAACACGTGTAAGGCCAGGTCCCTACAATCACACAATAAATGCGCGTGAGGCCAGGTCCCTACAAGCGCACTGTAAACACGTGTAAGGCCAGGTCCCTACAATCACACAATAAATGCGCGTGAGGCCGGGTCCCTACAAGCACACTGTAAACACGTGTAAGGCCAGGTCCTTACAATCACACAATAAATGCGCGTGAGGCCAGGTCCCTACAAGCGCACTGTAAACACGTGTAAGGCCAGGTCCCTACAATCACACAATAAATGCGCGTGAGGCCAGGTCCCTACAAGCGCACTGTAAACACGTGTAAGGCCAGGTCCCTACAATCACACAATAAATGCGCGTGAGGCCGGGTCCCTACAAGCACACTGTAAACACGTGTAAGGTCAGGTCCTTACAATCACACAATAAATGCGCGTGAGGCCAGGTCCCTACAAGCGCACTGTGAACACGTGTAAGGCCAGGTCCCTACAATCACACAATAAATGCGCGTGAGGCCGGGTCCCTACAAGCGCACTGTAAACACATGTAAGGCCGAGTCCCTACAATCACACAATAAATGCGCGTGAGGCCGGGTCCCTACAAGCACACTGTAAACACGTGTAAGGCCAGGTCCTTACAATCACACAATAAATGCGCGTGAGGCCGGGTCCCTACAAGCGCACTGTGAACACGTGTAAGGCCAGGTCCTTACAATCACACAATAAATGCGCGTGAGGCCGGGTCCCTACAAGCACACTGTAAACACGTGTAAGGTCAGGTCCTTACAATCACACAATAAATGCGCGTGAGGCCAGGTCCCTACAAGCGCACTGTGAACACGTGTAAGGCCAGGTCCCTACAATCACACAATAAATGCGCGTGAGGCCGGGTCCCTACAAGCACACTGTAAACACATGTAAGGCCGAGTCCCTACAATCACACTGTAAATGCGTGTGAGGCCGAGTCCCTACAATCACACTGTAAATGCGTGTGAGGCCGAGTCCCTACAAGCACACTGTAAACACGTGTAAGGCCGAGTCCCTACAAGCGCACTGTAAACACATGTAAGGCCAGGTCCCTACAATCACACTGTAAATGCGTGTGAGGCCGAGTCCCTACAATCACACTGTAAATGCGTGTGAGGCCGAGTCCCTACAAGCACACTGTAAACACATGTAAGGCCGAGTCCCTACAATCACACTGTAAATGCGTGTGAGGCCGAGTCCCTACAATCACACTGTAAATGCGTGTGAGGCCGAGTCCCTACAAGCACACTGTAAACACATGTAAGGCCGAGTCCCTACAATCACACTGTAAATGCGTGTGAGGCCGAGTCCCTACAATCACACTGTAAATGCGTGTGAGGCCGAGTCCCTACAAGCACACTGTAAACACATGTAAGGCCGAGTCCCTACAATCACACTGTAAATGCGTGTGAGGCCGAGTCCCTACAATCACACTGTAAATGCGTGTGAGGCCGAGTCCCTACAAGCACACTGTAAACACATGTAAGGCCGAGTCCCTACAATCACACTGTAAATGCGTGTGAGGCCGAGTCCCTACAATCACACTGTAAATGCGTGTGAGGCCGAGTCCCTACAAGCACACTGTAAACACGTGTAAGGCCGAGTCCCTACAAGCGCACTGTAAACACATGTAAGGCCAGGTCCCTACAATCACACTGTAAATGCGTGTGAGGCCGAGTCCCTACAAGCACGCCGTAAAAGCTCATGAGGCCGGGTCCCTACAAACACGCCATAAACTCGTGCGAGGCTGGGTCCCTACAACCACACTGTCACGGCCGCAACTAACATGTATCCCCAGCGCCGCACCATTCACTGTACAGTTTCTCCTTGCGGCAGGCCGTGTCGCTGAACTTGTTTCCAGCTGCATGGCTGCTTCTAAAGCATGGTGTTTCCATCGGGCCTTAGGGGGGGGCGTGGCCAGTCTCTGCAGGAATTTAACCCTGCTGTGTCCTGCAGAGATCTGGCTCCCCAGCCTATCCCGTGTGAGCAGGTTCTATTTAAGGCAGCTTCTCCCACCATTTCTCTCCCAAATGTTAGTTCCTGCCCCATTTGAACTTGTGCATACTTTTCCGTATTCTGATTCTCGTTACCGACCCAGCTAGTTATCCGTCCTGTCTAACCTCTCCACTCCTGACCCTGGCTATTCATACTGATCCTGTGCTCCCTGCCCCAACTTCAGACGATTTGACCACAGTTTGCCTTTGCCCTCCCGTACCGCACCTCTGACCCTCCAGCTGCTGCAGACCCAGGGACTGCCTTGAAGTGATACCTGGTGGCTAGCTGAAGCACAAGCCTAACCTCACCATCAGAGGCTCTAGCCAAAACCAGGTAGTCGCTTAGTCACGCCCCTCCAGGGTAAGCCCGGCCTGCGGCGCAGTGGGTTCACATTCACCAGCGTTACACAGTGTTACATTAAGTTCAGGCCATGCATCCCGCTAACAAGTCAGTATCTAGGGACCCCAAGACAACAATACAAGTGCTGTACGAGGAGGTACGCCCTCAGCGTGGGAGTCAGGACCAGCTCATGCAAGCCATTAATATGGTGGCAACCCAGCTGCAGAGTCTATCCGCCTCTATGTCCAGAGTTTCTGGTGGCTCTGCCAAGCTCCAGCTTCCACTTCTGACCCGATTTGATGAAGACCCTAAGGAGAGACGCAGTTTTGTAAATCAGTGTGAGATCCATTTTACACTCCACGCTTACCTCTTCCCTTCGGACCAGACTTAGATAGCATTTATGGGGTCCTTGCTGTCTGGACAAGCCCTGGCCTGGGTGAACCCTATTTGGGAGCGCAGTGGTTCGGAGACCCGCAATGTGAAGTAGTTCCTGGATATGTTCCGTGTGGTTTTCAAGATTTCATGCCGTACCTCCTTTGCTGCCTCGTCCCTGTTGAGTCTAAGGCAGAGCACGGGTACTGTAGCCCAGTATGCCGTACGCTTCCGTACCTTAGCGGCGGAGCTGGCTTGGACCGAAAAAGCTATGGTGGCGACCTTCTGGCAGTGACTCTCCAGTCGAATTAAGGATGAGCTAGCTGGCAGAGACTTACCTTCCTGGCTGGACGGCATGATACACCTGGCCACCAGGAGTGATCTCAGCTTCCATGAGTGAGCTCTGGAGCAAGCTTCAGCTTCTCCTCATGACAGAGGGTCTCCCAGACTGGCCTCGAACTTCCGAGCTCCTTTGCCACCGCAAGTGTCACCACCGCATCCTGAACCAATGCAGGTTGAGCATACTTCGCTTTCTGTACAGGAACGACAGCGGAGGTACAGAGAGAATGTTTGTCTGTATTGTGGAGGCAAGGGACATTTTTGACTCTGAGAAGGTTCGGGGAAAGACCTTCTATTTGGAGTACTGGAGTGGTTTTCGTCCCGAAGAGAGGTCTTGGGAGCCCGCTGAGAACATCAACACCTCTGCCATTCTTAAGAGGTTCCTCCGATGGTCTGGCAAGAAAGAGCGAGCATAAGGGGGAAAGGTACTGTCACGGCGGAAACTGGCATGTATCCCCAACGCCGCCCCATTCACAGTGTGGTTTCTCCTTGTCGCAGGCTATGCTGCTGAACCTGTTTCAGCCTGCTCTCCCCTGCATGGCTGCTACTAAACCATGGTGTTTCCCCATGGCCTTCATGGGGGCTTGGCCGGTCTCTGCAGGAATTTAACCCTGCTGTGTCCTTCAAGGATCTGGCTCTCCAGCCTATCCCATGCGAGCAGGTTCTATTTAAGGCAGCTCCTCCCACCAATTCCTCTCCCAAACGTTGGTTCCTGCCCCATTTGTAGCTGTGCATGCTTTCCCATATTTTGCTTTTCGTTATCGACCTGGCTAGTTAACCGTCCCGCCTGACCTCCCCGCTCCAGACCCCGGCTATTCATACTCATCCTGTGCTCCCTGCCCAAACCTTGGACCATTTGACCATGCTTTGTCTTTGCCTTCCTGTACCACGCATCTGACCCTCTGGTCAGCTGCTGTGGACCCGGGGACTGCTCTGGTGTGGTGCCTAGCAGCTACCTACAGCAGGGGCCTAACCTCACCATCAGAGACTCTAGTGAAATACCAGGTAGTTGCTTAGTCGGGCCCGTGGCACAGTGGGTCCACATCCACCAGCATTACACAAGCCATAAACACATGTGAGGCTGGGTCCCTATAAGCGCACCATAAACACGCTTTAAGGTCTCCAGTAGCCAAATGAGACCCAGTGAGGGTTATTTTATGAGTATACTGCAAATATAATAAGTAGCCGACTGTGCTATACAGAGGTGGGCACTAATATTCCATGACCACATGCCACTATCAGGGGGACCGCTATGGATGAGCGATGCCCCTGTATCCATTCAGCCCTATGCCCCCGACTTAAATATTCAGGTGACATATTACATGGTGCTGCTGCTTCACATGGCAGTATCATGGAGCACAAGCATTAATGGTCACACATCAGACATATTATTATAAGGGATGACCTATGCGGAGCGGGGAATGGCCGCCCCTTGCTCCTGTGCTGTCCTTACTAACTTGTGCTCTGCAGGGTTTTGTGTTGACTCACTGATAACCATGAGTGGTCATCTTTATTCTGAGACTGTGCAGACAGTGAGACCTCGAGCTACAGGTATTCATTATATAATTACCTCAATCCTTGTACATTTTGCTTTGAACAACACAACCTTCTGGGGGTGTCATCCTGCTTCACCCATAAAGCCCACCATACACATTAGACTAATGTTAGCCGAGGCCACTGTTATCGACAGGTTTGCCTGACAATCCCAAGTTCATGGGAACCTCGGACAGTTTATTTTGGGGAATAATATCGATCCTGCATGGTCAGTTTTGGTCTACCGATCGTATTGTCTCAGAGATGAGCAATTGGTGGAACGAGCGCTCCTGTATATGGGAGATCTGGCCGAGCGATCGTCCTATCCATCGTTCAGCTGACAGTCGTCTAATGTGTGTGGCTGGCCTTATACATGTCGTACGGAGTACAGGTATCGGAGAGCTCACAAATGCATTATTAATAAATCTTAATGATGACATGGTTAAAAGGAATAGATGGGAAGCGGTGTGCATGTTTTAGGTTGGGACGTCCTACTGTGGGCATTGATTCTTCTCTATTTATGGTAAAGGAAGCAGCTGATAGTTGAGTGTTATCCCTCTGCACTAGCACTGAATATGGCCTCCATAATGGGTTGATATTGCTGTTGTGATGATGAGACTGTGGTGATAAACTGCTTGTTGTAGTCATTATCGGGGAAACAAGCCTGCTAGTCTGACTCCTCAGAAAGCGTATTCCAGCCACTTGGGACCCCCCGTTTGTCACTGTTTCACCACCTTGTGCTTTGTGATCCCACTCAGGAATGGAGAGAGACAGGCGGAATCACACTGTACAACAGGCTGAATGATAAGGAAAATAGCGCCATATTCATGGTTGACTGAAGGCTTTGATGGAACTCTGCAGAGATTTCCCAGAGTGTGAAATGAAGCCATTAACAGATGCTCCGGGTCAGTCATCTGTGAACGAGAGAACAAAACCATCTCCCCATAGAGAGGACTCGCTGCGAACATGTGTGTAGGGGATGCACAGATATTCCTGCCATTCCACGAATGGGCCTCCAATATATACAGGAACCTCCTGCAATGGTCCGAGCCTCACAACCATACGGTGCGACGCAGCTGTGTGATGGGGTTAGGGGCCTAAAATAATCCTGTGGCAAGACACTACATGATGTAATGTGTACATGGCCCTGACTCCTATACTCAGTGTGTCCGACTATCCAGGAGGGAAAGGGTCCCAAGGCCAGCCATGTCATGTTATGAAGATGTACGTTCCAGCGTACAGAGAGGGTCTCGGAGGGCAGCTTCTCTTCTATACACAAGATGAAGAGATAGAAGGGAAATTAATTAGAGCATCAGCCCCAAGTCTTTATCTTACTGCACAAAGTTGTTTACAGATGTCTGTAGAGAGTGGAGGCGCTGCTGGAGGGGCTCCGAGAGAAATAAGGGGACTGGTGACCTTCCCTCCTCCAAGTCTTAATGTCCCGTTATTATTCTCAGAAGCTGCTGGTAGCCATAGAGGGTTCAGTCTAGCATTTGGAAATTTTGGTACTTATTCCAGTAATAGGGAATTACTAGTAATTAGCAAATACATATGTGACGCCAAAATAGGACATATAAAACCTCAATCTTCCTATTCCACTTATCTAATCACATATGTCTCTGCTGGAAATCATACACATGGACCACAACACTATCGAGCGAATGCATTGTAGTCAGCTGGATGGTGGGTGACTAGCTGTGCTCTGTTGTGAGCCGGGTGTTCAATGACTAGTAGCACTCTGAATGTGAGCCGGGTGTTGGGTGACCAGTTGTGCTCTGTAGTGAGCCGGGTGTTGGGTGACCAGTTGTGCTCTGTAGTGAGCCGGGTGTTGGGTGACCAGTTGTGCTCTGTAGTGAGCCGGTTGTTGCGTGACCAGTTATGCTCTGTAGTGAGCCGGGTGTTGGGTGACCAGTTGTGCTCTGTAGTGAGCTGGGTGTGGGGTGACCAGTTGTTCTCTGTAGTGAGTCGGGTGTTGGGTGACCAGTTGTGCTCTGTAGTGAGCTGGGTGTGGGGTGACCAGTTGTTCTCTGTAGTGAGCCGGGTGTTGGGTGACCAGTTATGCTATGTAGTGAGCCGGGTGTTGGGTGACCAGTTGTGCTCTGGAGTGAACCGTGTGTTGGGTGACCAGTTGTACTCTGTAGTGAGCCGGGTGTTGGGTGACCAGTTGTTCTCTGTAGTGAGCCGGGTGTTGGGTGACCAGTTGTGCTCTGTAGTGAGCCGTGTGTTGGGTGACCAGTTATGCTCTGTAGTGAGCCGGGTGTTGGGTGACCAGTTGTGCTATGTAGTGAGCCGGGTGTTGGGTGACCAGTTGTGCTCTGTAGTGAACCGTGTGTTGGGTGACCAGTTGTGCTCTGTAGTGAGCCGGGTGTTGGGTGACCAGTTGTGCTCTGTAGTGAGCCGGGTGTTGGGTGACCAGTTGTGCTCTGTAGTGAGCCGGGTGTTGGGTGACCAGTTGTGCTCTGTAGTGAGCCGGGTGTTGCGTGACCAGTTGTGCTCTGTAGTGAACCGTGTGTTGGGTGACCAGTTGTGCTCTGTAGTGAGCCGGGTGTTGGGTGACCAGTTGTTCTCTGTAGTGAGCCGGGTGTTGGGTGACCAGTTGTGCTCTGTAGTGAGCCGGGTGTTGGGTGACCAGTTGTTCTCTGTAGTGAGCCGGGTGTTGGGTGACCAGTTGTGCTCTGTAGTGAGCCGTGTGTTGGGTGACCAGTTATGCTCTGTAGTGAGCCAGGTGTTGGGTGACCAGTTGTGCTCTGTAGTGAGCCGGGTGTTGGGTGACCAGTTGTTCTCTGTAGTGAGCCGGGTGTTGGGTGACCAGTTGTACTCTGTAGTGAGCCGTGTGTTGGGTGACCAGTTATGCTCTGTAGTGAGCAGGGTGTTGGGTGACCAGTTGTGCTATGTAGTGAGCCGGGTGTTGGGTGACAAGTTGTGCTCTGTAGTGAACCATGTGTTGGGTGACCAGTTGTGCTCTGTAGTGAGCCAGGTGTTGGGTGACCAGTTGTGCTCTGTAGTGAGCCGGGTGTTGGGTGACCAGTTGTGCTATGTAGTGAGCCGGGTGTTGGGTGACCAGTTGTGCTCTGTAGTGAACCGTGTGTTGGGTGACCAGTTGTGCTCTGTAGTGAGCCGGGTGTTGGGTGACCAGTTGTACTCTGTAGTGAGCCGGGTGTTAGGTGACCAGTTATGCTCTGTAGTGAGCCGGGTGTTGGGTGACCAGTTGTGGTCTGTAGTGAACCGTGTGTTGGGTGACAAGTTGTGCTCTGTAGTGACCGGGTGTTGGGAGACTAGTTGTGCTCTGTAGTGAGCCGGGTGTTAGGTGACCAGTTATGCTCTGTAGTGAGCCGGGTGTTGGGTGACCAGTTGTACTCTGTAGTGAGCCGGGTGTTGGGTGACCAGTTATGCTCTGTAGTGATCCGGGTGTTGGGAGACTAGTTGTGCTCTGTAGTGAGCCGGGTGTTAGGTGACCAGTTGTGCTCTGTAGTGAGCCGGGTGTTGGGTGACCAGTTGTACTCTGTAGTGAGCCGGGTGTTGGGTGACCAGTTGTGGTCTGTAGTGAACCGTGTGTTGGGTGACAAGTTGTGCTCTGTAGTGACCGGGTGTTGGGAGACTAGTTGTGCTCTGTAGTGAGCCGGGTGTTAGGTGACCAGTTATGCTCTGTAGTGACCGGGTGTTGGGAGACTAGTTGTGCTGCTTTCCTGTATTCTGTTTTTTTTTATGACTCCATTATCGGTCAGCAGTGTGAATGGCTCTGATGGTGCTGAAACCCTGTCTGGTGTTATCTGCTATTATTTGTGCGCCTGCTCCTCTGCTCATGTTGTGGGGGTCTTTGCGGTGCACAAGTCATGTAATATATAGATGTATGACACCGTTTATCTTGTATCTGGAGAATGACGATTGCATTAAGTGGATAAATGATCTTTTAGATTTCTGCTCCCTGTAATTTGTCAGTCGTTAGATACTTCGTCCTCATCTTCATATTCGTAAAGCAATTACAGCATTTCATAAACATTGTTCCCGGAGATTCTGGTGAGAGTAGCTACCTGCTGAGCTCGGAGCAGGGACTCTGCGCTCCTGG
Organism: Phyllobates terribilis; assembly: GCF_046119375.1. Lineage (NCBI taxonomy): Eukaryota > Metazoa > Chordata > Amphibia > Anura > Dendrobatidae > Phyllobates > Phyllobates terribilis. The sequence continues at coordinate 10,240,468 of NW_027362767.1, forward strand.
TTCTCCACTGTCAGAATTCAGGCCACTGCTTACAACAGCTTGTATTCTGCATATGCAGCCATTCTAAAACATTGGGTCTGCTGTGGTGTGGCAGCAGGGTCGGACTGGGGTGCCCAGGGCCCACCAGGGGAATTGACTCTAGGGGCCCACGCTACAGCTACCATAACTGGTTTTATTACTTGTTCCTTTTTAGTCCTCTCTCACTAAAATGTGTGCCTTTTAGCAAACTATACACTGTGCAAAAGAATTGTTTTGTGCACTGTGCTATATCAAAATGTTTTTTATTAAAATGGAAGAAATTCATGCAAGATCTCGCCTCGGGGGTTAAGGATGACTCTGAGAAAGGTCAGGAATCAGCCCAGAACTACACGGGAGGACCTGGTCAATGACCTGAAGAGAGCTGTGACGACTCTCTCAAACATTACCGTTAGTAACACACTACGCCGTCATGGATTAATATCCTGTAGGGCGCGCAAGGTCCCCCTGATCACGCCAGCACATGTCCAGGCCCGTTTGAAGCTCGCCAATGAACCTCTGGATTATCCAAAGGAGGCATGGAGGAAGGTCGTGTAGTCAGATGGGACCAAAATAGAACTTTTTGGTATCAACTCCACTTGCCGTGTTTGGGGGAAGAAGAAGGATGAGTACAACCCCAAGAACACCGTCCCAACCATGAAATTTGGTGGTTGGAAATATCATACTTTGCTATTCTGCAAAGGAGACCGGACGACTGCACCGTATTTAAGGGAGGATGGATGGAGTCATGTATTGAAAGATTTTGGCCAACAACCTCCTTCCCTCAGTAAGATTATTGAAGATGGGTCGTGGCTGGGTCTTCCAGCATGACAATGACCCGAAACACACAGCCAGGGCAACTAAGGAGTGGCTCCATAAGAAGCATCTCAAGGTCCTGGAGTGGCCTAGCCAGTCTCCAGACCTGAACCCAATAGAAAATCTTTGGATGGAGCTGAAACTCAATGTTACCCAGCGACAGCCCCGAAACCTGAAAGATCTGGAGAAGATCTGTATGGAGGAGGGGGCCAAAATCCCTGCCGCAGTGTGTGCAAACCGGGTCAAGAACTACAGGAAACGTCTGACCTCTGGAATTGTAACAAAGGTTTCTGCACCAAATATTAACTTCTGTTTTTCTATTGTATCAAATACTTATTTCATGCAATAAAATGCAAATTAATTATGTAAATATCATACAATGAGGTTTTCTGGACTTTATTTTTTAGATTGTGTCTCTCACAGGTGAAGTGACCTACGATAAAAATTACAGACCTCTCCATTCTTTGTAGGTGGGAAAACTTGTAGAATTGGCAGTGGATCAAATACTTATTTTCCCCACTGTATAATGCATTATATACAATGTTATGTATGAGTCAGAGTGAAATCTTTCAAGTGTCCTGGACTTCTCTTTAGGCTACAGCCCCACTATCAGTATTCGGTCAGTATTCGGTCAGTATTTTTTCTCTGTAGTGGGAGCAAAAAGCAGGTGAGGAACAATCAGAGAAAAGGTATAAAACAAAGGGTTTTGGCTTACAAATGCTGAGGAAAAATACTGACCAAATACTGATAGTGGGTCTGTAGCCTTCAAGGGACTTTGTCAGCACAGAATGACTGTTCAAACCAAATACAGGTGCTTGGTGAATCATGGCAGCCAATCATTTGTATACTCCTTCCCACCTGCTGGTTTCCATCTATCTCCATCCTTCTCTGGCTCTATGAAGCCAGAGCTGTCAATCAAATTAGAGGTGGGTGGAGATTGAGGAAAAATAAGCAGATATCACAGCCGACATCTGCCCGGTATGGAGAAGGCTCAGCTCCTGATCCCGCTCCATAAGAGCACATCCCTATGGTGATGTGTCACCCAGGGGGATATAGGGGACTCGGTACCCGGGCCTTTTACCTTGTTTAGGAGGTCACGGCAGACGGCTCCCGGGCCCGTACTCTGGGTCTCTCTTTAAAAAGGGGGTTTTAGTATACAGTTTGTCTCATGTTGCCACCTGTGGTTTCCGGTAATGGTTACCGGCGCTGCTGCAGACCTCCGGGGGGTGATGGGATGGCAGCTGGGATGTTTCTGCTCCCCACAGGCGGAGCGGGCCCCCGGGGCAGTGTAGGTGCTAATGGTGGTGATGCTGGGGCTTGCAGTGCAGGAGAGATGGCGCAGCTGGAGTAACTGACAGAGACAGGGGATTCACTTCGGTACCTTTACTGGTGTAATGGCAGGTATGGTCCAGGGTACTTGCTAGGAAGGGTGCACTTCAGGACTTCTCCCCAGTGAGCGGGTATAAGGCCTCCTGGTCCGTGTCTCCCTCTCTCTAAGCTCCTGGCCAGCCTGCAACTGGACCTAGCTTCTGTGTCGTGCTGTTCCTTCACCTGTCACTTAGTAGTAGGACCTTTCTCTGGCAACCACTATCCCTGGACGCCGGGGCCTTCGTGGTTCCTAGTCCTGTCAAGGGTTTAGCTTCAGGTCGACCAGGGACTTGTAGTCCTCCTGGTATGCCGGTGATCCCTACTGGGTATAAAGGACCCTGTAGGCGCGGACCCGGTGTCCGGTTCGTGTCTTGGGGTGAGCCTATGATGCTCCTCTGCCCCCTCAACTCCTCTCCTCCTTGCCTCTGGCCACACTCGGGGCCCTCAATACAGCAGAAGACCTGCTGCGTCTTCACTGCTCTCAGTGGCAGCACACTCTCTGACTAAAACTCACACTCAGACTGCACTGCCTGACTCCACCCTCCATATATATATCCCTAACGGGCTCCCTCTGGTGGTCTGAGGTGGAAGCGTGCAGGTGTCTGTGTGTAGTGAGGGCCTCTTGTGGAGAAGTCCATCCATGCACCATTTTGGGTCCTGTGGTACCTGTGAGCAGCAGGGTACCACAGTGACAGTTATGTCAAGGTTAGCAAATTTCACTTGTCTGTTCCTAAATGTGGAAAGACAAATGTAATTCCCTAACACATGTGAAAGAAACCCTAATAAATTCAGTAAATGTGCGCCAAGCTCAATGAATGTTTTTACACACTACAATGCACCATTACATACACGCATCTTACAAAATTACATACAATTCCAGATACACAGACATATATGCAGAAGCGCACAAACGCATCAGTACATGAATACATCACCTAAACCACCATCAGTACATGGTACATCAATTGTAATGTCAGGTCACCCCATATACATTTGTATAGTATGAACCTACAACTCCCAGTATGTCCTTAAAAATGGAGATACTGGGAGTTGTTGTTATCAGTCATCATCAGACTGTGGACCATACAGGAACCACAGTATTGATGAGACACAGGCAGGATCACAAATAAACATTTTCAAACAGGTACCTGATAGATGACATTGTCTCTGATTAGAGTCGTTCTCTTTCTTTTCGTCTCCATCTTGTCCAGACGCCATGATGACTTTTCCCATCTACAGCTCATCTCTGAAGACTTCCATCTTCTCTGGTCTTGTGCAGCACATCCCCACACAATGCCCTTAAAGAGAACAGTGTCATTACAATGCTCCTGAATATAAAATATCTGCCCTATGCTGAGCCCCTGAATAAATAATTGCCCCTCACTATATTCCCTTCACAAAATATGAGCCCCACACTGTCCCTCTTATGGTACATGCCTTCCACACTGTGCTCTCTTTTCTATACTGGGTTCCCTCTTCACACTGTCCTCTCACACTGTGTCCCCCCTATAGTCTCTATACTGGGCCTCTTCATCACACTCCCCCTCCTCAGTATGCTGTTCCCTCCTTGCCGTGCCCTCACTGTCTCCCCCACACTACCTAGTCTCTGTTCTGTGTCCCCTCACACTTTTCACCCCGTATACTGTCTCCTCAATCATTCCCCTCAATAGTCTCCTCACACACCCCCACTCTCCATACTGTCTCCTCAATCATTCCCCTCAATAGTCTCTTCACACACCCCCACTCTCCATACTGTCTCCTCAATCATTCCCCTCAATAGTCTCCTCACACACCCCCACTCTCCATACTGTCTCCTCAATCATTCCCCTCAATAGTCTCCTCACACACCCCCACTCTCCATACTGTCTCCTCATCCTGTCTTCCCGCACCCATTCACCATAATGTTTCTTCACACATTCTCCCCAGGGCTGTGGAGTCTGTAAGCCAAACCTCCGACTCCGACTCCTCAAATTCCATTACTCCGACTCCCTCATACACGGCTCATGTTTAAGTGATAAATTTACTGCAGCACAGATTCATCTCAGCTAAAAGTCCAGACCCTTAGATCAGGAATAGGACAGACATTTATAGGACATTTCATAACTTTCCCAATTTCTTATGAAAAAATATTCCTCACAAACTGCATTGAACTACTGGACCCAATTTATTATATATTTAAGGAGTCGGAGTCGGTCCATTTTATACCGACTCCACCAAAATGAGTTTCGACTCTGACTCCACCAAAATGGATACTGACTCCAACTCCATAACTCCACAGCCCTGGTTCTCCCCATGCCGTCTCCTAAAATTTTTCCCCCATCGCTTCCCAATTATAATACATTTTTGGAAGAGCAAGCAGACATGCACAAAGACAGACGTGCAGAAGCGCCCATAAACTCAGAAATGAAGGCAGGCTCACATACACAAGCAGCACAGGCAAGCACACATACACGTGCAGACATGCACACACACAGAAATGCAAATGCAGTAATGCACACACACGCAAATACACACACAAAAATGCACATGTAAACACACGCAGACATGCACACACGCAGACATGCACACACGCAGACATGCACACACAGGCGTGCACACTCAGTCATGCAGCCCCACAGAGATATGTACACATGCAGGCACACACACACATACAAATGCACACAGACAGACATTCAAGCGCTCACACACACACACAAATGCACACGCACATCCAGGCAGACGCACACACACAGACATGCGTGCGCATACACACACACACAAATGCGCCCACAAATATGCACATCCAGGCAGACGCACACACACAGACATGCGCGCGCATACACACACACACAAATGCACCCACAAATATGCACATCCAGGCAGACGCACACACACAGACATGCGCGCGCACACACACACACAAATGCACCCACAAATATGCACACCCAGGCAGACGCGTACAGACACAGACATGCAGAGACAAACATATACACAAACACATACAGATTCACATAAACATACACAACTATTAAGGATGTTAGTATATTACTACACTACCTTGGGACCCCGGATCCCCCAGCTGTGGGGGCCTGTGTGCGCTCCCCCCGGCTGAGGAAACCTGTGCGCGCCCAGACTCTTCAAAAGAGCCTGCCGCCGTACGTGCTCCAACGGCTGCGGGGCCATGTGCGCGACCAGGCGATTCAAAAGGGCCCGCGGCTCTGCAGTGCCTGCACGTGACGCCTGCTCCCCTGGCCCAGATCACCACTCTCCTGTTGTTGAGCGCGCCCCTGCACATTTAAAGGGCTTAGGTCACAAATATATGTATGTGTTTCTATTTTTTTTTCTGCTCTCCTCTCTTCAGCAAGGGGCCAAGGGCCCACCGGGGAATTCCCCGATACCCCGCCAGGCCAGTCCAACCCTGTGTGGCAGTAATGGTCTGATAGCAGGCATATATTGGGGTACAGAATAATATCCTGGCATGGGGTCCCCCCTCACTGACTACAGGCAGAGGCAAACACGATACGAGCGTCCACCTTCGTTGTCTTATCTTCTTCTTTGTGGGTCCCTCCAGGACACAAGGAGTTAAACCTTGTTACAGAGAAGCTCCTTCTCCCTAAACCACCTCACTTCATTAACGGAGGACGATTGATTTGGTGAGGCTAATTTTGTAATTAAAAAGCTTATCGTTGCTTGCGGTAATGAGCTCAGCAAACAAGCATAATTCAGTTACAATATTTACAGAACAGCAGAGGACGCGCCGCCGTGTTTGCTTAAAAAAGTGGAGAAGTACAAAGATCACAGGCTGATAAAGAGGAATAAGCAGCGCAACGGGCTCTGGGACACAGTGACCCATCCAGATGATAGGACTGCCGTATGATGAAGGCACGGGCCTGGCACAAGGCGGTCAGAGGCTCCATAAATGACACAGTCAGTAGGAGGTCATCATCAGGAACACTACATACAGCCTCCCTCCCTCAATTTTGTGGTTTTATGTACGAGAAAATACTGTGTTTTTTTAACTATAAGACACTCTTTTTAGCAAAAAAAAATGTTACTGAAAAAATGTGTCTTATAGTCCAGAGACAGCTTTTCCAGTCTGTCACTGGCCCACTCTTGTGTAAGTCCATTGCAGTTTGTGCATTGGTTTGTACACCGTTCTGAGAAGATCCCACTATAGCATTTCTATTGGGCTGGGTCTCGACCACTGCATGGAGAGTGACGATCTGGGCCAGGGGAGCAGGCGTCACGTGCAGACACTGCAGAGTCGCGGGCCCTTTTGAATCGCCTGGTCGCGCACAGGCCCCCCACAGCCGGGGAACCCGGGGTCCCATGGTAGTGTAGTAATATACTGACATCCTTAATATTTGTGTATGTTTATGTGAATCTATATTTGTTTGTGTATATGTGTGTCTGTGTGTGCATTTCTGTGTGTGTGTGCCTGCGCATGTCTGTGTGTGTGCGTGCGCATGTCTGTGTGTGTGCGTGCACATGTCTCTGTGTGTGTGCATGGGTGTGTCTCTGCCTGGATGTGCGTGTGCATTTGTGTGTGTGCGAGTCCAGCATGTGTACATATCTGCGTGTGGCTGCGTGTTCTTCTTTTTTCAGCCATTCTGATGTAGATTTGCTGAGGATCATTGTCCAGTTGTTGCTGAGTTTCGGCCAAGCTTCAGCATTTGTATTGATGGCTCACTATTACTTTTAATATGCAGGAGTTCATTGTCGACTCAATTACTGCAAAGTGCTCAGGACCTTTGGCTCCAAACAAGCCCAAATCATCCCGCTCCAACCCCCTCCCCCGTGCTGACAGATGGTATGAGGCTTTCCTGCCAATAGTCTCTGGTTGCTTTTTGCCAAACATGGTGCAGGGCATTATGGCCAACTTTTTCCACTTTGGACTTGTCTTTCGAATCGAAAAAAAACACTGTGCGAGAAGATGGAACTTTGCAAACTTTAGCCATGCTGGCACGTTCTTTTTAGAAAGATTTTTTTTTTTCCAGGCAACCCTTACAAACATGTCATACTTGTCCAGTTTATTTTTAATTGTGCTGTCATGAACTTGAGTATGTAACTTGCTAACTGAGGCCTTCGGGGCGTGAGCTGTAGCTTTTGGGTTCCTTGCAGTTTCTCTGAGCATTTCACAGTCTGACCTTTGGGTTAAATTTTCTGAGACTTCCACTCCAGGAAAGAATCTTTGTCTTGAATGTTTTTCTACTTGTGATCTAAGGGGTAACGTTATAGAGTTCAAGTCCTCTTCCTCTCTAAAGAAGCAATTTACATATTCTTCTTTGTGAATAATCTTTCTCACTGTTGAATGATGGACTCCAGATTGTTCGGAAAAGGGCCTTAAAACCCTCCTCAGGTTCTTGCTTCTCATTGCTTTTGTCTTTCCTCCTTGGTATTGTGATACCATACATCTGAATGCTCCAGACCAGCAGACTTCCAGAACCTCTGCTTTTATAGAGGTGCTCCTTCAAGGGCATCTGAATCAAGGTTAAATACTTGCCCCTTAATGTCTATGGAAGCTGTAAGGGTGTTCTTAATTTGTCACATCCCGCTTCTGCATTTCTGCCTATGTAACTCGTCATGTATTGTTCTTCATCTGCGTTTGGATTTGCCTAATATAATGAACCTTCCAATGACCATTCTGTCCTGATACATAAAGCCATAGGATTCACAGAGGGGGTTTACTTCGTTTTTCTCATGACCCTGTCTTGCCGAGTCTGTCTTCTTTGAGGGAGTCTCTGTTTCTTTCTTTCACCCCGACAATGAGACGAGGGAGCGGAGTGACATGTTGGGACTTATTACATTGCTGCCATTCAGTTCAGTGCAGATTGCTCTTCACTAGTCACCGGGACCAAACCTGATGTCTCTCAAAGTGGCTAAAGCCGTACAGCCACCTGCCAGCGGATGAGCGAGCGCTGGGGCTGCAGGGTAGTATTCAGGGCAGTTGGGGTTGGCAGGAGGGCGATGGGCAGACCGCGGAGCCTGGCGGCGTTCATCTCCGAGGCTGCGATCAGGCAGGGTCTTCTCCTGTCTCTGCTAATCTCTGCCTGATATTTCTATTAAAAGTTCTGTACTCCGCATTAACCCTTCGTCGCCAGATTGTCCAGCCAACGGCGATTGCGGAGAACAGGGGTTGTAGCATTTTGTTCGGTTAGCGCGGCCACAGGATGGTTAACGGCCTCCTCTCCGCTTATCCTGACTTATCTATCCACAGAATAGACCCATTTCATCTGTCGGCCAAGTTCCCTCCGCGCTCTTTGTGCCTTCGCTGGGGAAGTGATGTTCTCTGGTTATAGGGTATCGATTGTGGCCTTTATCAGTTTCTCTCACACACCGAGAATTACATGTAACGGTGCGGTAGCCATGACAATGAGCGCCGGTTGCCATGACTATGAAAGAGGCCTATTGCCACGTCTGGAGCCTGCTCTAGAGTGATAATCTCTTTGCTCATTTCATTTTAATTGAAATTTGAAGTCATATTTTCTGCAAAGGAGTAAATGGATTTCTACATCTTGGGTTTCTTTATCCCTAAATGCACAAATAAAAAGATTGTGAGATTTTATTTCATGCGCGGCATCCTGCCAGTGGAGGGTCTTTTCCAAACCAACCAAGCGTAGGAAGGCGCTATGCAAATGTGCTTCCTTGTAACACCTGTATGGATGAGCTCGGCGGCGGTGGAGGCCTCCGTTATCTCCCCTGATTATTCTCTCCCCTGCATTCATCGCTGCTAAATGACTCTCACATGGCAGCTGCACCCACCAGGATAATGATTATTGTTCAGACAGGTCACAACGGAAAACCAATGTAAACATCCGGCTGGTGTGATATCAGCGCTGTGTCCACATTGTGTACCGCAGAGCAGCCTGGCTGGTCAGCCGAAACGAACATTGCATGTAAAGAGACTACTGAGCCCCGTAGATGCCTGTCCCAGAAAGGTCGCAAAGACCTGTAGATCCCCGTCACAGAGAGGACGCAGAGCCCTGTAGATCCCATGTCACAGAGAGGTTACCGAGCTCCTTAGATCCCATGTCACAGAGAGGTTACCGAGCTCCTTAGATCCCATGTCACAGAGAGGTTACCGAGCTCCTTAGATCCCATGTCACAGAGAGGTTACCGAGCTCCTTAGATCCCATGTCACAGAGAGGACGCAGAGCCCTGTAGATCCCATGTCACAGAGAGGTTACCGAGCTCCTTAGATCCCATGTCACAGAGAGGTTACCGAGCTCCTTAGATCCCATGTCACGGAGAGGTTACCGAGCTCCTTAGATCCCATGTCACAGAGAGGTTACCGAGCTCCTTAGATCCCATGTCACAGAGAGGACGCAGAGCCCTGTAGATCCCATGTCACAGAGAGGTTACCGAACTCCTTAGATCCCATGTCACGGAGAGGTTACCGAGCTCCTTAAATCCCATGTCACAGAGAGGTTACCGAGCTCCTTAGATCCCATGTCACGGAGAGGTTACCGAGCTCCTTAAATCCCATGTCACGGAGAGGTTACCGAGCTCCTTAGATCCCATGTCACAGAGAGGTTACCGAGCTCCTTAGATCCCATGTCACAGAGAGGTTACCGAGCTCCTTAGATCCCATGTCACAGAGAGGTTACCGAGCTCCTTAGATCCCATGTCACAGAGAGGTTACCGAGCTCCTTAGATCACATGTCACAGAGAGGTTACCGAGCTCCTTAGATCCCATGTCACAGAGAGGTTACCGAGCTCCTTAGATCACATGTCACAGAGAGGTTACCGAGCTCCTTAGATCCCATGTCACAGAGAGGTTACCGAGCTCCTTAGATCCCATGTCACAGAGAGGTTACCGAGCTCCTTAGATCCCATGTCACAGAGAGGTTACCGAGCTCCTTAGATCCCATGTCACGGAGAGGTTACCGAGCTCCTTAGATCCCATGTCACGGAGAGGTTACCGAGCTCCTTAGATCCCATGTCACGGAGAGGTTACCGAGCTCCTTAGATCCCATGTCACGGAGAGGTTACCGAGCTCCTTAGATCCCATGTCACGGAGAGGTTACCGAGCTCCTTAGATCCCATGTCACAGAGAGGTTACCGAGCTCTGTAGATCCCATGTCACAGAGAAGTTACCGAGCTCCGTAGATCCCACATCCCAGAGTGGTTACCGAGCTCTGTAGATCCCATCACAGAGAGGTTGCAGAGCCACATAGATCCCATCCCAGAGAGGTTACCAAGCTCCGTAGATCCCATGTCACAGAGCGGTTACCGAGCTTCGTAGATCCCATGTCCCAGAGAGGTTACCAAGCCCTGTACTTCCCGGCAGAGAGAGGTTACTGAGCTCTGTAGATCCCATGTCACAGAGAGGTTACTGAGCTCCGTAGATCCCATCACAGAGAGGTTACCGAGCTCCATAGATTGTGTCCCAGAGATGTCACAGAGCCCTGTAGATCCCACGTCCCAGAGTGGTTACCGAGCTCCGTAGATCCCATGTCACAGGTAGGTCGCAGAACCACGTAGATCCCGTTTCAGAAAGGTCGTACTGCCCCATAGATCATTTGTCACAGAGAGGTTACTGAGCTTCGTAGATCCCATCACAAAGAGGTTACCGAGCTCCGTAGATCCCATCACAGAGAGGTTATCGAGCTCCGTAGATCCCATCACAGGGAGGTTACTGAGCTCCATAGATCCCGTCATAGAGAGATTATCGAGCTCCATAGATCCCGTCATAGAGAGGTTACCGAGCTCTGTAGATCCCGTCATAGAGAGGTTACCGAGCTCCAAAGATCCCTTCAGAGTATGTGCCCACGATGCAGAAATCAAGCAGAAAATTTCTGCAGCGTTTCTGCATGTTCTTGGCAGTAAAAACGCTTGCGGATTTTACACGTGTTTTTGCAGCGTTTTTACATGCGGATTTGACTTGCGTTTTTCAAATGCATTGGGACCTCAAATCCGCATCCTGAAACGCACAAATAATGGACATGCTGCGGATTTTTCCGCAGCGGAAAATTCCGCAGCATGGGCACAGAACATGCAGATTTTCATTGGGGATCATGAGGCACGGATTACCAAGCGTTTTGCAAGCATTTGCGCTGCGGAAATTCCGCAGCAAAAACGCATAATGGGCACGCAGCCTCATAGATAGGTTACCGAGCTCCGCAGATCCCATCAGAGAGAGGTTAACGAGCTCTGTAGATCCCATTATAGATAGGTTACCGAGCTCTGCAGATCCCATCAGAGAGAGGTTAACGAGCTCCGTAGATCCCATCATAGATAGGTTACCGAGCTCCGCAGATCCCATCACAGAGAGGTTACCGAGCTCCGTAGATCCTTTGTCACAGAGAGTTTACCGAACTCCAAAGATCCCATGTCACAGAGAGGTTACCGAGCTCCATAGATCCCATGTCACAGAAAGGTTACCGAGCTCTGTAGATCACACATCCCAGAGTGGTTACCGAGCTCTGTAGATCCCATCACAGAGAGGCTGCAGAGCCACGTAGATCCCGTCCCAGAAAGGTTACCAAGATCCTTAGATCCCATGTCATAGAGAGGTTACCGAGCTTCATAGATGCCAAGTCCCAGAGAGGTTACCAAGCTCTGTAGATCCCATGTCACAGAGAGGTTACCGAGCTCCATAGATTGTGTCCCAGAGATGTTGCAGAGCCTTGTAGATCCCATGTCCCAGAGTGGTTACCGAGCTCTGTAGATCCCATGTCCCAGAGTGGTTACCGAGCTCTGTAGATCCCATCACAGAGAGGTTACCAAGCTCCATAGATCCCGTCATAGATAGGTTACCAAGCTCCTTAGATCGCATCATAGAGAGGTTACCGAGCTCCATATATCCCATTACATAGAGGTTACCAAGCTCTGTAGATCCCGTCATAGAGAGGTTACCGAACTCCGTATATCCCATCACAGGGAGGTTACTGAGTTCTATAGATCCCATCATAGAGAAGTTACTGAGCTCCGTAGATCCCATTACAGAGAGGTTACTGAGCTCCGTAGATCCCATCACATAGAGGATACTGAGCTCTGTAGATCCTGTCATAGAGAGGTTATCGAGCTCCGTAGATCCAATCACAGTAAGGTTACCGAGCTCCTTAGATCCCATCATAGAGAGGTTACCGAGCTCTGAAGATCCCATGTCACAGAGAGGTCGCAGTGCCCCATAGATCCTATGTCACTTAGAGGTTACCAAGCTCCGTAGATCCCATCACAGAGAGGTTAACGAGCTAAATAGATCCCTGTCAGAGAAGCAGGATCATTACTGAGCATGATCACAGGGATTCTCCTTTATCATCTATATATTAATGTGAGGCCCTCCCTGAGAAATGGGGTTACTCGGAGCCGGGTCAGTGTAGGTGTCTCGGGGTTGCAGTCGTGGCCCGGACCCGGTCCGTGCCCAGGGCGGTCACATAAAAGTTTTAATGGGCTTTCAGGGTTGAGTGGTATTTTTCCGACTACGCCACCTACGGTTTCCGGTGATGGACCCCAGCGGTGTTTCAGTCCACTGAGGCCGGTGTTACAGGTAGCTAAGATGGGATGGCTCCCCGCAGGCGGAGCAGGCCTCAGGGCAGTGTGAGGAAGGATGGTGGGTGCAGTGACGCGCAGGAAATAACAGGCTGAAGCGGGGTGTGAAGTTATCCAGGGTTTTTACTCACATTAAGATGAACTTTAGCCGCAAAGCTTCCCTCTGCTCCTCGCGGCGTACTGCGGCCACCAGGAAGGGGGTTCAGCACTTCCCAGGTAGATCAGGAGCACCTGTCGAGACCCCTCTAGTGTGTGTTCCTCTCCTTGGCAAGTTCTCCCACTAAGTCTTCTGTATGTGTGGTTAGAACTAGGTGTAAGGCCGGGTCCCACTGGATAAACGCAGGTAGAGAGATACAGGTGGAGTATGCCGCTCCGTCCGTATCCCCCTGGGATCCACTAAGCCTCCGGGCTTTTCTGACTGAGACGTGAAGTAACAAAGTCAGATATCGGGGGCCGATCACCCCTCTTGCAACAGGAATCCCTCTGACTAGGCCAGAGTAAGAAATACAGAGTAAGAAATACAGGTGGCGTTTGCCGCTCCGTCCGTATCCCCCTGGGATCCTTTTGCCTGTGGAGCCTATCTCCTCTGCTCCCCTCCAGGCCTTCTTAGGTCAGGACCTTGACCGGGTTGAGACAGTGGTTAACTCCGACCCGCTACTCGCCTCAAGGCCAGAGAACGAAGACCGTGTATCTTCAAAAGGCTGCAGGTTCTAACAGAAGTCTACAATCAGTGATGAAGATCACAATCAAAGACCTTGAACCTAAGATGACTGTAGATTAAATATGAATGAATAAGTGTAACCTAAAAGTGTGTTCTCCACCCTCACCCACTACAGGGTTCCCCCTAACTTTGGTTCCCCCCATCTCCTATATCCCGGGCCGGGGCAGCACCCTGGTGCATTTAGGCCCCCTACAGGACAGGAGTGGTGTAGTGTTGAGTGGTGAAGTAGGGTCCTGAGAAGTGCTCCATCCTTACCTGGAAGAGGAGATACCACACCTCTACTGAGGTGCAGTACCCCTGTGGCGACTGAACCCTCAGGGGCGCCACATTAATAATCCTTTTATTCTCTGTCCTCGCACAAGTCCCTGTTCTGTAGCTCTTCTTTTGTTAATAAGTGACCTAAATCTCTCTTCTTCCTGCTTCATGGACTCATTGTAGTGCCGAGTGACCGGATCAGGAGAGAAAACTAACTGCAAAGCAGAGCAGATTCATGTGTCATCCAGCCTTGTGTGGAGAGTTATGGGAAGAGTAGTGGCGACCATTAGTGCTTGTCTCCCAGTGTCTTACACCTTGTAGGAGACCAGGAAGACCATAGATAAGTGTTCATGTTATCCCTATGGATGACTTCTTCCCCTGACCGAGGGTGTGTGACATTCTCTCTGTAGGTTGACGATTGATGATCTGAGGGTCAGAGATGGGCAGAGGAGGGTAAATGAGCGTGTTCTAGAAATAGCGAGCCGCGCTTCCTGTGTCCTTCAGCTCTTCGTAGGGCTCAGATGTTGTGTCTTCAGGGCTCAATATGTTTCAGGCTGACTGGCGCTCTCCCAGCTGTCGCTGTGCCCCTGATGGTAAAGGACCCCAGAGCAGCGCGTGCCATAAACATCACACAGGACAGAAGTGTCAACAGGTGCAGAGCCAGGTGGGGCAAGCGTCACAGGAGCCAGAAAATGAACGCTTTATTCGGTCGGCAGATATCTCACGATGCTTGCCACCCTCGTATGAAAAAAACCAGATGGAAAGTGCTATTTGAGCGGATCAACAGATATTTCAGAGGGAGGTGAGTGACTTCTACTCACCTGAATCAGTTGTGCAGCAGCAGGCGCAACCCTGGTAATTGGAAAAATGATCCTCCACGGCTGCAGCTAGGCCCTCTGAACCTCTGTAGGAGATCCGGATTGAGAATTTAGGAAAAGAGAAACAAAAACTGGGCTTCCAAAAGCGCTGCCAACGGTGCGAGGAAGAGAAAAGAATTTTTAAAAAACTTTAAAATGTATTGAGTTGCGCGTTCCGGAGCCGATCTAGCCCCTTCATCAGGCTCATACAAACTAAGTAATAATGCCATCATTTATACCATCCCTAGTGACCTCACAATCTTACGGACTCGTTGGCCTCACAAAGTTTATTCATTACTTCACCTGTATTAAAAAAGCATACCTCCAATAGCAATTACTTATGCCATTTGCAATCCTTGCCAGCATATATCCATAGAAATTGTTGTTTTAGTATAGTTACATACTATGCAATCATATAAGGGCTCATACCCATATGTGTGGGAAAAAACGTTACGATATCAGGACCGAAAAATCAGACGAGTGTCATGCGATTTTCATGAGAGGACAATGGGAATTTTCACACCTAGCATCTGTGTGACATCCGTATGCAATGCGTTTTTTTTTTCTCTGCAATTATTATTCTGCAATCATTTACCGGACCATTTACAGCGTTCTGTGCTACAAAATGGTAATGTGTCCGTAAAAAATCGGATGACATCAGTGCTGCGCTCCCCGCAGTGGCTTCTGGGCTGTGGGCAGTTACCCCGTGCGTCACACCCAGCATCCACCCTGTGAATGAGGAGAGGGAGAGCGTGCGGTGGATGCCGGGTGTGACGCGTGGGGTAATCCCGGCAGCCACCGGTGGAACGCAGAAGAGGGACCCCCGGCTGCAGCCTGGACTTGTCGTGACGTCAGCGGATGTCAGAGCCGGCTGCAGCCGGGGGTCACGTTATGCCTGTGAGCGGACAGTGATAGCGCCACTCACAGGCAGAAAAGGCACCACAAGGTATTTAGAGAAACACTTATGGGCCCTGGGGGAATACATTGGGGGATCATATAAAGTAGTGGACAACCCCTTTAATCGCAAGTGATAGCGAGCCCTAAGGGTGAGTTTCAGACAATTAGGATCCTTTTGTGATGAGGGAAGTGTTTGGATAAACTGTGTAATAACACCATATATATTATAGCTGTGACTATTCATTCTGTGGTGGTCTGCTTGCATTGTGCGGCCAACCTACTGAAGATTGCAGTCACATTGCAACAGATAGATGACATAGATGGCATTGCAGATTAAAAATTGATTGATAGGGAAAACTTCCCCAGTGACTGTGTACGAGAATGTTGTAATCCCCCTTTTTATCGTATTGGAGGTCCAACATTTCATTCCCCTACACCGATGGGAACCTGTAATGGATGTCTGTACTGAGGGTCCTTGTGTGGGGGGGAGTCGAGGGTGATTCGGAGAAACATTATTTTCTGTTCTTCGCCACCCTCGTATATCAGTGTTGCGCCTGGGGTCCTGACTTTGTCATGTCCTTATATTGGCCACTGACTCAGTGATCTGGTTTTGTGACTATTGTGACGCGGCCTTCACAGCAACCATGATTTTTACGTTGGCATAAGCGATTCAATCGCCCGACAAACGAGCATGATCGGTGGCATGTTTACATGGACTGATGACCAGGAATGAGCGTTCACATGAATGGACCTTTAGTGTCCCCACTTCTCTGTGAGGAGGACGGCAGGGTATGCTTGTGTGAGGCACCTTCATCTGGACACGACGGCCAGCTCCCTGAGTTTCTGTGCGATGAGGGTCATTTTTCCCACTTGTACGTGGCACATCTTTTGTTTATATGTCAGACAATATGAAGAATGGATGCCGGAGATGAACAAGCAGCCAGGGAAATAATCAGGTTATGAAATATTTAATGGGATGTTGCGGCCATTGTCAGTGGCTGTGAGCTGGAATAGGCACTGATCCAGGCATTGCTTGGGGAGATTTACCGTGTACCGACACTAGGAAATAAGGTATGTGATATGGGGTCTGACAGGTCACAACGGGGGGGGATTAGGGAGTAATGGAGTTGCATCCATGATACTTGGAATATGATAAATATTTTATTCTGTTAACCCCCTTGTTTGTTGTGATATTAATACATAACACAGAACAGTTTAAGGCTATGTGTGCACGGTCAGAGTTTGAAGCAGAAATTTCCTGAACGTTTCTGCATCTCCTTGGCAGGAAAAACGCAGCGGAAAAAACCTTGCTGTTTGACGCGTTTTTTGATGCGTTTTTTTAAGCGTTTTTGTACATCATTGAATGATTTTTGGAGCTAAATAAAGTTATTTGGTGGGGCATTGCTTAAACCCTTGGATTACTGTCAGACCTGGGGTGAGTATATTGGTTAATTTAAATGATTAAAGAATGTGTATGTTGTATTTCAAATAAAGTGTTTGCTCTGTGTCTGTGTGCTTATTTTACTCTTTACTTTACTTTAATTAGGTTTGGTGATGAAAGGGTCTGATTGACATCTTGTCGTCACCAAACAAAAGCTAGGTGTCAGCTAATCCCATTCACTCAATCTCATTAGCATTTCTATTCATGTAATTTAATCGGCAGCTGTGAGCTGCTATTTTTAGCCTAGGAAGGTGCCATTTGCAAACATGGTCCCTGGCTATTATTAACAGCTCACAGCTGTTTGGTTAGCTGTTACGTCCCCCCGATCAGCATTCAGCAGCGCTTTGAACGCAGCGTATTTTTCCAAAACGCAGTGTTCTAATGCTGCACTTTTGTTGTCGGTACATGTGAATCCGCCGCATATAATGACACTTTAATCTTTCAAAATCTGCAGCGGAGACTAGCATGTCCGCTACTACAGAAATTGACATGCGGTGGGTGAGTTTAGGTACGTCGCCACAATCAGGAACCGCTGCAGGTTTGACGCTGCGTGTTTATACAGCGTCAAACCCACAGCATCCAGATGTTACAGCATCGTGGATGGGATTCTAGAAATCCCATGTCCACTATGCATGCATCAGAGGCTGCGGATCACCCGTGGACACTGCCATGCAGCGCGTCTTTCAGGGCCGCAGCATGTCAAATTCTCTTGCGGAGTCACTAGTTTCCGCTACAGGAATTGACATGCTGCGGGTGAGTTTGGGTATGTGGCCATGATCAGGAGTCGCTGCAGGTTTGATGCTGCGTGTTTATACAGCGTCAAACCCGCAGCGTCCAGATGTTACAGCATAGTGGATGGGAGCTCTAGAAATCCCATGTCGACTATGCGTGCATCAGAGGCTGCGGATCACCCGTGGACACGGACATGTGGCACGTCTTTCAGGACCGCAGCATGTCAAATTCTCTTGCGGAGTCGCTAGTCTCCGCAACCTAAATTTGACCACTAGAATGTATTTAATGCAGTAAATCCGCATGGTTCAGTGAACACATGTGAATTTACCTGCGTTTACTAGAATGCAACGTTTTGGATTCAGCAAAAAATATACGCTCAAAGTGCTGCTGCGTCCGGATCGTGGGCACAGAGCCTAAATTTAAAAAAAAAATGGCGTGGGCTCCTGTGTCATTTGTATAACCAGCAGAGGAAAAGTCGACCGCTGGGGGCTGATATTAGTAGCCTGGGAAGGGGCCATTAGCCAAAAATGTTCCCTGGCTATTAATATCAGCTCACAGCTGTTTGTTTAGCCTTTACTGACCATATTAAAGGGGGACCCCAGAAAACAATTGACGTGGGGTCCCCCTATAAAATCTAACCAAAAAAGGCTAAACTGACAGCTGCGGGCTGATATTAATAGCCAGGGAAGGGGTCATGAATACTAGCCCCCCCCCCCCCACGGCTATTAATATCACCCCTCAGCAGTCCTAGAAATGGCGCATCCATAAGATGCGCCAAATCTGGCACTTAGCCTCCGTTCTTCCCACTTCCCTGTAGCGGTGGCGAGTGGGGTAATGGGGTTGGGGTACACGACAGCCTTGTATTGGCGGCTGACATGAAGCCCAGGTTAGTAATGGAGAGCGTCTATAAGACACCCCCATTACTAATCGCGCAGTAAAGTGGTCGCCGCTTTTTCAATAAAAGACACTACCAGAATAAAGTATTTTAATGAAATAAAAAACACATGGACTGCAGGTCCTGGCAGCGCAGTACAATGCTGGGAGTGAGCGTGCTCCCTGCAGTGTACCGCCGGCCACCGAGAGGAGTGCATCGCCGGGGACCAGGACCAGGAGGACACCGGGGGGCGCTGGACAGGTGAGTATAGTGTTTTTTATTTTACTTTTTTTTTCTTTTTTTTACCATGGGCACGCCGAATCGGCAGAGGAGACTATTGCTGCCCCCAGCCGACCCACTCTTGCTGTTATCAGCGGGAGCGGCGGTTGGATTAGAGGAGTATTAGTCCTCCTCTCCGGACCCGGATACCACCCGCACTGCATTTCCGCCGTGAATTCGCTTCTATTGGCTTTAATCGAAACGCAGAAAATCTGCCGGTATAAATATTATACCTGCGGATTTTCTGTGGTTCAATTCAAGTCAAGGGCGTGAATTCGTGGTGGAAACGCCCGCACAATGGTCATGTTGCGGTTTTTACCGCGATGGTAATCCTGAGCAGACATTTCCGCATCATGCGCGCAGCACATCAGGATTACCATTGCTATAGCTGGCAGACCTATTAACAAGCACTTTCACAGCGTTTCCGTTTCGTGTGCACATAGCCAAAGGCTTAACAAGTGGATAGGTGTCGAATCTGGTGTGGATTCAACAGTTCTTTGTCATTTAGACTCGTCCCAGCTTTGAGGTTTTGTAAAACCGCAACCCCTCCACCTATTCACCCTCCAAGGAATTCTCTCTAATTTCCAGCCATCAATGCCGTCTATAGCCGAGCGTTTCATCTGCGCAGTAAGTGTCCTTCAGCAAAGCCTCACGTCCCCCCCACCCCCATGAGGTTGGTTAACGTGACGCATCTCTGCTTCCTCCTACAACGGAGAGCGGATGGTGAAGGTGTATTCTGGACCGGACACACTAACCATGGAAATAATAAATACTGGATGTATATAAATCTTGTCCCAGATATCTGAGTTTACAATCAAAGAGGACTAAAAATACAACAGCCCACAGCCGAAAATATCCATCAGAAGCTGCAGCCAAGGTGGATCTGGAGGAACCATTCAGATAAGTAGGAACAACTTTCTTAATATCTGGCAGATGTAGTCATGGAAGTGTAGTTCATATCATAAGAAAGACTGGAAGGGATGAGATAGACCTGAAAGGTACAAATAATAATTATTATTTTTTTATTTTTATAGCACCAACATATTCCGCAGCACTTTACAAATTTTAGGGGGGACTTATACAGACAATACAGAATAAGCATATCTCATATCGAAAGGAGTGAGGGTCCTGCTCGCGAGCTTACAGTCTAAGAGGAAATGGGGGAGACACAAAAGGTAGAATGTACATATATTGTATAATGCAGCCTTGATATACTAAATAGGATAAATAATAATACATGGACTGGTCGCCAGTATGTGTACAGTCCTGACCGAGGCTATTAAGTGCATGGTTGGTATGAACCTGAAGTTGAAGAAGATTTTAATATGGGGGGAAACTGGGACAGATAGTGTGTGGAGGCGATACGCCAGTCTAAAGAAATGGGTTTTTAGGGTTCGCTTGAAACTGTGGGTATTGGGAATTAATCGAACTGTCCTGGGTAGTGCATTCCAAAGAATTGGCGCAGCACGCGAGAAATCTTGGAGACGGGAGTGGGAAGTTCGGATTATGGAGGATTTTAGTTTTAAGTCACTGGCAGAACGGAGGACACGGGTAGGGTGGTAGACTGAGACAAGGGAGGAGATGTAGGGGGGTACTGAAGCATGGAGCGCTTTGTGGGTAAGCGTGATAAGTTTATATTGAACTCTATATTGGATGGGCAACCAATGCAATGACTGGCACAGGGTGGAGGCATCGGTGTAGCGGTTGGCAAGGAATATGATCCTGGCTGCTGCGTTAAGGACAGATTGGAGAGGGGAGAGTTTAGCAAGAGGGAGCCTGATCAGTAGAGAGTTGCAGTAGTCCAGACGAGAATGAATAAGAGCTACAGTAAGAGTTTTTGCCGAGTCAAAGGTGAGAAAAGTCCTGATTCTTGAGATGTTTTTGAGGTGTAACATCAAAAAGAAGGGGGCCTAGGACTGATCCTTGAGGAACCCCGACAGCAAGGGGAAGTAGAGACGAGGAGGAGCCGGTGAAAGACACAGAGAAGGAGCGGTCAGAGAGATAGGAGGAGAACCAGGAGAGAACAGTGTCCTTGAGGCC
This sequence comes from Phyllobates terribilis, assembly GCF_046119375.1. Lineage (NCBI taxonomy): Eukaryota > Metazoa > Chordata > Amphibia > Anura > Dendrobatidae > Phyllobates > Phyllobates terribilis. The sequence goes on from NW_027362767.1 coordinate 10,261,236, forward strand.
AATAGTGCGGAGCATAGTGAGGAGGAGCTGGTGATCCACAGTGTCAAATGCTGCAGAGAGATGCAGGAGAATCAGCAGGGAATAGTGACCATTGTGAGCTGGGATCAGGCCAGACACAATGACCTACAAGTAAAAAAGTAAGTTATATGAGAGATGCAAAGACACACATGATCACGAGAGAGATATAAAAACTCACAATGGAGGGACCTGGTCACAAAAGAGATGTAAAGACCTACGATGTAGGGACCTGGTTACGAGAGAGAAATAAAGACCCACGATGGAGGGAACTGGTCACAGAAGAGATGTAAAAACCCACAATGGAGGGACCTAGTCACAAGAGATATTATGACTCATGATGGAGGTACCTGGTCACAAGAAAGATATAAAGACCCACGATGGAGGGAACTGGTCAAAGAAGAGACGTAAAGACCCAGAATAGAGGGACCTGGTCACAGAATAGATGTAAAGACCCACAATGGAAGGACCTGGTCACAAGAGTGATGTAAAGACTAGTCTTGAGCGAGTATGTTCTGTCCGAGTATGCTCGGGCCGAGCTCCGAGTATTTATAGCTGCTCGGTCATATGGGTGAATCGCTCCGCGTGCATGATTTACAACTGTTTGACAGCTTTATTACATGTGAGGAATGTGTAAGAAATAGGCATTCCTCCCATGTAATAAAGCTGTCAAACAGTTGCAAATCATGCACACGGAGGGATTCACCCATATCACCGAGCAGCTGTAAATACTCGGAGCTCGGCCCGAGCATACTCGGCGAAAGGGTTAATAGAACATACTCGCTCAACACTAGTAAAGACCCAAGATGGGCGATCTTGGTCACAAGAAAGATGTAAAGACCCATGATGGAGAGACCTGGTCATGAGAGAGATATAAAGGCCCACAATAGAGGGACCTGTTCACGAGAGAGATGGAAAGACCCATGATGCAGGGACCTGTTCACGAAAGAGATGTAAAGACCCACAAAGGAGAGACCTGGTCACGAAAGAGATCTAAAGACCCACGATGGAGGGACCTGTTCACGAAATTGATGTAAAGACCCATGATGCAGCGACCTGTTCACGAGAGAGATGTAAAGACCCATAATTGTGGGACCTGGTCACGAGGGAGATGTAAAGACCCACGATGGAGGGACCTTGTCACGGGAGAGATGTAAAGACCCACGATGGAGTGACCTGGTCACTAGAAAAATGGAAAGACGCACGATGGGGGGACCTGTTCACAAGAGAGATGTAAAGACCCATGAATTGACCTGGTCAATGAAGGGACCTGGTCATGAGAGAGATGTAATGACCCATGGTGGAGGGACCTGGTCACGAGAGTTCTGTAAAGACCCACGACGGATGGACCTGGTCACGAGAGAGATATAAAGACCCACAATGGAGGGACCTGGTCATGAGAGAGATGTAAAGACCCACTATGGAGGGACTTGGTCACGAGAGATCTTACAAACCACCAGAGAGAAACCAGGTCATAAAAAACAAATGCAAAGAGAGACACCATGGTAAGATAGTTTTCTAAATAAAAAAACAAGCATTTTTCTAATATTGAGAATAAAATTTTCTAATTCGAACGATAAATTCAGAAAAGGCCTAGAAAGAAAAATATTTCCAAAGATTCTTCCCATAAGGCTGTGTGGCCACGATGCGTTTTTTGTGCGTATTTTGGTGCGTATTTGCAGCCCCTAAACGCTCCCGAAACGCATTGCATACCTTATCCCATGACTTCCTATGACATTCTGCAAGTTCTGTGCACATGGTCCGTATTTTTTCTGCGCAGATTTTACTCGCAGAAAAAATCCTGACATGACCAATTCTTGTGAGTTTCTGCATGCGTATTTGCCTATACAATGCATTGGAAAAACGCATGCCAAATACGCATGTAAAAACCGCATGCTTTTTTCTGCCAAGGAGATGCAGAAATGCTCAGGAAAATTTCTGCTTCATTTCTACATCATGGGCACTAAGCCTAAATGGTGGAACTATTGTAAACTTTTCAATTGTGGCATTATCCACTGACATAAAACCAAGTGTGATAAAAAGTGTCCGAACAATAAGGCTGAGATAGAAATCTTGGATTGGATGATCCCAGAACCTTTGCTCTGCAGCAGGGGCGGCCATGACACAGCGGGTCCCTCCCTCGTGGAGTCATACCATATACTGTAATTAGCAATGGCGCATTATCTGGGCGGCTCCTACCCTGTTGGTCACGTGTCAGACATCGGGTGCACATACCTAGCGGCTAGTTGTTGCATCACTGCCCACTTTACGTACTGGTCCGTAGTGTCCGGACAGCTCTACATATCTCTGTACAACTGGATGGATTGTACAATCTAATTGTCAGGCAGACGTGTGAGGGCTTGGCTGTGACCGGCCACATGGTACACACGGAGACACCTCTAATCGGAAACATTTAACTCCACGTTTTGCTCATTCATACAAACTAATTGAACTGGTGCCGGGACAGATGGGGGCGGCGGGCGAGAGGTGAAGATCTTCTGTGTGTAGATTTCTTGTAAGCTCAAAGAAATACACGCAGATCAATACTCGGCTCCTTTGTTCTCGGGATGGATTCCTGAGGCCGGGACTTCTCTAGGATGATGTTACGCAGCACATCAGCTCGGGTCTATTCCAGCTCCTCAATGTGCATCATTGCTTGTAATCACAGGGTGAAGCACAGGAGGGGTGAAGCGCAGGAGGGGTGAAGCACAGGAGGGGTGAAGCACAGGAGGGGTAAAGCACAGGAGGGGTGAAGCACAGGAGGGGTAAAGCACAGGAGGGGTGAAGCACAGGAGGGGTAAAGCACAGGAGGGGTAAAGCACAGGAGGGGTAAAGCACAGGAGGGGTGAAGCACAGGAGGGGTGAAGCACAGGAGGGGTGAAGCACAGGAGGGGTAAAGCGCAGGAGGGGTGAATCGCAGGAGGGGTGAAGCGCAGGAGGGGTGAAGCGCAGGCGGGGTGAAGCGCAGGCGGGGTGAAGCGCAGGAGGGGTTAAGCGCAGGCGGGTGAAGCGCAGGCGGGGTGAAGCGCAGGAGGGGTGAAGCGCAGGAGGGGTAAAGCGCAGGAGGGGTGAATCGCAGGAGGGGTGAAGCGCAGGAGGGGTGAAGCGCAGGCGGGGTGAAGCGCAGGCGGGGTGAAGCGCAGGAGGGGTTAAGCGCAGGCGGGGTGAAGCGCAGGCGGGGTGAAGCACAGGAGGGGTAAAGCACAGGAGGGGTGAAGCACAGGAGGGGTAAAGCACAGGAGGGGTGAAGCACAGGAGGGGTAAAGCACAGGAGGGGTGAAGCGCAGGCGGGGTGAAGCGCAGGCGGGGTGAAGCGCAGGCGGGGTGAAGCGCAGGAGGGGTGAAGCGCAGGAGGGGTAAAGCGCAGGAGGGGTGAATCGCAGGAGGGGTGAAGCGCAGGAGGGGTGAAGCGCAGGCGGGGTGAAGCGCAGGCGGGGTGAAGCGCAGGAGGGGTTAAGCGCAGGCGGGGTGAAGCGCAGGCGGGGTGAAGCACAGGAGGGGTAAAGCACAGGAGGGGTGAAGCACAGGAGGGGTAAAGCACAGGAGGGGTGAAGCACAGGAGGGGTAAAGCACAGGAGGGGTAAAGCACAGGAGGGGTAAAGCACAGGAGGGGTGAAGCACAGGAGGGGTGAAGCACAGGAGGGGTAAAGCACAGGAGGGGTGAAGCACAGGAGGGGTGAAGCACAGGAGGGGTAAAGCACAGGAGGGGTGAAGCACAGGAGGGGTAAAGCACAGGAGGGGTGAAGCACAGGAGGGGTAAAGCACAGGAGGGGTAAAGCACAGGAGGGGTGAAGCACAGGAGGGGTGAAGCACAGGAGGGGTGAAGCGCAGGAGGGGTAAAGCGCAGGAGGGGTGAAGCGCAGGAGGGGTAAAGCGCAGGAGGGGTGAAGCGCAGGAGGGGTGAAGCGCAGGAGGCGTAAAGCGCAGGAGGGATGAAGCGCAGGAGGGGTGAAGCGCAGGAGGGGTGAAGCGCAGGAGGGGTGAAGCGCAGGAGGGGTGAAGCGCAGGAGGGGTGAAGCGCAGGCGGGGTGAAGCGCAGGAGGGGTGAAGCGCAGGAGGGGTGAAGCGCAGGAGAGGTGAAGCGCAGGAGGGGTGAAGCGCAGGAGAGGTGAAGCGCAGGAGGGGTGAAGCGCAGGAGGGGTGACGCGCAGGAGGGGTAAAGCGCAGGAGGGGTGAAGCGCAGGCGGGGTGAAGCGCAGGCGGGGTGAAGCGCAGGCGGGGTGAAGCGCAGGCGGGGTGAAGCGCAGGAGGGGTGAAGCGCAGGAGGGGTGAATCGCAGGAGGGGTGAAGCGCAGGAGGGGTGAAGCGCAGGCGGGGTGAAGCGCAGGCGGGGTGAAGCGCAGGAGGGGTTAAGCGCAGGCGGGGTGAAGCGCAGGCGGGGTGAAGCGCAGGAGGGGTGAAGCGCAGGAGGGGTGAAGCGCAGGCGGGGTGAAGCGCAGGCGGGGTGAAGCGCAGGAGGGGTGAAGCGCAGGCGGGGTGAAGCGCAGGCGGGGTGAAGCGCAGGCGGGGTGAAGCGCAGGCGGGGCGAAGCGCAGGCGGGGCGAAGCACAGGAGGGGTGACACTCAGTGTACACTGTCCTGGAAATATGCAGAACGATCTGGGATTGTTAGATGTCACGTTATCTGCCATCATCTAACAGATTAGCACCCAAGGGTCATTAATTTGCTGTAAATGTAATTTACAGGAGCTGTCTATAGCGGCAGTGACAGCAATCAGTAATGGGGAAACGGCTTGTCCGTCCCAGTGCACACAGCAGTCAATAGCACAGAAAAAGAATTCTTGCTTCTGCTGTAGTCGAATGAGCTGCAAATCTACGTCAGAAATGTAATGTCCTGGCCTGGACGACAGTGAGGGGAGGAGAAGGATCCTTGCACTTATCCGGATATTAACCTGACAGTGAACACCAGAAAGTCTCCAGAATTCATGGGATCAGAGGAGGGGGCACCTTCACTGGCTGGGGGGCAGCATTTAATGTGACCTGTCATTAGTCTTTCACTTACCAGTGAGGCTGGTGACCCTTCTCCACCTCTACTGACCCCTCAGTCCGCAGATGGGGGGCATCATGGGGTCCTGCCAGAGCAGAATGCTCTCAGTGCAGATGTAATGGTGGCAGGTTTGGTGAGATCCTGCTGGCAGGTTGGCTCAGGACCCCAGGGTCATCACTGGGTGTTCACCCTCCCATGTCTGCTGATCATAGAAGCTGTTTACACCCCCATCTTCTGTGGCACATATGTCAGGGCCTGGTACCTGGCGGAGTGAGGGGGAGAATGGCACCTTCCACAGATTCTGTGACAGAGGAGGAAAGCTGGGGAAGCTGTGAAGATGAGAAGTATTTATAAACCTGGCATCTCGGCTCTCTGAGGCACAGACATCAGGAGCTTCTCTGGGTACAAAGAATCATCCCAACAGTTGGTACCCAGGTGCCACCATCATCTGTACTGATATACTCCAGCCCTGTGCACACAAGGCATCACACTGTGACACAGACTTGGGTGTGGAGCTCCTGGGAGGACAATACTGTCCACAAATGCTGCCTATTACTGAAACATCTGGGCTCAGCACCAGAACCACTAACTCCAGCACTGGGCTCTGGAGCTTCCTGGACCTAGAAGCCGCATCAATCTGACAGAGTCATTCAGTCTCTGTATTTCAGGATGGAGCTGTAATAAAGCACTCAGAGGGTCCATGTCTGTACTTTGGTGCCCAGGGCTGGGGAGCGCCATCATCCGTACATATGGGTGTAATGAGTTGACTGTCATGGTGAAAGCAGTAATCGTCAGCAGCTGTCAGGGCTCACACCCTCCCCGGACTATTGCTGTAATCCCCTCCGCTGCCTGCACTCACTGTAGTCTGCACTCACTGTGGCCTGAACTCGCTGTTATCTGCACTCGCTATGTCCTGAACTCGATGTTGCCTGCACTCGCTACAGCCTGCACTCGTTGTAGCCTCCATTTGCAGTAGCCTGCACTCACTGCCGCCTGCACTTGCTGCCGTCTGCATTTGTTGTTGCCTTTAATTGCTGCCTGCACTCACTGTAACCTCTATTCGCTGTCGCCTGCAGTCACTGCCGCCTGTATTCTCTGCCTGCACTCGCTGTTGCCTGCATTCTCTGCCTGCACTCACTTTTGCTTGCACTCACTGTAGTCTGCACTCACTGTAGCCTGCACTCACTGTAGCCTGCACTCTCTGCCTGCATTCACTGTAGCCTGCACTCGCTGCTTGCACTCTCCTGCACTCACTGTAGCCTCCATTCACTGTCCCCTGCACTCGCTGCCGGCTGCATTCTCTGCCTGCACTCTCTGCCGCCTGCACTCTCTGTAGCCTGCACTCTCTGCCTGCACTCGCTGTAGCCTGCACTCGCTGCTTGCACTTTCCTGCACTTACTGTAACCTCCATTCGCTGTCACCTGCACTGCTGTAGCCTGCACTCACTGCCGTCTGCATTCTCTGCCTGCACACTCTGCCTACGCTCGCTGTAGCCTGCACTCGCTGTAGCGTGCACTCACTGTAGCCTGCACTCGCTGTAGCCTGCACACTCTGGCAGCACACTTTGTCTGCGCTCGCTGTAGCGTGCACTCACTATAGCCTGCACTCGCTGTAGCCTGCACACTCTGCCTGTACTCGCTGTAGCCTGCACTCACTATAGCCTGCACTCGCTGTAGCCTGCACACTCTGCCTGTACTCGCTGTAGCATGCACTCACTATAGCCTGCACTCGCTGTAGCCTGCACACTCTGCCTGTACTCGCTGTAGCATGCACTCACTATAGCCTGCACTCGCTGTAGCCTGCACACTCTGCCTGTACTCGCTGTAGCATGCACTCACTATAGCCTGCACTCGCTGTAGCCTGCACACTCTGCCTGTACTCGCTGTAGCATGCACTCACTATAGCCTGCACTCGCTGTAGCCTGCACACTCTGCCTGTACTCGCTGTAGCATGCACTCACTATAGCCTGCACTCGCTGTAGCCTGCACACTCTGCCTGTACTCGCTGTAGCATGCACTCACTATAGCCTGCACTCGCTGTAGCCTGCACACTCTGCCTGTATTCGCTGTAGCCTGCACTCAATATAGCCTGCACTCGCTGTAGCCTGCACACTCTGCCTGTACTCGCTGTAGCATGCACTCACTATAGCCTGCACTCGCTGTAGCCTGCACACTCTGCCTGTACTCGCTGTAGCCTGCACACTCTGCCTGTACTCGCTGTAGCCTGCACTCACTATAGCCTGCACTCGCTGTAGCCTGCACACTCTGCCTGTACTCGCTGTAGCCTGCACACTGTGCCTGTACTCGCTGTAGCCTGCACTCACTATAGCCTGCACTCGCTGTAGCCTGCACACTCTGCCTGTACTCGCTGTAGCCTGCAGGTAAACACTGATAAAATAGCAATGACTTAGTCTCCTGTTTGTTACTGATATAAATGCTCTATCATTATCGGCGCCCTCCTTGCTATCTCTGTGACTGGCAGCTCTTCTCTGAATGGAGGGGGGATAGTTTCGCTGGAGAAGGAAGGGATAATTTTTTTTTGCTTGTTTCCTGCTGTGGAGGAATATTTACAGCGTTTCTTTATTGCATTAAATCTGGTACATATCCATACAGTAGATGCTTATTTTACTAAGTGGTGTAACACTGCTAAATGTGCCAAAATAATGGGAGATGCCTGATGTCCCACCCCGTGTCCAGGGCAGTGGGAGATGCCTGGTGTCCCACCCCGTGTCCAGGGCAGTGGGAGATGCCTGGTGTCCCACCCCATGTCCAGGGCAGTGGGAGATGCCTGGTGTCCGACCCCGTGTCCAGGGCAGTGGGAGATGCCTGGTCTCCCACCCCATGTCCAGGGCATTGGGAGATGCCTGGTGTTCCACCCCATTTTCCAGGGCAGTGGTAGATGTCTGGTGTCCCACTTTGTGTCCAGGATAGTGGGAAAATGCCTGATATCCCACCCCGTGTCCAGGGCAGTGTGAGATGCCTGATGTCCCACCCCATGTCCAGGGCAGTGGGAGATGCCTGGTGTCCCACCCCATGTTCAGGGCAGTGGTAGATGCCTGATGTCCCACTTTGTGTCCAGGATAGTGGGAAAATGCCTGATATCCCACCCCGTGTCCAGGGCAGTGGGAGATGTCTGATGTCCCACTTTGTGTCCAGGATAGTAGGAAAATGCCTGATATCCCACCCTGAGTCCAGGACAGTGGGAGATGCCTGATGTCCCACCCTGTGTCCAGGGCAGTGGGAGATGCCTAATGTCCCTTCCGTGTCCAGAACTGTAGGAGATGCCTGATATCGCACCCTGTGTCCACGACTGTGGGAGATACCTGATGTCCCACTCTGTGTCCAGGGCAGTGGGAGATGCCTGATGTCCCACTCCATGTCCAGGGCAGTGGGAGATGCCTGATGTCCCACCCTGTGTCCAGGACTTTGAGAGATACCTGATGTCCCACTTTGTGACCAGGGCAGTGGGAGATGCCTGATGTCCCACTCCATGTCCAGGACTGTGGGAGATGCCTGATGTCCCACCCCATGTCCAGGGCGGGGGCGGTGGGAGATGCCTGATGTCCCACCCCGTGTCCAGGGCAGTGGGAGATGCCTGATGTCACACTCAGTCTACTGGGCAGTGGGAGATGTCTGATGTCCCACCTCATGCATTGTGTAGTGGGAGATACCTGATGTTCCTCCCTGTGTCCAGGGCAGTGGGAGATGTCTGATGTCCCACCTCATGCACTGTGTAGTGGGAGATGTCTGATGTCCCACCTCATGCACTGTGTAGTGGGAGATACCTGATGTTCCTCCCTGTGTCCACGGCAGTGGGAGATGTCTGATGTCCCACCTCATGCACTGTGTAGTGGGAGATGTCTGATGTCCCACCTCATGCACTGTGTAGTGGGAGATACCTGATGTTCCTCCCTGTGTCCACGGCAGTGGGAGATGCAATATAAAGTCGAGTGAATGATCTAGTGTTGTCCTCTGAGCAGAGCACGAGTTTCGGCATAATTCCCGTAGTCCATCATTGATGGTATTATAACTTCTAATGTTGACATTGTGGAGGACCCTTGGCTGAACGCCACCTTTAGTTACTCGCAGATTGTGTATCTTGAGCTGTTGCTCTCAGTGGAGGTGAATGGAGTTAGAGGTGGTTTTGCAGCTGGAGCTTCTTCTTTGGGTCCGCTGGCCTGGAGCACCTTCTTATCTGGGGCTTTGCTGTACAGTTCTGGGGTAATAGAAGTGTAACGACGGGTCAGCCGGCTGAGGTGAGGAGTCGCCGGTACCTGGCTGCACTGGTCCAGGCTGAGATTGCTCTTGCCAGTTAGTTTTTCTTTTTTTTTATGGAGCAATTAGAGTGAGCATCCTTTGCTGTAGCACTTGGCACGGTCTGCAGCAGCGGGAGCAGCACTTCTAGGAGAGATGGCATGATGGTGAAGAAAGGCTTTTTATTTCCTGGGGCGGAGAAGCTGGCCTCCTTCACTGGAATAAAAGTGTAGATGTGTGAGGAGCAGGACACGTAGTTTAGATTTTTTTTTTTCTAATAAAAAGATGAGATTTTAGTATTTATGGTGCCATCTTGTTTTATGAGAGGCTCGATGGGTCGTTATCAACGTGCAGAATTGGAATTTACTGGAGATAATTAACACTGATGTTTGTGGAGCGTGCAGAATACTGGACGAGGGCCCAGCGACGGGTCCGGAGCTCGCCACCTGAATCTGGGGAGACATTACTCCTGCTACAGGGGCCGGATGTCCAAGGTACCAGGGACTACAGCCCACCCACCATAAACGGGAACACTCCTCCATATGGACAAAAGTATTGGGACACTTCCACATTTCACCTCCGGGGGCTTCTCTGTCCTCATCTACATCCATAGACATTAATATGGAGGAAAGTATGTGCCCCCCACATCCACCTCCGGGGGCTTCTCTGTCCTCATCTACATCCATAGACATTAATATGGAGGAAAGTATGTGCCCCCCACATCCACCTCCGGGGGCTTCTCTGTGCTCATCTACATCCATAGACATTAATATAGAGAAAAGTATGTGCCCCCCACATCCACCTCCAGGGGGCTTCTCTGTCCTCATCTACATCCATAGACATTAATATGGAGGAAAGTATGTGCCCCCCACATCCACCTCCAGGGGCTTCTCTGTGCTCATCTACATCCATAGACATTAATATAGAGAAAAGTATGTGCCCCCCACATCCACCTCCAGGGGGCTTCTCTGTCCTCATCTACATCCATAGACATTAATATGGAGAAAGTATGTGCCCCCCACATCCACCTTCAGGGGCTTCTCTGTCCTCATCTACATCCATAGACATTAATATGGAGAAAGTATGTGCCCCCCACATCCACCTCCAGGGGGCTTCTCTGTCCTCATCTACATCCATAGACATTAATATGGAGGAAAGTATGTGCCCCCCACATCCACCTCCGGGGGCTTCTCTGTCCTCATCTACATCCATAGACATTAATATGGAGGAAAGTATGTGCCCCCCACATCCACCTCCAGGGGGCTTCTCTGTCCTCATCTACATCCATAGACATTAATATAGAGAAAAGTATGTGCCCCCCACATCCACCTCCAGGGGCTTCTCTGTCCTCATCTACATCTATAGAGATTAATATGGAGAAAAGTATGTGCCCCCCACATCCACCTCCAGGGGCTTCTCTGTCCTCATCTACATCCATAGACATTAATATGGAGGAAAGTATGTGCCCCCCACATCCACCTCCAGGGGCTTCTCTGTCCTCATCTACATCCATAGACATTAATATGGAGAAAGTATGTGCCCCCCACATCCACCTCCAGGGGCTTCTCTGACCTCATCTACATCCATAGACATTAATATGGAGAAAGTATGTGCCCCCCACATCCACCTCCGGGGGCTTCTCTGTCCTCATCTACATCCATAGACATTAATATGGAGAAAGTATGTGCCCCCCACATCCACCTCCAGGGGCTTCTCTGTCCTCATCTACATCCATAGACATTAATATGGAGGAAAGTATGTGCCCCCCACATCCACCTCCAGGGGCTTCTCTGTCCTCATCTACATCCATAGACATTAATATGGAGAAAGTATGTGCCCCCCACATCCACCTCCAGGGGCTTCTCTGACCTCATCTACATCCATAGACATTAATATGGAGAAAGTATGTGCCCCCCACATCCACCTCCGGGGGCTTCTCTGTCCTCATCTACATCCATAGACATTAATATGGAGAAAGTATGTGCCCCCCACATCCACCTCCAGGGGCTTCTCTGTCCTCATCTACATCCATAGACATTAATATGGAGAAAGTATGTGCCCCCCACATCCACCTCCGGGGGCTTCTCTGTCCTCATCTACATCCATAGACATTAATATGGAGAAAGTATGTGCCCCCCACATCCACCTCCAGGGGCTTCTCTGTCCTCATCTACATCCATAGACATTAATATGGAGAAAGTATGTGCCCCCCACATCCACCTCCGGGGGCTTCTCTGTCCTCATCTACATCCATAGACATTAATATGGAGTCGCTCCTCTGCAAATATAACGACTCGCTCTTTTGGGATTTCTATAAGATTTTTGAGGAGTCTGTGGGATTTTTTGCCCCTTTATCTAGTAAAGCATTTGTGGGGTTAGACCCTGATGTCAGGGGGGAGGCCGGGCTCACAATCTCCATTATAGGATGGGGTCCGGGCTCTGTGCGGCTGCTCATGTTCTCCTCCATGTCTGTATAGACTTTGTACACTGGGCACAGTCATGGGGGACAGATAAGGGTCTTCCCCAAACTGTTCCCATAAAGCTGAAGCTACAATTGTCCACAATGTCTTGTGCTAAAGATTAAGATTTCCCATCACTAGATCTGAGGGTCCAGGGCCGCCCCCTGATAACAGCCCATAGCATTATCCTCCTCCACCATCTGTACAGGGGCACAATGCAGTCGGGGGGTAACGTCCTCCTGGAATCACCAAACCCAGCCTCCTCCATTAGACGCAGACAGAGAAGTGCGATCCGTCACTGCACAGAACATGTCTCCTCCAGAGTCCAGTGTTGGCGGCTTTACACCCCTCCATCCGGCGCTCGGCATTGTGCTTGGTGATGTACGGCTGCATGCAGCTGCTCAGCCATGAAGCTCCCGGCGGGGGCGCAGTGTTTGTGCTGATACCAGAGGAGGTCTGGGCTCTGCAGTTATGGGGTCAGCAGAGCGGTGGTGACTCTTCTGCTCCTCAGCACTCAGCCCCCCGCTCTGTAACGTTATGGGGTCTCCACTTTGTGGCTGAGTTGCTGCGGTTCCTTCCACTTTTCCTCAATAATATCACTCCCAGGTGATGGGGAAGATCCAAGAGGAAGAAATGTCATGGACGGACTTGTTCCCCTGGTGGCCTCTATTACAGGACCGCGCTGGTATCAGGGAGTTTAGCACCACCGGCCGATCTGCCACATGGTAGTAACGGAGACGGCATAGCGGGGGGCCGGAGGGTGTACACCGGGGAGGTTGCCTCTGTTCCCCCATTTTTATTTGTGCACCTTTCTGTCCTCCCCTCTTTATCTCTGCTCCTCCTCTGTATCTCTGCACCCCCTAATTGTCTGTACTCCCCCTCTTTATCTCTGCTCCACTCTCTTCTTTATCTCTGGGCTTTCCCCATTTATCTCTTCTTCCCCCCTCTTTTTTACTTCTCCCCACTTTTTATCTCTTCACCCCTCTTTATTTCTGCTCCCCACACTAAATTTCTGCCCCCACTTTATCTCTGCTCCCCCCTCTTTATCTCTGTTTCCCCCCTCTTTATCTCTGCTCCCCCTCTTTATCTCTGCCCCCTCTTTATCTCTGCCCCCTCTTTATCTCTGCTTCCCCCTCTTTATCTCTGTTCCCCCATCTATCTCTACTTCCCCCCTCTTTATCTCTGCTTCCCCCCTCTTTATCTCTGCTTCCCCCTCTTTATCTCTGCCCCCTCTTTATCTCTGCCCCCTCTTTATCTCTGTTTCCTCCTTCTGTATCTGTTTCTCCTTTCTTTATCTGTTTCTCCCCTCTTTATCTCTGTTTCTCCCCTATTTATCTCTGCTTCCCCCTCTTTATCTCTGCTTCCCCCTCTTTATCTCTGTTTCTCCCCTCATTATCTCTGCCCCCTCTTTATCTCTGCTTCCCCCCTCTTTATCTCTACTTCCCCCTCTTTTTATCTCTGCTCCCCCCCTCTTTATCTCTGTCCCCTCTTTATCTCTGCTTCTCCCCCCTCTTTCTCTGCTTCCCCCCATCTTTATCTCTGTTTCTCCCCTTTTTATCTCTGCTTCCCCCTCTCTTTCTCTGCTTCCCCTCTCTCTTTATCTCTGCTCCCCCCCTCTTTATGACTGCTTCCCCCCTCTCTTTCTCTGCTTCCCCCCTCGTTATCTCTGCTTCCCCCCTCTTTATCTCTGTCCCCTCTTTATCTCTGCTTCCCCATCTTTATCTCTGTTTCTCCCCTTTTTATCTCTGCTTCCCCCTCTCTTTCTCTGCTTCCCCCTCTCTTTCTCTGCTTCCCCTCTCTCTTTATCTCTGCTCCCCCCTCTCTTTCTCTGCTTCCCCCCTCGTTATCTCTGCTTCCCCCCTCTTTATCTCTGCCCCGTCTTTATCTCTGCTTCCCCCCTCTTTATCTCTGCCCCCTCTTTATCTCTGCTTCCCCCTCTTTATCTCTGCCCCCTCTTTATCTCTGTTTCCCCCCTCTTTATCTCTGCTTCCCCCTCTTTATCTCTGCTTCCCGCTCTTTATCTCTGCTTCCCCCTCTTTATCTCTGCTTCCCCCCTCTTTATCTCTGCCCCCTCTTTATCTCTGATTCCCCCCTCTTTATCTCTGTTTCTCCCCTCTTTATCTCTGCTTCCCCCTCTCTTTATCTCTGCTTTCCCCCTCTTTTTATCTCTGCTTCCCCCTTTCTCTGCTTCCCTCCTCTTTATCTCTGCTTCACCCCTCTTTATCTCTGTCCCCTCTTTATCTCTGCTTCCTCCCTCTCTTTCTCTGCTTCCCCCCTCTCTTTCTCTGCTTCCTCCTCATCTTTGCTTCCCCCCTCTTTATCTCTGTCCCCTCTTTTTCTCTGATTCCCCCCTCTTTATCTATGTTTCTCCCTTCTTTATCTCTTCTTCCCCCTCTCTTTATCTCTGCTTCCACCCTCTTTATCTCTTCTTCCCCCTCGTTATCTCTGCTTCCCCCCTCTTTATCTCTGTCCCCTCTTTATCTCTGCTTCCCCATCTTTATCTCTGCTTCCCCCCTCTTTATCTCTGTCCCCTCTTTATCTCTGCTTCCCCCATCTTTATTTATGCTTCCCCCTCTTTATCTCTGCTTCCCCCCTCTTTATCTTTGCTTCCCCCTCTTTATTTCTGCTTCCCCCTCTTTATCTCTGTTCCCCCCTCTTTATCTCTGCCCCCTCTTTATCTCTGCCCCTCTTTATCTCTGCTCCCCTCTTTATCTCTGTTTCCCCCCCTCTTTATCTCTGCTTCCCCCCTCTTTATCTCTGCTTCCCCCATCTTTATCTCTGCTTCCCCCTCTTTATCTCTGCTTCCCTCCTCTTTATCTCTGCTTCCCCCCTCTTTATATCTGTCCCCTCTTTATCTGTTTCTCCATTCTTTGTCTCTGCTTCCACCCTCTTTATCTCTTCTTCCCCCTCTTTATCTCTGCTTCCCGCTCTTTATCTCTGCTTCCCCCTCTTTATTTCTGCTTCCCCCATCTTTATCTCTGCTTCCCCCCTCTTTATCTCTGCTTCCCCCTCTTTATCTCTTCTTCCCGCTCTTTATCTCTGCTACCCCCCTCTTTATCTCTGCTTCCCCCCATCTTTATCTCTGCTTCCCCCTCTTTATTTCTGCTTCCCCCTCTTTATCTCTGTTCCCCCCTCTTTATCTCTGCTTCCCCCTCTTTATCTCTGCTTCCCGCTCTTTATCTCTGCTTCCCCCCTCTTTATCTCTGCTTCCCCCTCTTTATTTCAGCTTCCCCCCTCTTTATCTCTGTTCCCCCCCTCTTTATCTCTGCCCCCTCTTTATCTCGGTTTCCCCCTCTTTATCTCTGCCCCCCCCTCTTTATCTCTGCCACTCTCTTTATCTCTGCTCCCCCCTCTCTTTCTCGGTTTCCCCGCTCTTTATCTCTGCTCCCCCCCTCTTTATCTCTGCCCCCTCTTTATCTCTGCTTCCCCCGATCTTTATCTCTGCTTCCCCCCTCTTTATCTCTGTCCCCTCTTTATCTCTGCTTCCCTCCTCTTTATATCTGTCCCCTCTTTATCTCTGTTTCCCCCCTCTTAATCTCTGATTCCCCCCCTCTTTATCTCTGCCCCCTCTTTATCTCTGTTCCCCCCCTCTCTTTATCTCTGCTTCCCCCCTCTTTATCTCTGCTTCCCCCCTCTTTATCTCTGCTTCCCCCCCTCTTTATCTCTGCCCCCCCTCTTTATCTCTGCTCCCCCCCTCTTTATCTCTGCTCCCCCCCTCTTCTCTGCTTCTCCCCTCTTTATCTCTGTCCCCTCTTTATCTCTGCTCCCCCCCTCTTTATCTCTGCCCCCTCTTTATCTCTGCTCCCCCTCGTTATCTCTGCTTCCCCCCTCTTTATCTCTGTCCCCTCTTTATCTCTGCTTCCCCCCTCTTTACCTCTGCCCCCTCTTTACCTCTGCCCCCTCTTTATCTCTGCTCCCCCCTCTTTCTCTGCTTCCCCCCTCTTTATCTCTGCCCCCTCTTTATCTCTGCTTCCCCCCTCTTTATCTCTGTCCCCTCTTTATCTCTGCTTCCCCCTCTTTATCTCTGCCCCCTCTTTATCTCTGCCCCCCTCTTTATCTCTGCTTCCCCCCTCTTTATCTCAGCCCCCTCCTTATCTCTGCCCCCTCGTTATCTGTTTCCCCCCTCTTTATCTCTGCTTCCACCCTCTTTATCTCTTCTTCCCCCTCTTTATCTCTGCTTCCCCCTCTTTATCTCTGCTTCCCGCTCTTTATCTCTGCTTCCCCCTCTTTATTTCTGCTTCCCCCATCTTTATCTCTGCTTCCCCCCTCTTTATCTCTGCTTCCCGCTCTTTATCTCTGCTACCCCCTCTTTATCTCTGCTTCCCCATCTTTATCTCTGCTTCCCCCCTCTTTATCTCTGCTTCCACCCTCTTTATCTCTTCTTCCCCCTCTTTATCTCTGCTTCCCCCTCTTTATCTCTGCTTCCCGCTCTTTATCTCTGCTTCCCCCTCTTTATTTCTGCTTCCCCCTCTTTATCTCTGCTTCCCCCCTCTTTATCTCTGCTTCCCGCTCTTTATCTCTGCTACCCCCTCTTTATCTCTGCTTCCCCATCTTTATCTCTGCTTCCCCCCTCTTTATTTCTGCTTCCCCCTCTTTATCTCTGCTACCCCCCTCTTTATCTCTGCTTCCCCCTCTTTATCTCTGCTTCCCGCTCTTTATCTCTGCTTCCCCCCTCTTTATCTCTGCTTCCCCCTCTTTATTTCTGCTTCCCCCCTCTTTATCTCTGTTCCCCCCCTCTTTATCTCTGCTTCCCCCCTCTTTATCTCTGCTTCCCCCTCTTTAACTCTGCTTCCCCCCTCTTTATCTCTGCTTCCCCCTCTTTATTTCTGCTTCCCCCTCTTTATCTCTGTTCCCCCCTCTTTATCTCTGCTTCCCCCCTCTTTATCTCTGCTTCCCCCTCTTTATCTCTGCTTCCCGCTCTTTATCTCTGCTTCCCCCCTCTTTATCTCTGCTTCCCCCTCTTTATTTCTGCTTCCCCCCTCTTTATCTCTGTTCACCCCCTCTTTATCTCTGCTTCCCCCCTCTTTAGCTCTACCCCCTCTTTATCTCTGTTTCCCCCCTCTTTATCTCTGCTTCCCCCTCTTTATTTCTGCTTCCCCCCTCTTTATCTCTGCTTCCCCCCTCTTTATCTCTGTTTCCCCCCTCTCTTTATCTCTGGTTCCCCCCTCTTTATCTCTGCTCCCCCCCTCTTTATCTCTGCCCCCCCCCTCTTTATCTCTGCCCCTCTCTTTATCTCTGCTCCCCCCTCTCTTTCTCGGTTTCCCCGCTCTTTATCTCTGCTCACCCCCTCTTTATCTCTGCCCCCTCTTTATCTCTGCTTCCCCCGATCTTTATCTCTGCTTCCCCCCTCTTTATCTTTGCTTCCCCTCTCTTTATCTCTGTCCCCTCTTTATCTCTGCTTCCCTCCTCTTTATATCTGTCCCCTCTTTATCTCTGCTCCCCCCCTCTTTATCTCTGCTTCCCCCCTCTTTATCTCTGCCCCCTCTTTATCTCTGTTTCCCCCCTCTCTTTATCTCTGCTTCCCCCCTCTTTATCTCTGCTCCCCCCTCTTTATCTCTGCTTCCCCCCTCTTTATCTCTGCCCCCCCTCTTTATCTCTGCTTCCCCCCCTCTTTATCTCTGCTCCCCCCCTCTTCTCTGCTTCTCCCCTCTTTATCTCTGTCCCCTCTTTATCTCTGCTTCCCCCCCTCTTTACCTCTGCCCCCTCTTTATCTCTGCTCCCCCCCTCTTTCTCTGCTTCCCCCCTCTTTATCTCTGCCCCCTCTTTATCTCTGCTCCCCCTCGTTATCTCTGCTTCCCCCCTCTTTATCTCTGTCCCATCTTTATCTCTGCTTCCCCCCCTCTTTACCTCTGCCCCCTCTTTACCTCTGCGCCTTCTTTATCTCTGCTCCCCCCCTCTTTCTCTGCTTCCCCCCTCTTTATCTCTGCCCCCTCTTTATCTCTGCCCCCCCTTGTTATCTCTGCTTCCCCCCTCTTTATCTCTGTCTCCTCTTTATCTCTGCTTCCCCCTCTTTATCTCTGCCCCCTCTTTATCTCTGTTTCCCCCTCTTTATCTCTGTTTCCCCCCTCTTTATCTCTGCCCCCCTCTTTATCTCTGCTTCCCCCCTCTTTATCTCTGCTTCCCCCCTCTTTATCTCTGCCCCCTCCTTATCTCTGCCCCCTCGTTATCTCTGTTTCCCCCCTCTTTATCTCTGCTTCCACCCTCTTTATCTCTTCTTCCCCCTCTTTATCTCTGCTTCCCGCTCTTTATCTCTGCTTCCCCCTCTTTATTTCTGCTTCCCCCATCTTTATCTCTGCTTCCCCCCTCTTTATCTCTGCTTCCCCCTCTTTATCTCTGCTTCCCGCTCTTTATCTCTGCTACCCCCCTCTTTATCTCTGCTTCCCCCCATCTTTATCTCTGCTTCCCCCCTCTTTATTTCTGCTTCCCCCTCTTTATCTCTGTTCCCCCCTCTTTATCTCTGCTTCCCCCTCTTTATCTCTGCTTCCCGCTCTTTATCTCTGCTTCCCCCTCTTTATCTCTGCTCCCCCCTCTTTATTTCTGCTTCCCCCCTCTTTATCTCTGCTTCCCCCTCTTTATCTCTGCTTCCCCCCTCTTTATCTCTGCTTCCCGCTCTTTATCTCTGTTCCCCCCCTCTTTATCTCTGCTTCCCCCCTCTTTATCTCTGCTTCCCCCTCTTTATCTCTGCTTCCCCCCTCTTTATCTCTGCTTCCCGCTCTTTATCTCTGCTTCCCACTCTTTATCTCTGCTTCCCCCTTTTTATTTCTGCTTCCCCCCTCTTTATCTCTGTCCCCCCCTCTTTATCTCTGCTTCCCCCCTCTTTATCTCTGCTCCCCCCCCCTCTTTATCTCTGTTTCCCCTGTCTTTATCTCTGTTTCCCCCCTCTTTATCTCTGCCCCCCTCTTTATCTCTGCTTCCCCCCTCTTTATCTCTGCTCCCCCCCCTCTTTATCTCTGCCCCCCCTCTTTATCTCTGCCCCTCTCTTTATCTCTGCTCCCCCCTCTCTTTCTCGGTTTCCCCGCTCTTTATCTCTGCTCCCCCCCTCTTTATCTCTGCCCCCTGTTTATCTCTGCTTCCCCCGATCTTTATCTCTGCTTCCCCCCTCTTTATCTCTGTTTCCCCCCCTCTTTATCTCTGCTCCCCCCTCTTTATCTCTGCTCCCCCCCTCTTTATCTCTGCTCCCCCCTCTTTATCTCTGTTTCCCCCCTCTTAATCTCTGATTCCCCCCTCTTTATCTCTGCTTCCCCCCTCTTTATCTCTGCCCCCTCTTTATCTCTGTTTCCCCCCTCTCTTTATCTCTGCCTCCCCCCTCTTTATCTCTGCTTCCCCCCCTCTTTATCTCTGCTCCCCCCCCTCTTTATCTCTGCCCCCCCTCTTTATCTCTGCCCCCCCCTCTTCTCTGCTTCTCCCCTCTTTATCTCTGTCCCCTCTTTATCTCTGTTTCCCCCCTCTTAATCTCTGATTCCCCCCTCTTTATCTCTGCTTCCCCCCTCTTTATCTCTGCCCCCTCTTTATCTCTGTTTCCCCCCTCTCTTTATCTCTGCCTCCCCCCTCTTTATCTCTGCTTCCCCCCCTCTTTATCTCTGCTTCCCCCCCTCTTTATCTCTCCCCCCCTCTTTATCTCTGCCCCCCCCTCTTCTCTGCTTCTCCCCTCTTTATCTCTGTCCCCTCTTTATCTCTGCTCCCCCCCTCTTTCTCTGCTTCCCCCCTTTTTATCTCTGCCCCCTCTTTATCTCTGCTCCCCCTCTTTATCTCTGCTTCCCCCCTCTTTATCTCTGTCCCCTCTTTATCTCTGCTTCCCCCCTCTTTACCTCTGCCCCCTCTTTATCTCTACTCCCCCCTCTTTCTCTGCTTCCCCCCTCTTTATCTCTGCCCCCTCTTTATCTCTGCTCCCCCTTGTTATCTCTGCTTCCCCCCTCTTTATCTCTGTCCCCTCTTTATCTCTGCTTCCCCCTCTTTATCTCTGCCCCCTCTTTATCTCTGTTTCCCCCCTCTTTATCTCTGTTTCCCCCCTCTTTATCTCTGCCCCCCTCTTTATCTCTGCTTCCCCCCTCTTTATCTCTGCCCCCTCCTTATCTCTGCCCCCTCGTTATCTCTGCTTCCCCCCTCTTTATCTCTGCCCCCTCTTTATCTCTGCTTCCCCCCTCTTTATCTCTGCCCCCTCGTTATCTCTGTTTCCCCCCTCTCTTTATCTCTGCCCCCTCTTTATCTCTGCCCCCTCGTTATCTCTGTTTCCCCCCTCTTTATCTCTGCCCCCTCTTTATCTCTGCTTCCCCCCTCTTTATCTCTCCCCCTCCTTATCTCTGCCCCCTTGTTATCTCTCTTTCTCCCCTCTTTATCTCTGTCCCCCCCTCTTTATCTCTGCCCCCTTATCTCTGCCCCTTTGTTATCTCTGTTTCCCCCCTCTTTATCTCTGTCCCCCCCTCTTTATCTCTGATTCCCCCCCTCTTTATCTCTGCTTCCCCCCTCTTTATCTCTGCCCCCTCGTTATCTGTTTCCCCCCTCTCTTTATCTCTGCTTCCCCCCTCTTTATCTCTGCTTCCCCCCTCTTTATCTCTGTCCCCGCTCTTTATCTCTGCCCCCCCTCTTTATCTCTGCTCCCCCCCCTCTTTATCTCTGACCCCTCTTTATCTCTGCCCCCTCTTTATCTCTGCTCCCCCCTCTTTATCTCTGCTCCCCCCTCTTTATCTCTGACCCCTCTTTATCTCTGCCCCCTCTTTATCTCTGCTCCCCCCTCTTTATCTCTGCCCCCTCTTTATCTCTGCTCCCCCCTCTTTATCTCTGCTCCCCCCCTCTTTATCTCTGCTCCCCCTCTTTATCTCTGCTCCCTCCTCTTTATCTCTGCTCCCCCCTTTATCTCTGCTCCCCCCTCTTTATCTCTGCTCCCCCCTCTTTATCTCTGCTTCCCCCCTCTTTATCTCTGTTTCCCCCCTCTTTATCTCTGCTCCCCCCTCTTTATCTCTGCTCCCCCCTCTTTATCTCTGCTCCCCCCTCTTTATCTCTGCCCCCTCTTTATCTCTGCTCCCCCCTCTTTATCTCTGCTCCCCCCTCTTTATCTCTGCTCCCCCCTCTTTATCTCTGCTCCCCCCCTCTTTATCTCTGCTTCCCTCCTCTTTATCTCTGCTCCCCCCCTCTTTATCTCTGCTCCCCCCCTCTTTATCTCTGTTTCCCCCCTCTTTATCTCTGCTCCCCCCTCTTTATCTCTGCTCCCCCCCTCTTTATCTCTGTTTCCCCCCTCTTTATCTCTGCTCCCCCCCTCTTTATCTCTGTTTCCCCCCTCTTTATCTCTGCTCCCCCCCTCTTTATCTCTGTTTCCCCCCTCTTTATCTCTGTTTCCCCCCTCTTTATCTCTGCTCCCCCCTCTTTATCTCTGCTCCCCCCTCTTTATCTCTGACCCCTCTTTATCTCTGCTCCCCCCTCTTTATCTCTGACCCCTCTTTATCTCTGCTCCCCCCTCTTTATCTCTGCTCCCCCCTCTTTATCTCTGCCCCCTCTTTATCTCTGCTCCCCCCCTCTTTATCTCTGCTCCCCCCCTCTTTATCTCTGCCCCCTCTTTATCTCTGCTCCCCCTCTTTATCTCTGCTCCCCCCTTCTTTATCTCTGCTCCCCCCTCTTTATCTCTGCCCCCTCTTTATCTCTGCTCCCCCCCTCTTTATCTCTGCTCCCCCCTCTTTATCTCTGCCCCCTCTTTATCTCTGCTCCCCCCTCTTTATCTCTGACCCCTCTTTATCTCTGCCCCCTCTTTATTTCTGCTCCCCCCCTCTTTATCTCTGCTCCCCCCCTCTTTATCTCTGCTCCCCCCTCTTTATCTCTGCTCCCCCCCTCTTTATCTGTTTCCCCCTCTTTATCTCTGCTCCCCCCCTCTTTATCTCTGCTCCCCCCCTCTTTATCTCTGCTCCCCCCTCTTTATCTCTGCTCCCCCCTCTTTATCTCTGCTCCCCCCTCTTTATCTCTGCTCCTCCCTCTTTATCTCTGCCCCCTCTTTATCTCTGCTCCCCCCCTCTTTATCTCTGCCCCCTCTTTATCTCTGCTTCCCCCCTCTTTATCTCTGCCCCCTCTTTATCTCTGCTCCCCCCTCTTTATCTCTGCTCCCCCCTCTTTATCTCTGACCCCTCTTTATCTCTGCCCCCTCTTTATTTCTGCTCCCCCCTCTTTATCTCTGCTCCCCCCTCTTTATCTCTGCTCCCCCCTCTTTATCTCTGTTTCCCCCTCTTTATCTCTGCTCCCCCCTCTTTATCTCTGCTCCCCCCTCTTTATCTCTGCTCCCCCCCTCTTTATCTCTGCTCCCCCCTCTTTATCTCTGCTCCCCCCCCTCTTTATCTCTGCTCCTCCCTCTTTATCTCTGCCCCCTCTTTATCTCTGCTCCCCCCTCTTTATCTCTGCTCCCCCCCTCTTTATCTCTGCTCCCCCCTCTTTATCTCTGCTCCCCCCTCTTTATCTCTGCTCCTCCCTCTTTATCTCTGCCCCCTCTTTATCTCTGCTCCCCCCTCTTTATCTCTGCTCCCCCCCTCTTTATCTCTGCTCCCCCCTCTTTATCTCTGCTCTCCCCTCTTTATCTCTGCTCCCCCCCTCTTTATCTCTGCTCCCCCCCTCTTTATCTCTGCTCCTCCCTCTTTATCTCTGCTCCCCCCTCTTTATCTCTGCTCCCCCCTCTTTATCTCTGCTCCCCCCTCTTTATCTCTGTTTCCCCCCTCTTTATCTCTGCTCCCCCCTCTTTATCTCTGCTCCCCCCCTCTTTATCTCTGCTCCCCCCCTCTTTATCTCTGCTCCCCCCTCTCTTTATCTCTGCTCCCCCCTCTTTATCTCTGCTCCCCCCTCTTTATCTCTCTCCCCCTCTTTATCTCTGCTCCCCCCCTCTTTATCTCTGTTTCCCCCCTCTTTATCTCTGCTCCCCCCTCTTTATCTCTGCTACCCCCTCTTTATCTCTGCTTCCCCCTCTTTATCTCTGCTCCCCCCTCTTTATCTCTGTTTCCCCCCTCTTTATCTCTGTTTCCCCCCTCTTTATCTCTGCTCCCCCCTCTTTATCTCTTCTCCCCCCTCTTTATCTCTGCCCCCCCCTCTTTATCTCTGCTCCCCCGCTCTTTATCTCTGCTCCCCCCTCTTTATCTCTGCTCCCCCCTCTTTATCTCTGTTCCCCCCCTCTTTATCTCTGCTCCCCCCTCTTTATCTCTGCTCCCCCCCCTCTTTATCTGTTTCCCCCCTCTTTATCTCTGCTCCCCCCTCTTTATCTCTGTTTCCCCCCTCTTTATCTCTGCTCCCCCCTCTTTATCTCTGCTCCCCCCTCTTTATCTCTGACCCCTCTTTATCTCTGCTCCCCCCTCTTTATCTCTGCCCCCTCTTTATCTCTGCTCCCCCCTCTTTATCTCTGCTCCCCCTCTTTATCTCTGCCCCCTCTTTATCTCTGCTCCCCCTCTTTATCTCTGCTCCCCCCCTTCTTTATCTCTGCTCCCCCCCTCTTTATCTCTGCCCCCCCTCTTTATCTCTGCTCCCCCCTCTTTATCTCTGCCCCCTCTTTATCTCTGCTCCCCCTCTTTATCTCTGACCCCTCTTTATCTCTGCCCCCTCTTTATTTCTGCTCCCCCCTCTTTATCTCTGCTCCCCCCCTCTTTATCTCTGCTCCCCCCCTCTTTATCTCTGTTTCCCCCCTCTTTATCTCTGCTCCCCCTCTCCCCCCTCTTAATCTCTGCTCCCCCCCGCTCCCCCTCATCTCTGCCCCTCTTTATCTCTGCTCCCCCTCTTTATCTCTGCTCCCCCCCTCTTTATCTCTGCTCCTCCCCTCTTTATCTCTGCCCCCTCTTTATCTCTGCTCCCCCCCTCTTTATCTCTGCCCCCCTCTTTATCTCTGCCCCCTCTTTATCTCTGCTCCCCCCCTCTTTATCTCTGCTCCCCCCCTCTTTATCTCTGTTTCCCCCCTCTTTATCTCTGCTCCCCCCTCTTTATCTCTGCTCCCCCCCTCTTTATCACTGCTCCCCCCCTCTTTATCTCTGCTCCCCCCTCTTTATCTCTGCTCCCCCCTCTTTATCTCTGTTCCCCCCTCCCTTTTATCTCTGCTCCCCCTCTTTATCTCTGTTTCCCCCCTCTTTATCTCTGCTCCCCCCTCTTTATCTCTGCTCCCCCCCTCTTTATCTCTGCTCCCCCCTCTTTATCTCTGCTCCCCCTCTTTATCTCTGCTCCCCCCTCTTTATCTCTGCTCCTCCCCTCTTTATCTCTGCTCCCCTCTTTATCTCTGCTCCCCCCCTTTATCTCTGCTCCCCCTCTTTATCTCTGCTCCCCCCTCTTTATCTCTGCTCCCCCCCTCTTTATCTCTGCTCCCCCCTCTTTATCTCTGCTCCCCCCTCTTTATCTCTGCTCCCCCCCTCTTTATCTCTGCTCCTCCCTCTTTATCTCTGCTCCCCCCTCTTTATCTCTGCTCCCCCCCTCTTTATCTCTGTTCCCCCCCTCTTTATCTCTGCTCCCCCCTCTTTATCTCTGCTCCCCCCTCTTTATCTCTGCTCCCCCCCCTTTATCTCTGCTCCCCCCTCTTTATCTCTGCTCCCTTTCCCCTCTTTATCTCTGCTCCCCCTCTTTATCTCTGCTTCCCCCCTCTTTATCTCTGCTCCCCCCTCTTTATCTCTGTTCCCCCCTCTTTATCTCTGCTCCCCCCCTCTTTATCTCTGTTTCCCCCCTCTTTATCTCTGCTCCCCCCCTCTTTATCTCTGCTCCCCCCCTCTTTATCTCTGCTCCCCCCTCTTTATCTCTGCTTCCCCCCTCTTTATCTCTGCTTCCCCCCTCTTTATCTCTGCTCCCCCCTCTTTATCTCTGCTCCCCCTCTTTATCTCTGCTCCCCCCCTCTTTATCTCTGCTCCCCCCCTCTTTATCTCTGTTTCCCCCCTCTTTATCTCTGCTCCCCCCTCTTTATCTCTGCTCCCCCCTCTTTATCTCTGCTCCCCCCCTCTTTATCTCTGCTCCCCCCTCTTTATCTCTGCTCCCCCTCTTTATCTCTGCTCCCCCCCTCTTTATCTCTGTTTCCCCCCTCTTTATCTCTGCTCCCCCCTCTTTATCTCTGCTCCCCCTCTTTATCTCTGCTCCCCCTCTTTATCTCTGTTCCCCCCCTCTTTATCTCTGCTCCCCCCTCTTTATCTCTGCTCCCCCCTCTTTATCTCTGCTTCCCCCCTCTTTATCTCTGCTCCCCCCTCTTTATCTCTGCTCCCCCCTCTTTATCTCTGCTTCCCCCCTCTTTATCTCTGTTTCCCCCCTCTTTATATCTGTTCCCCCCTCTTTATCTCTGCTTCCCCCCTCTTTATCTCTGCTCCCCCCCTCTTTATCTCTGCTCCCCCCTCTTTATCTCTGTTCCCCCCTCTTTATCTCTGCTCCCCCCTCTTTATCTCTGCTCCCCCCTCTTTATCTCTGCTCCCCCCCTCTTTATCTCTGCTCCCCCCTCTTTATCTCTGCTCCCCCCTCTTTATCTCTGCTCCCCCCTCTTTATCTCTGCTCCCCCCCTCTTTATATCTGCTCCCCCCTCTTTATCTCTGTTTCCCCCCTCTTTATCTCTGCTCCCCCCTCTTTATCTCTGCTCCCCCCTCTTTATCTCTGTTTCCCCCCTCTTTATCTCTGCTCCCCCCTCTTTATCTCTGCTCCCCCCCTCTTTATCTCTGCTCCCCCCTCTTTATCTCTGCTCCCCCCCTCTTTATCTCTGCTCCCCCCTCTTTATCTCTGCTCCCCCCTCTTTATCTCTGCTCCCCCCTCTTTATCTCTGCTCCCCCCCTATTTTCTCTGTTTCCCCCTCTTTATCTCTGCTCCCCCCCTCTTTATCTCTGCTCCCCCCTCTTTATCTCTGTTTCCCCCTCTTTATCTCTGCTCCCCCCTCTTTATCTCTGCTCCCCCTCTCTTATCTCTGCTCCCCCCTCTTTATCTCTGCTCCCCCCCTCTTTATCTCTGCTCCCCCCCTCTTTATCTCTGCTCCCCCCTCTTTATCTCTGCTCCCCTCTTTATCTCTGCTCCCCCCCTCTTTATCTCTGCTCCCCCCTCTTTATCTCTGCTCCCCCCTCTTTATCTCTGCTCTCCCCCCTCTTTATCTCTGCTCCCCCCCTCTTTATCTCTGCTCCCCCCTCTTTATCTCTGTTTCCCCCCTCTTTATCTCTGCTCCCCCTCTTTTATCTCTGCTCCCCCCTCTTTATCTCTGCTTCCCCCTCTTTATCTCTGCTCCCCCTCTTTATCTCTGCTCCCCCCTCTTTATCTCTGCTCCCCCCTCTTTATCTCTGCTCCCCCCTCTTTATCTCTGCTCCCCCCTCTTTATCTCTGCTCCCCCCTCTTTATCTCTGTCCTCCCCCCTCTTTATCTCTGCTCCCCCCCTCTTTATCTCTGCTCCCCCCTCTTTATCTCTGCCTCCTTGTCTTTATCTCTGCTCCCCCCTCTTTATCTCTGCTCCCCCCTCTTTATCTCTGCTCCCCCTCTTTATCTCTGCTCCCCCCCCCTCTTTATCTCTGCTCCCCCCTCTTTATCTCTGCTCCCCCCTCTTTATCTCTGCTCCCCCCTCTTTATCTCTGCTCCCCCCTCTTTATCTCTGCTCCCCCTCTTTATCTCTGCTCCCCCCCTCTTTATCTCTGCTTCCCCCCTCTTTATCTCTGCTCCCCCCCTCTTTATCTCTGCTCCCCCTCTTTATCTCTGCTTCCCCCCTTCTTTATCTCTGCTTCCCCCCTCTTTATCTCTGCTCCCCCCTCTTTATCTCTGCTCCCCCCTCCTTTATCTCTGCTCCCCCCTCTTTATCTCTGCTCCTCCCCCTCTTATCTCTGCTCCCCCCCTCTTTATCTCTGCTCCCCCCTCTTTATCTCTGCTCCCCCCTCTTTATCTCTGCTCTCCCCCCTCTTTATCTCTGCTCCCCCCTCTTTATCTCTGCTTCCCCCCCTCTTTATCTCTGCTGCCCCTCTTTATCTCTGCTCCCCCTCTTTATCTTGCTGCTCCGTCTTTATCTCTGCTCCCCCCTCTTTATCTCTGCTCCCCCCTCTTTATCTCTGCTCCCCCCTCTTTATCTCTGCTCCCTCTTTATCTCTGCTCCCCCCTCTTTATCTCTGCTCCCCCTCTTTATCTCTGCTCCCCCCCTCTTTATCTCTGCTCCCCTCTTTATCTCTGCTCCCCCCTCTTTATCTCTGCTTCCCCCCCTCTTTATCTCTGCTCCCCCCTCTTTATCTCTGCTCCCCCTCTTTATCTCTGCTCCCCCCTCTTTATCTCTGCTCCCCCTCTTTATCTCTGCTTCCCCCCTCTTTATCTCTGCTCCCCCCTCTTTATCTCTGCTCCCCCCCTCTTTATCTCTGCTCCCCCCTCTTTATCTCTGCTCCCCCCTCTTTATCTCTGTTCCCCCCTCTTTATCTCTGCTCCCCCCTCTTTATCTCTGCTCCCCCCTCTTTATCTCTGTTTCCCCCCTCTTTATCTCTGCTCCCCCCTCTTTATCTCTGCTCCCCCCTCTTTATCTCTGTTCCCCCCTCTTTATATCTGTCCCCCCTCTTTATCTCTGCTCCCCCCCTCTTTATCTCTGCTCCCCCCCTCTTTATCTCTGCTCCCCCCTCTTTATCTCTGCTCCCCCCTCTTTATCTCTGCTCCCCCTCTTTATCTCTGCTCCCCCCTCTTATCTCTGCTCCCCCCTCTTTATCTCTGCTCCCCCCCTTTATCTCTGCTCCCCCCTCTTTATCTCTGCTCCCCCCTCTTTATCTCTGCTCCCCCCTCTTTATCTCTGCTCCCCCTCTTTATCTCTGTTCCCCCTCTTTATCTCTGCTCCCCCCTCTTTATCTCTGTTCCCCCCTCTTTATCTCTGCTCCCCCCTCTTTATCTCTGCTCCCCCCTCTTTATCTCTGCTTCCCCCTCTTTCTCTCTGCTCCCCCTCTTTATCTCTGCTCCCCCCCTCTTTATCTCTGCTCCCCTCTTTATCTTGCTCCCTCTTTATCTCTGCTCCCCCCTCTTTATCTCTGCTCCCCCCCTCTTTATCTCTGCTCCCCCCTCTTTATCTCTGCTCCCCCCTCTTTATCTCTGCTTCCCCCCTCTTTATCTCTGCTCCCCCCTCTTTATCTCTGCTCCCCCCTCTTTATCTCTGCTCCCCCCTCTTTATCTCTGCTCCCCCCTCTTTATCTCTGCTCCCCCCTCTTTATCTCTGCTCCCCCCTCTTTATCTCTGCTCCCCCCTCTTTATCTCTGCTCCCCCCTCTTTATCTCTGCTCCCCCCCCTCTTTATCTCTGCTCCCCCCTCTTTATCTCTGCTCCCCCCTCTTTATCTCTGCTCCCCCCTCTTTATCTCTGCTCCCCCCCTCTTTATCTCTGCTCCCCCCCTCTTTATCTCTGCTCCCCCCCTCTTTATCTCTGCTCCCCCCTCTTTATCTCTGCCCCCCCCCTCTTTATCTCTGCTCCCCCCTCTTTATCTCTGCTCCCCCCTCTTTATCTCTGCTCCCCCCCTCTTTATCTCTGCTCCCCCCCTCTTTATCTCTGCTTCCCCCTCTTTATCTTGCCCCCCCTCTTTATCTCTGCTCCCCCCTCTTTATCTCTGTTTCCCCCTCTTTATCTCTGTCTCCCCCCTCTTTATCTCTGTCTCCCCCCTCTTTATCTCTGTTTCCCCCCTCTTTATCTCTGTCCCCCTCTTTATCTCTGCTCCCCCCTCTTTATCTCTGCTCCCCCCTCTTTATCTCTGTTCCCCCCTCTTTACTCTGTTTCCCCCCTCTTTATCTCTGTCTCCCCCCTCTTTATCTCTGTTTCCCCCTCTTTATCTCTGCTCCCCCCTCTTTATCTCTGCTCCCCCCTCTTTATCTCTGT
The DNA here is from genome assembly GCF_046119375.1 of Phyllobates terribilis. Classification (NCBI taxonomy): domain Eukaryota; kingdom Metazoa; phylum Chordata; class Amphibia; order Anura; family Dendrobatidae; genus Phyllobates; species Phyllobates terribilis. The sequence goes on from NW_027362767.1 coordinate 10,289,718, forward strand.
TTCCCCCCTCTTTATCTCTGCTCCCCCCTCTTTATCTCTGCTCCCCCCTCTTTATCTCTGCCCCCCCCCTCTTTATCTCTGCTGCCTCCCTCTTTATCTCTCTGCTCACCCCCTCTTTATCTCTGCTGCTCCGGTCTTTTATCTCTGCTCCCCCCCTCTTTATCTCTGTTTCCCCCCTCTTT